>NW_020897844.1:976149-1041720 GCF_003984885.1 Neopelma chrysocephalum | reverse complement strand
CCAACACACAAGTACAGATTTCACCCAACACACAAGTACAGATTTCATCCAACACACAACTACAGATTTCACCCAACACACAACTCCTTTCCTTCCAGCTCAGCTCAGTCCCAGCAGCACAGTAACACACCCACTGCCCCCCACACACACAGTGCCGACACAAATTCTGGGGAAAATAACCCCAAATAATATTTAAAATTCCCGTCCTCGCGTTTCTTTGCACGTTAAAATAATTATCTTGAACGTTTTTAATCCGAGCTGCCGTGGAAAGGTGACGTGGATGCACTCAAGGAGAAGAAGCAGCTGCACATTCATCCATCATTGGACAAGTCACCCCCAGTGCAGGGATCTGTTCTGTTCAGAACGTGTTGACTGGCATTTGGAGCACAGGTATAAGTGTGTCAAAATCCTGTTTGACTTTTAAATCACTCAACCAAGTCAGTCTTAATCCTCAGATAAGCTTTTGTTCTCTCTAACCTCCCCACTAGGAGACCGGGAGCCTTTATCACACAAGCTTTTCAAAACACATTATTATTAAAGTTCCCCACTTTTCAGTTACTCTTCCCACCAGCCTATCTGCATACTTATTTACATGCAATTATCTATTCAGGAAGCACATTTACAAATTCAGAAACATCTTGTTGCTGTTCTCCCTCTCAATTTCATCGTCGCTAATTGACTTCTCCGGCAATAATTTATTTTCTCATCTTCCTTCACCCTCAGGATGCACGAGACACTTCTGAGAAACACAAACCCTGGTATTTAGGGACCTGCAACTCACAGCAAGGGAGAAGAAAATATGTGTTGACCCCTCTCATATAGATGCAGGGTCATCGTGACAAACATTTCATGATGGAAGGGGATCCAGGGATGCTGGAAAAAGGGGGAGATCACCATCCTAAAAAAAGGATTTTTCAGCTTACTGAGAGACACAGAGAAGAAGTCAGAGCTCCCAGAAAACAGACCCCTCTGGAAAGGTGACGTGGTTTGAAGTTGGTTTCTTGCCAAGTCTCCAAACCTCACCACATGACTTCCCCACCCCCAAAACCAAGGGAGAAGAGAAAAAAAACCCAAGAGAACCGAAACGAGAGAGAGGCAGCTAAAGCAATATATATAAATATATTTACACTTATATTACATTTATTTGTGTAATAATTGTAACATAATTCCCTTCCCCCCATATTGAGTCTTGTGTTGTGTCTGGAAAACCCCTCTCACACTGGAGTGAGTTGTGGGAGGGGGGCTTGGACTTGGAAATCGGATTTTTGGGAGTCTCAAACCACCACAAAAGGGGATGCCAATTTTTTCTGGGAGAGCTCCCAGGGCGAAGGACAAGCAGCACAGGTTTGCTCAGCCCAAAGATCTTTTGAGGGTGACACCACAAATACCAAACCCACCACTCGGGGCCTCCCAGTCCTGCCCACCAGCCCAGACTGGTGCTCCTCTGGAAGAAAAAAATCACTTCTCATACACTTACTTAATTGTCACATCTATTTAATTATCTGGAGACTGGGTAGAAACGTTTTTCCCCGGCTGCTTTTGCCTCGTTTTAATGATTTAAAAGGTCACAGGAAGCTTTTTGCACGGTGATAGAAGAGAAGAGTGGGGAGGAGTGTCTGTGTGTGATCATTTACTGAAATCCTTCCCACTGCTAACGAGCAGAAGGATGAAAATCCCCCAAGCACGGAGAGCTGGGAGACTTCATGGGAAAGGTTTGATTTTAGGAGACCCCAGCACGTGTAAGGAGGGAAATGAGTGGTGTTTGTGCAGCAGGTCCCACCCAAGGCTCTGCTGCACCAGCGGCACCTGAGGGAGCAGAGATCAATTCCTGGCCCTGCTCCTCCAATTCAACAGAGATAAAACAACGGCAGGATGAGAAGGGGGAGGGAGGAGGAAGAGGAAGAGCACAAATAAAGGAAGGAAAACCAACCTGACGTTCCTCTAATGAGTATTATGCAAAAAGCAAAGCTCCCCATCTGATAACTACACCGGGAAACACAACCTTGGGAGGGAAACAACACACGCTCCAAAAAAACATCAGGTTCTCTCTCGAGCTTTCTCACAATATTTCCACACTATTTCACATTTTTGCCCATAGGATTTCTACGTGTTATTTAGCAAAACCCTTTTATTTGGGAAATAAAACCCATTTCCCAAAGGAAAACTCGGAATTCACAGAGGGATACAAATAACACAACGTGAAACCTGGAGAAGGCTCTCCTTTATCTAAAAAGCAGCCAGCTGTAAATATTGCAGCTTTCCATCAAATTAGGCACAGCAAACATGTGAGCGAAGTGATTAATATTTAAAGTGGTTTCTTATTTGGAAGAAGATAACGAAATTCAATTTTATGAAGTATTTGTACTTTCAATAATCATTTCCTATTGGTGTTTCATCAAAAAAAGAAAAATAAAATAAAATCAGATCAACTCCCATTATTCAAGCACTTCAGACACAACAACTCGACACCAGGACTGGAAACTCAGGCTTTTCCAAGAGGGAGCAAGGACACACAGTGCTTTCTGCTGGGCTCTTTTTTAGTTATATTTAATGAGGTGTTACAGAGCATCTTAAAAATACAAAAAAAAAAAGCCTCCTACATAACAATTATGTAGTTCCTTTGAATTATCCAAAATAATTCCAGGCTGACACTGAACTTTCCTTCCTACACAGGCCCTCCAGAACACTTGAAAACGATGCTATTTGCCTTCATGTACACAGACTAAATCAAACAAAGAGCTATTTCTGCCCCAGCACCACCAAGCTGTGTCCAAGATTATTTTATACATAATATTATACATGTTACTAGGGGCTTAAGTTTTTGAACTCTTCCGAGGTTGGTTTAGTCACATCTATGATCCACTGAAGTGATGGAGCCACACTGAGTTAGAAAAGGTTCCAGAATTTATTCTGTTTGTTGTTGTTCATGAAATGGGGGATGTTATTTTTGATTACTTTAGTCAATGCTTAATTAGTGCTAAGTTATAGCATTTTTATTTATGAAAGCACCCAAATAAACTGGTGCAAACCAGCTCCATTAGTAAGAAAAAAAGACAATGGAGACAAGTGAACAAATTTCAGCTCAGTTTTCCACGTTCTGGTGGTGGCACAGAATAAAAACAAATGAAACCATTTGGAAGTTCAGCCCAGGTTTGGGAAATCCCACAACCAAAACCAGCCTTGACAGTCAGGAAACAAGTGATTTTTTTACAGCCATGGCTTTGTTAGCTACAATTTCAAGGAGATTTGGGGTTTGTTTCCTATAGAGAACTGAACAGTCTCTACATAGGACCATGGATGTGGAACCAAAATGAATGTTTTCTCTGAGAAAGATGTCTGGGAGGTAAAAAAAAGTGAGAATCTTTATACAACACATTATGCATTGCACCTATAAAGTTCTAAAATAGGACAACATATCAAAAATAGTACTTGATCTAAATTAATTGCAAAAATCACATGCTCTTCCTGATGATGAATTATAAAGGATAGAGGACACTTATCATCAAAATGAAAATATATGCAGTTTTTTGAGGCATTCTGCTCTGTTCCAACTAACAGCCACTATTTCTGCTCCTAAACCACGGTGCCAGAGGCTCAAGTGGAGTCTGTTCTCCCCCAAACCAACCTGCTCCATCTCACCCTTAATCACATCCTGCAGTTCACACCACAACCGCTCACACGGCATCACTTCTTACACGGAACATTAATATTTATTCAAATTTTCTTGCGAAACTTATCTAGAAATCAGGCAGTCAACAACTTGTCACGCTTTATGCTGGTTTTTTTTTTCTTCCTGACTATCCACAAAGAGCCTGAGCTCGGAATATGGAATAGCAGGCCTGCTGCCAGCAGACTTCCTGCGCTCCCAGCTCGGAGCATATGGATAAGCTCTTAATACAATACAGAAAAGACGCTTCTTGAATGCGAGCAGGCAGCACTGGCTTCACACACAAGTTCAGCACAAGTGTCTAGACTGTGAGCAAACTGCCCCCAGATATAAATCCAGGGATTTGCAGCACAGCCGGGCGACAAGGAGAGGTTTAAGCCGCCCGAATTCCACGAGTGCAGATTCCAGGCAGCGCTGGCGGGCATGGGATGCAGGAACACAGGTGGCACATGTGACATGTGAGAAGGGTAAAGCCCTACATACTGTACCCGGAGCTAAATGGGTGATCAACACCACCACAAGATTACTCTGCACACTTTATTACTCTTGAACCGAGGAAAACCAGCCCAGGGCACACACGTGGAAAACATGGTACTGAAAGACTCATCCCTTGGAAGGTTTGGACAGTTGCTGAGCTTCCTGCTAAAGATGAACAGCTAAATAAGCTTATGTCATATGATCTAATCTGCCTTTAAAGATGGTTTTATCCAAGGAGAGGTTTTTCTTATGATTTTTTTATGTTGATTTGCAGCACTGCTTGTGCTGGGGTCAAAAAAACCTTGACTACACAAAAAGACACGAGTTGTGCTTTCACCCCACGACACCTAAAAACACCAGTTGAGGTGATAGCCAGCCTGATCTGCTTTTCCAACTGCAAAACTGCCTGGCTGTGAGCACAAAAGCACTGCAGGAGTTTGAAGTTAATCATAATTGCTTTCTTAATGCAGAATTTTAATTGTTACCAAGAAACATTAGGGAACACGCAGGACAAACAGTTACATCAGATACCTCAAAATTATATCATGGATTTGGTTTACCCAAGTGCTTAAATTTCTCACGAAAACTATCTGACTTAGGTGACTATTCCAAAACAGTGCCTTCATACCTGTCTGACTTAAACTGTATTTCTAAACAGAAATAGTTTGGTAAACAGATTAAACCACCACATTCAGGCACTTATTTAATAATATTTGTTAACTCACTTTAAAAATTTGCACATGTTCCCATCAATTCCAACACTGATCTCCGTTCCCAAAGATCCCAACTCCAGCAGCACAACATGGAAAACTGGCTCAGTAAAAGGACTGTGGATGCATTCAGGAGGCTTGGACAGAGTCTGTATTGACCAGATTTGGTCCAGTGGCTTCTGGACATTTACAAGAGGCAGAAGCAGTGAAAGAAAAAAAAAAAAAAGTCCACGAAGAACTCTGAGTCTGAAGCAAAGCTCAGATATTTTATGAGGATTCCTGCAGCTACAGCTGTGCTGGGGGTGGGAAGATCCTGGCAAAGGCCCCGTGCAAAGACAATGTACACGAGAGCAGCTACATCATCTACCCAGACAACCTGATAAAGGCCAACAAAAGCCTTCTTTGAAAACTTATCTGTGTCTGGGCAGGAATTTTCTCCACACTGATACATAGTGTTGTCTGCAGCAAGAACCCGGGTCTGACCAAAGTCACAAATTCACAATTCCCCTCTTGGTCTCCCCTGCTCTGTGTGCATGCAAAGAACGCTTTTTAATTGTCATTTCAGATGTTTCACAGCACTTTGTGTCGCTCCTGTTTTTCTGCATTTGTTCTGCTGCCTGTTTTTATTCAGAATAAACTCTGAGATATCAGCTTGTTCATATTCTAAGCTTCCCATTTTTCAAGATCCGTTCGAATCCAGTCCTTCCTTCCCATCCCTGCAACCCCTCGGAAGCCGATGCCATCCACAGGTTTCACCAGCACACTCAATTCCTCCATCCAGGTTACTAAGCAACCTGTTAAGCAGCTCTGCATCCACTGAACAGCACTTCTGAACGTTCCACAGCCAACTCCTCACACAAAAATACCACGGGCCACCACGGCAAAAGGGAACAGGGAATTTTTCACCTCATTACAACGTTTTTCTCCTCGTTTTACAGCAGCAGCTTGTTCAAGCCTGGTTAGCAGTGCCAAAGATGTAGAACTGAGATCTTTCAGTTCCCATTGGGCAAAGCCTAAACCAAATCAACAGAGCACTCCATTATACAGCCTTTTAAAATCATTCCTCAGTTCCATGGACTAACTGAGTCGAGGTTTACGTAATCCCAAAAAAAGTCACCTTTTTTTAGAGCCCGGGAGCTGGTCTAGCAGCATCACAGCCCATACTCCCCTGACTTACTCCCCTCACACTTTCTCTCAAATGCCAGCGACCAAAACCCTCAGCAGAGCCCCCCCATGACTGAAAATACTTCTCAAGTTGGCAAAAATAAACCTTTGCATCTCCTTTGCCTTTGGAAACGTAACACTGATTTAGAACGACACCATTTGGCCTGTGATCACAACTTGTAACTGGCAAGAACTCCCACTGTTATTACTTTTTGGGATAACTGCTACCCACATAGTGCCAGATGGTCCCTTCCACCTCTGCTGAGGAGGTGGAGCAGCTCTGCCTGCTGTCAGCATTGCAGCTTCTTGGGATTTTAAATCAAGATATAGATGATATTACCGGTCTGAAGAGAAAGAGGGGAGAGGCACACGTAGCTCCATGACAGCTTAAAGCCTTCAAAGAACAATATTCCCTTTTTCCACGGTGCCTGTTACACTAAATCCTCACTCCTGAAGGCAAAGCACCAAGGGATGGCTTGGTAGGAACCAAAGGTTGCTGGAAATGGAAAGCTGTTCTCAAAGATTTCGATCAAACACGAATGTTCTGACTGTGAAGCTGAGTTTATCACACGAAAAACTGCGTGGAGCAGCAGGAGACTGAGTCAGGGTCCTCTAATCAAATCTTACACTGAAAATGAAATAGGAAAATTACGTGAATAAGAGGGAAAAAAATCCCCGTTAAACAAGCAAACTGGAGATTTGTCCCTTCATAAAATATTAATTATCTATTAAACTATTAAACTAGGATTACTCAGAACTGCAAAAGCTGCTAGGAAAGATAAACAGCATTAGACCCCAACTTAAGTAACTACAGAAAATAAGAGATTAAGCAACACACAGCTACACTTACAGAAGACCTGCCCGAACCCAGATCATTCTGCTAATGCCCTTAAAAATAAAATCACGTGAAGAACACCATGGGCTGCACACTGGGGTAAGACAACAAAACAAAACCTGCAGGCAAGCATTGATTTGGATCATTCAGATCACAACATCCACGTGCATTTGCACCCCTCCCCAGGCTCAGTTTAACAACTCTCATAAAAGTCACACACACACACTTTTGGCTCTCTTCTTCAAGCATCACAGATTTCTATAATCTATCCTCACACTATTTTACTTCGGTTTTTCTTCTCTCAGAACCCCTCCATGTTCTATCCCATGAAATCTCTGAAGGACGGAAAGTTGTTTATCTGTTTGCCCACTTAATCTGCCCTTTGCTGGAGACTTTCCCGGGCAGCACTTGCAGGAGCAGCCTCGTTAAGCCCATCCCAATTATCTGCTCAGCCACCCACCCCCCTCCTGCTCCCAGACCTGCACCAGGCACTGAGCAGAGCCACGGAACCAGGAATGTGGGAACTCCCAAGGAGCCTGGAGAAGCAGGAGTGGCACAGGGGGCTTAGGCCTGAAAGGACATCACTTTTTAGAGCAATTCCAAGTCCCACTCTGGCATCCCCCAGTCCTGGTGAACTCCCAGCTGCTGTTTCTCAGCATTAAAAACGTGGAACTCGTTTCTACAAAAGCACTTTGTACCTTTATCTTCTTGTTCCTGAGCCTCTTCACATCGTTATCTGGAACATTAAGGGCACCCTACTATCAAAAAGAGTTTCTAGACAGAGAATAATCCCACGGGAGAGAATGGGAGATAAGGCAAAAAGGGAAAATCAACTCTGATTAAAGATGTAAATAGAGGGACCACAGGAATACACACACTTCATTGTTCAGGACACTCTGGCTGCATATTTCTTATATTTCCTCGTTAAAAATGCCAAATTTATGAGAACCAACCCCAGAAGAGCAAATGGCAGCAGCCCATTTTTACTGATGGAAAAAAGGCATCACCAGAATCTGCTGCCCCAGCCTGGTGGGACCAAAACTGGGAACTCCAGTGAACTGCTCAGCTCCACCAGGGAGTCACTGCAGGGCAGGAACACCAGGAATAACCAGAGGAAAATGGGATTATTCTTTCCACCTTCCACCCAGACATCTGGTTCAGCACAGCTGAGAGACCAGGAGCTTCCAGAGGGAATCACCAGCCGGGTGATGCCACAGACAGGTAAAACTTCCTCAAAGAGCAACAAAAGCTAAGCCTTGTTTTGTTTTGTGTTGCTTCCCTAAAATAATAAACAAAATACACCAGTTTCCCTTTAACAACTGCAGAAAGATTCTAAATCCTCCAACATCTGTACTTCTACACACAGGAACAGGACCCAACTCACACTTCAGTGCCTTCTCCCAGTTTTCCTTGTATTTTTTCTTTACTTCATTGGAAATAACGTTTCATAAACTGAGACAGAAGCAGCCACTGGCATCAGAGCAATCAATACAACATTGATATTATTACTAATATTTAAGCCCACTGTTAAAAACACTGACCACAGGATTCAGCTCAATCAGCTCCACACTCCACAATTCAAGGGTGGAAAATTCACCTGCACTGATGGAAATTCAGATTATCAACAAGGTGACTGGCAGGGCCAAGATCATAATTGTTTCCAGCTTAAGGATATTAAAGCACTTCCAAGAGCATCAGTTAAAGCTTTGAGGCACCACCACCATAAATATTCAAACTCTCATTCTGAAAGATATTTTACGTCATCTTTAATTTTGGCATTTTTCATATGCACTGCTGGTTTCTCTGTTCATCAAGTTGCTCCTCCAAACTATGTAGGAAACACAAATTTTTAAGACAGACAGCTGAAAAAAGAACACATAAAACAGGAGGGAAACATTCCCACCCAGATCCGAGCCTCGCTCATTAAGGCATCTCAAAAATACAAATTGCAGTAGAGGTTTTTCCTCCTGACTGCTTTATAAAAGCATTTTGCTTAATAACCTGAATACAGAAAAATAGCAGCAATCTACCATAATATTATTGTACCTGCCCTGGAAATCATAGAGGCATGAAGGGAAAAAGGAAATAAACACCCAAAATATTTAAAAGCACATCAGTAACAAGGAGCTCCCCTACCATAAAACACAAATTAACCATCTCTTTTCTTATCCTTCCTAATTAATAACAAATTCCCAGTGTGACTTGTATTGCAAATAAGGATTCACCTACCCAAAATACTTCTTTCATTAATGAGATCATTAAAAATCTCAAATTTGAGATCACTACAATGCAACCATAATTAGCAATTAAAGCTGATGTAAGTAAAAATAAGACAATTAAATATTCACCAATAAAGTGAAGAACCTGGCAAAAAACAACACATTTACCCTATTCACTGTTACTTGGGAATTTTACCTCAACTCAAGCTATTGTGTATTTTAATCTTAAAAACATTCCCTATGGAATAGGGTGAAAGATGCAGCTCAACTACTGACTTTCAGTAGTGATATGATACAAGCTTCAGGGTTTAAGTATCATAGACTGAAAATCTATAATTTCACACTCAGCAAAGTGTCACTGAGCTCTGAAAACCAAGTGAGTTGTTCCAATGGCAAAAAAAACAACAAACCAGAACATATGGAAAACCGGATGTAAAGACAAATAACTCCTGGTGATGACCAGATCTCTGCTGTCTCCCGTGCAACTGACTCTACAAGAAATTGTTATATATTGACAGATTATAAAAAACTGCAGGAAAGAGCAGCAAGAAAGCTGGTCTCCATCCTTCCAGGCTCTGGGAAGGCCGGGATAAGGGCAGCCACACATTTGGTATTTGCACACCCTCCCAGCTCAGCGAGGAACAAATACAGCTTTGAGCCCGCCCGGCTTTGATCGGCACAACAGGGTCACAAACGCTCATCAGATGACTCCTCAGGAACTTCTGTGCAACGGGGCTCCGTGAATGGCACTGCTTGTGGTGCAAGAAAGGGTCATTCATCCACCCCGGGACCTCCACTCGGGACACACCACTCCGTCCTTCCTCATTAAGGACAAACTAACGAGCAACAAGTTGCTCCAAGACTCCGAAATGACGAGTACGAAAGATCTCTAACAACAAACCCCTCCCCAGCCAAACAGCCAAGCTGACAGCCAGCCCAGCCCTCGCCCTGCAGAGCTCCCAGTCTGCTCGGGAAGATGCTCCTTCAGTCACCAATATGTTCTTTTCATAAAGGACAAATAAATAACAAATACTGGGTGAGAGCTGAAATGTCAACACGCGTGATTCATCACTGCCTTCATCAGTGATGCCAGTTCAGGAGAGAACACCACTCTCCCAGATTACTTCCCTGCCATTAGCTCACCCAGCATCGTTCCTGAGAAGCACCAGGGCCCCGGATCCGGCGTGTGGAGACCTGTCTGTGCAGGAATAGTAACGTGAACTCACCGGGATCCGGCGTGTTCCTCAAGAATCTACATGTGCCTCTGTCAAATCAGCTCTTAAGGATTTCTACCTCAGGTTAAACTTGATATAACTCTGAATAACTCTCACCTTTGCAAAGCAGCGGGATCGGTGGAAGACGAAGGGGGGAAAAAAAACACTCAAATTTTAAATTAAAAAAAAAAAAAGCAACGTTTTTAGTAAATGAGCCCTTCACTCCGAGCAGGAAAAAGCTTATAAAATATTATAAAAATGACTGAGGAAGCAAAACTTAAGAGCAAGGTCTGCTTAATGCAGAACGCACACAAACCCAACCATTACACACATTTTATAAAAGCCATGAATAAGTAATGATTCCTTTGAAATCAAACAATGACGCAATGTGGCACAAACCCAAACTTGAGTCAAATAAGCACAAGGTACTTTTTATGTTTTATCATTACTAATTAATGTTCTCTTCCAGAGGTTTTTTTTCGAGATGGAGCTTCTCACGCCACAGCATAAATTCTGTTATTTGACAAATTTTGGAAAGATATGGAATAAGTGCTACCCAGGAAGAAATCCAGAGTGCTCAGGAAACTCAGATTATTCCAATATTTCTCCTCCTGAGGAGGTGAAACTCCACTGCCCCATTGCCACAGCACCCAGAACATAAAGAGTTTTTATTCTCAACCCAGTAAAGTAACTCCTGCTCTCCATCAGAATCCCACAGCCAATTCCATGCTAAATTCCTCTCCAGTGTTTCCAGTATCCTCATCATTAAACTAGATCCTTTCCTCCCAGACTGCTGAAGTAGAACCTCAAGGAACTCTCTCACATGGGACAATTCCAAGGCTGGGCTCTAAATTCTCAATTCCTCCCTTCCTGATCTAAGTACACAAAACCAGCGACTATCTCCTCTAATCAATGTAGAGTTTGTATTTAAATTAATTACTTTTTAAATGAATATAAACCAAACTATTACGTTTTAGCCCCAATACAATAACAGGGCTGGAATCATTCTAAGTGACACAACTAGAATTTGATTTTTCAGAGCTCATAAAACCCAGTAGGAAAATAAACCAGGGATGAATGATCCAGTTCACTGGATCAAATATTTGCAGGTGCAGTGAGCTCCAAATGCTAATTTACCTCCAGTGAGCACATTCTCCACCTTCAAGTTCAAAAAACGTGTCGTTCTGGGCTGGTTTGGACTGGGATGGAGTTAAGTTTCCTCACAGTAGCTCATATGGGGCCTTGTTTTGAATGAAGACATCAAGCACAAGAGTCAACCAAGCAGCAGGCTCAGCTCTGCTCCCACTGATGGTGTGGAAACCTCCCACAGCCCTCACTGGTAATGTCACCATGTCCTGTGTCACCACAGAGCTTCTGCACGTCCTACGGATGCTGAAAGAATTCCTACAGGTTGGCACATATTTATCACATTGGAAACAAAGAGCAAGACACCCCGAAATTACTGATGGGGCTGATCACAAGGGTTATAATCAGTGATGTAACAAAGGCTGGAAGACTGTATTTGTGTAGGACTAAACATAAATAAACCACGTCCACCGTGAGGTGCCATCCTAAGGCTTTGTGCAACACTCCAGACACGAGTTCCCAGCTGGCATCAACCACTCAGAGCTCAGGGCTGCCATGAAGGACAGACCAGCCGCTATTTCCCACCCCTGCATCCTCCTCCTGCCACCCTCACGTCCCCCAGGTCAAGTTCAGTTTATTGATCCGGCGAGAAATGAACTCCACAAAATAAAGAGTGGTCGTTCACCCAGCAGCTGCTCAAGGGTTTGACACAGGACCAGAGAGAGGAGCCCCAACACCGTGGGTGGGAGGACAGGGAGGAGAGGTCACTGATTCAGCACCAGTCCTTGCCATCAGCTCTGCCTCAGCAAGAAACGACCCTCAGAGCCATTTGCTCGCCCGGAATCATCTTGCCGCGTCTGCTCGAAAGGAAATTCGTCCTCAGAAGTCGAAAAGAATCAATGTGTATACGTGAAAAAGACAAGAAAGCGGGATTTTGTTTTTGTAAAAAAAACCTGAAAGCAAATTATTTTTTTAATGCAGCACCCATGTGGGGTTACAGGTGTTACCAGCCTCTCAGCTGATCACAAGCTCAACCACCTCTAGAAAAGGTAAACTGAGATAGAACACAAGAGCCATAATCCTTCTCTTTTTTTAATGAG
Organism: Neopelma chrysocephalum; assembly: GCF_003984885.1. Classification (NCBI taxonomy): domain Eukaryota; kingdom Metazoa; phylum Chordata; class Aves; order Passeriformes; family Pipridae; genus Neopelma; species Neopelma chrysocephalum. The sequence goes on along the minus strand of NW_020897844.1, from coordinate 1,029,248 downwards.
AAAAACCATGCACAAAGCTGGGAGAGTCACAGGTTTCTTTTTTAATATACCAAGGGGTTGTTTTTAGAGTTTTCTGGCTGCCTTCTTATTGTTTTCCTTTTGCTACGTAATAAAAAGATATGATATGCTATCACAAATTTTAACAAGCATCCTGAAATTAAACAAAATATAAGATTATAAACTAACGAAGATATACTATAAATAACTTCATACATCCCAAAGCAGGCCTTGCATTAAATTGTTCTTCTGGAAACTTATATATAAACCCAAACCTGAAGAGCTCACACACTACATAATGCTGTGTGTGATCCACACTTGGGCCTTACATAGTTTGCATTTGTGGCCATTAATATTGATAAAGGAGAATTTGCAAGCAGGAAGTTAGGGATGCTTGTCTGTAATGTATTAAAAAATTCATCTTTTAAAAATTCCCTGCACATACCAGGCACACTCATGGATTTCTCAACATCAACACATATATCACTGGTTTCCAAAGGTTTAATTGAAGGTAAATGTAGAATATGTGACCTGAAATGTTAAGAGGTAACTTAGTACCTTAGAAGACATATTTTTGGTCAGAATACGTATTTCAGTTAAAAACAACCCAGAAGCTCACACAGGATCATGGGAAAACCAATGGAAAAGACAGAGAGAAGAGACCAAGACAGGAATTGGCACAATGCAATCAATACTGATAAGGAGTTTATTTTCTAAAATGATATTACTCAGCCAATTACACTGAATATGTAACCAGTAATTCACACTGTAATTACCAGTCTACACTGCAGGCCAGTCTGCTCCAAGATTCTACGACCACAGCCAAGATCCAAACAGGACATGACCCTGCCACTCCTCTCCACTCCAAGGAAATCAGGGCAAATTTGGAGTACACAGAGACTTTTGCATTTATGATGCCCTCAGCACGAGTTACCACAAAAAAGAAGCCCAACTCTAAGTAGTTTATTTTCTTAGAAGACCCAGAGTCATAATGGCCACAGACCTCAAACTGTTTAAAATCTTCACTACTGCGTTTTTGTTCCACCTGATAGTTCCTTTGCAAAGCCAAAAAATGAGATTTTGACTACGGCAAGTTGCAATATATTGTATTTTCTCGATTCGACTGCAGGGCCATCACGCATTTCCTAGATAAACATTCCTCCACACCAACTACCCATGATCTAAGGTGTCTCTCCCCACCCATAAAAAGCCTCATGTGACCGCAGCCAGCAAATCCTCTTCAATACATTCTCACCGAAAGCCACCTATTACACCAGCTCCTTTTTCCTTTCCGATTCGCACCTCAGCAGTGGATGTTTCCAGGTTTGCTATTCACGTTTTGAGGACTAGATAAGAAAACCAGACAACACCCACCCTTGAGCCCTTGGCAGGAACCATTCCCGGCTCAGCCCGAGCTGTGCTGCAGGCAGGGTCTCCTGGCCATGTTGTTCTTCTCCATGGCACGTTCGCCGTATTCCTTCTCCTCCTCCCAATCCCAACACGAATTTGCCTTCGCTCCCGTGCCGTGGCTCCGCCGCACTCCCCAGCAGCGCTAATTAACCTTCATGATTTATTTAATTCCCTTTTTCCTCGCGCTATTTTTTCACCTGTGTAAAAACTCACGCCGACGCATCACCCCCTGAACCAGCTCGCCAACATCGCCCCCTGAACTTCCCGACACAAACAGGGGGACGAGGAGCTGCCTTTTCCTCGCGGAACGCCCCATCCGAGCTCCGTCTGCCTCATCATAATCATCATCTCGCATGGCTTTTTTGCATCTTAGCCCCCAACAGCCAACCCACGCGTGTAACAGAGAGGGATGCGGTGTGTCATTAGACTCCACACACGCCTTACTCACCCCTCGGGGGGGGGGAGGCTCGGGGGAGGGGGCCGAGCCCTCCCCGTGCCCGCAGAGCGGGGGGCGAGCGCGGGGTGTGTTCGCGCTCACGTGTGCGGTACCTGCGGCACCTCCCGGTAAACACGGGGCGAGGGCCGGCGGGGATGAGCCCGGCGGTTCCGCAGGGCGGGATGAACCCCCGGCCCCGCTCACCTCCGCGCCGCTCTCCCCTCCTAAACAAAACGGGCGGCTTCCCATTCAAAAGAGACGGAATTTGGGGGGGGGGGTGAGACTCGCAACCGACCGCGCCTTTCCCGGCGCTCGCCGCATCCCGAGCGGTGTCAGCGAGGCACCTCCAGCCCCGGGGGGGACCCCCCACCCCGCCCCAGCCCTTCCTCCGCCCGCGGGGGGGTCTCGCCGCGAACCCCCCCCGGCCCCCCGCGACACCGACACATCGCCGGGCGTCGCCCGCTCGCCGTGAATGTGTCCCCCCCGCAGCCCGCACCCACGGGGGGACACCCGCACGCTCCCGCTCACCCCCCCGGTGCCCCGCCGGTCCTTACCTGACGCGGGGGGGGGAAGCTCCCGGCGGCCCCTCACCGAGCGCGGCTGCTCGTCCGTCCCTCCCTCCCTCCCTGCTCTCCTCGCTCCTCTCACCGCATCGCCGGGAGCCGCCGCCGCCGGGGCGAGCGCGCGCCCGAAGGGGAGGGGACGGGCAGGAGAAGGGAAGGGAGGGGAGGGGAGGGGAGGGGGGCGGCCGGGCTCGCCCCTCCCCGGCGGCGCCGCCGCGGCGGCTCCTTCACCGCCCGCCCGCCGCAGCGCCCCCTCCGTCCGTCCGTCCCTCCGTCTGTCCGTCCCTCCGTCCGTGCCCGCCGCGGCCTCCCCGGGGAGCGCCCGCCGGCCACTCCCCCCCCCCTTCCCCGCAGCCCCGCTCCGCTTCCCTCGCTCGGTCGCTCCGAGCGCGCCGCCGCCTCTTCCGCGGGAGCGCGCGCGGAGGGCGGGGCGGGCGGGGAAGTGGGGGGGTGGAAGCGGCGCGCGCGCCCCCGCGGCTCCCTGCGCGCTCCCGCGGCTCCCAGCCCCCTCCCACCGCGGGCGCGCAGAGGGGGGGGCGTGGCCCAGCGCGTATTCATGAGGTGGGCGTGGTTATGCAAAGCGCGCGCGCGCCCCGCCCGGGCACGACCTGCGCGGGCTGGGGGGAGGAAAGGGCGGGCGCTCCCGGAGCCGCCCGTTCCCTTCCCATCCTTTCCTATCGCTTCCCATCCCATCCCTTCCCTCCCGTACCTGGCGCGGCCGCCGCGGTCACACCCGCGATCGGCCCCGGGCGGCAGCGGGGGAGCAGCGCCCGCACCCGGCGAGCGCGAGAAACTTGGGCGGGCCCCGGCGGGGATGGAGCGGGAGCGCGGCGGTGGCGGGCGGGGAGAGGCTGGACGGGCCCCAGTGAGAGGCTGGACGGGCCCCGGGGAGAGGCTGGACGGGCCCCGGCCGTGTGCGCTCGCAGCCCAGGAAGCCGATGGTAGCCTGGACTCGTCCCCAGCAGGGCCAGGGAGGTGGTTCTGCCCCGCTCAGGTGAGACCCCCCTGCAGAGCTGCCTCCAGCTCTGGGGTCCCCAGCACGGGAGGGACATGGAGCTGTTGGAGCGAGTCCAGAGGAGGCACCAAGATGGTCAGAGGGCTGGAGCAGCTCTGCTGGGAGGAAAGGATGCGAGAGTTGGGATTGTTCAGCTTGGAGGAGCTTCAGGGTGACCTAATTGTGGCCTTTCAGTATCTGAAAGGAGCCGACAAGAAAGATGGAGAGAGACTATTTACAGGGATCTGGAGTGGCATGACAAGGAGGAATGGCTTCACACTGACAAAGGGAAGGGTTAGAGGGAAAAAATTCTTCCCTGTGAAGGTGGGGCACTGGCACAGGTTGCCCAGGGAATTTGTGGCTGCCCCATCCCTGGAAGCATTCAAGGCCAGGCTGGACGGGGCTTGGAGCAACCTGGGCTAGTGGAAGGTGTCCCTGCCCATGGCAGAGGGGTTGAAACAAGATGATCTTCAAGGTCGCCTTCCAACCCAAACCATCCTGGGATTCTGTGAGCTGTGGGAAGGGTGCCCTGCAAAGGAGGAAGCAGGAGACACTTCCCGGGGGCAGCTCTGTGGGCCCTCAGGTGGCTCCGGGCTCTGTCAGCGCCTCTGGCAGGGCTGAGACACCTGAGCTGCTTCTGAGGGCTGAACCTGCCCCTGCGGGGACCTCTAGGCCAGGGCTGCCAAAGGGATGTTGGGGCACGGACACATCCCGAGGGGATGGAACGGGATGGCCCCGGTGCCCTTGTGCTGCTCCAGGCACCTCTGCTGTGACAACACCCCTCACTGCCTTCCGCTGCTTCTGCTTTAAAAAGGACACTTCTGGGAATAATACCTGGAAACCAAAACGTTTTACTCCTCCTCCCCTGTGAGAGATCAGACACAGCTGAAGACCCGGACAAAAGGAACACGCAGGAAATGCTGTATTACGTGTTAAAGCTAATATAAACATTTACTTAAATTACCTCAATAGCATAAGGTACACATTGAAACCAACAATCCAATCAGCATCTTGGCATTGCTTAATTGGCCCCATGAATGCTGACAGAAATTTGGTTCTCTCTTCAAACTAGAAATCAACGTTATTTTTGCTCAGCAAAGTATACGTGGTAAACAGAAATTTGTTTATTTATCTGGGCATTTCCCTTTAAGAAAACTAATATTTATGTCTTAGTCAAGAAAATAATCTTTTTAGTCCAGTACAAAATGTTCCCTTTAATTAAATTAAAGTATCTCCACTCCCATGGGATGGATGCCTCGTTAAACCTCCTGGGTGCAGATTGCTTGCCTCCATCTCACCCTGGAATGGTAAAGAGCTTTACATCACATCTGCCCACAGTGCCAAATTAATCACCAAATAAATTAAGCAACAGGGTAATCTTCAGTTGTGAGTCAAGAAAATGACTTGTACAAGAAATAAACTGCAACAGAGAGAAACCTACCTGGGAAGTGTTAACAAAAACAGCAGCACTGGGTTTGGGGGGGGTTGTGTATTTGTAGGAGAGTTGATGAACAAGATGCCAGGTTTCTGGAATTGATCTTGGATCAGAATGAGTGCAGATATATCCCCCCCATCATCTGTCAGTGCAGTCACTGGGTTTTGTCTTCCCAGGAGAGCAGCACCTCAGCAAACAGTGCAACCAGCACTGGAACAACAAATTACAGGGGGGAAATCTTCCAGGAATATTTCCCTCTTAATGTGTACCCTCCTGCCTCTCTCATTACTTCCAGCACAAATGCTTTCTGGAATTGCTTATCTTCTGCTGCCCTTTAGTCTTTTTAAACCACATGGACTGAGGGGATCTCATAGCCAGAATAATTCCCATTTTTCCTCCAGCAACTTATTAGCATAGCAAATCACTGACTGTTACAGCTCCAAGGAGGAATAATAGTTCCACCTACAAGAAAAATATTCTCAGAACTGATGTCAACTGCTTATATCTGTATCCATATCATTCCTAGGAAAACAGATTTCAAGGCACAGGTTAGTGAAAGGGAAGGAGGATCTGGTGCTTCCAGTACAGAGCTGAGAATCCCAGAATCATTGAGGTTGGAAAACACCTCCCAGAGCTTTCAAGCCCAACCTCTGCCCGATCCCCACCTTGTCCCCCAGCCCAGAGCACCGAGTGCCACGTCCAGTTGTTCCCTGGACACCTCCAGGGATGGGGACTCCACCACCTCCCTGGCCCATCCCAATGCCCGACAACCCTTTTTGTGAAGAAATTCCTCCTGATGTCCAACCTAAAAGAAGTCAAAGGGAATGAGATAATGGCAAAAGACCAGCTTCCACATGAGACGAGTGAAGCCAGAGTGTCAACCAAGTTATTGGTGTCCAACCTAAACCTTGTGTTGGTCACAGGTGAGAACTCCAGTGGAACCGTGCAGGGCCCATTTCCCACCCTGCCCTGTCTGGCTGTGGCCAAAAAGTGCACGAGTAGGGGTATAAAAAGGTTGCCCAAGTGTCCCCTGATAGTGTTTGGAGCTTTAGGACTTCCTGAGGCACATGGGACTCCCAGGTATGGATGCTTCCCACGCTGGCTCCATGTACCAGTGTAAGATGGTCAAGTCGCCCCTTGGGTTTCAAATCCTGAGGGCAGAGGACTGAGGAGAAATCATCCGTGTTCTCCACTGCTGACAGACACCCCTGGGCTTAGCAGGGAGCCAGACCCTGCTGGAACACAGGGAGTTTGCTCTGGGACACATGGAATGCTGAGCCCCTGGATCCAGCTGTTTGCACTTCCTTTGGAATACAGCAGCAGCCTGCCCACAGTGCTCTGAGCTGGAGTCAGTCCATGCCTGGGCACAGGCACAGCTACAGGTATTTCAGGAATATCAGCACCAATCACCTACAGCATTTAAAGCCTTTGAAGATTCACTGAGGTCTGAAGGTGTGAGGAGGGAATTTCGGGATCACCATTCCAACTTCGGACCAGAAATCCAATTCAAGTTCCTTTTCGGTCACATCCCACACCTTGTTAGATCTTCCCGTTACAACCCCTCCTTCAAACAGCTCTTTGGTGAACCTGGGAGCCAAAAACTTCCCATAAAACCTCAATCAGCTCTTTGTGTTTGTACTGCAAACTGCCACGGGGTTTGCACAACAGCAAAGGCAAAATTTGGCTGTAATAAACAAGATGTTGTCTTTTAAACAGCCAGAATCCCTCCAGGAAGCTATAAAAACACTCGGTCTCTTTAAATCATCTGTACCACCAGATCATCTCCCAGATCAGCTCTATTAAAGTGTGACCGTATAAAAAATAAATACTGCTTAGAATATTTGTTAGCTAAGAAATATTTGCCTGTGGAGAAAATATTCCAAGTGTAATCCCGTAAATGTGAGATACTAATTTTCTTCACACTTCAGCAGTCTGAGGGAACACAGGGCCTGCCATCCCCTCAGTAACTAATGAAAGGCAAGTTATTTGTGTAGCCTGGGGACTTACAAATAGATTGGATTTTTTTTTTTAAGAAGAAAAGGGAGATTTCTGTTTCTCTGGCTGTTTCATTTTAATTTTTGCAACTTTTGGCAAGAGCACCTTGAGCTGGGGATGACTGACTGTAGTTTGTCTAAAGCTAAATAAATGTGTGCTTTATGACCCTTCTCCAACCACCAGCATTGCATTTTAATGCCAGCATTACCCTTCATCTCAGCAACATCTGAAATTGGGGCTTGCTAACAGCTCCAGAGAAGGAAAAAGAGTGATGGGATGAGTATAAATAGCTTTATTTTCCTGTATACACCTGTCTTGGAGGGACCAGGCACCATGAAAGGAACTGCTTTTTGGGAAACTCAGAATTTATACCCAGGTTCTGGTTCTTTCAGTAGTAGGAGATGACAGAGACAAAACTTTTCGTGCTTGCAGAGCTGTGTCTCCTCAGAAATCCGTAGAACCAAACCCAAAACTCCCTGTGACCCTGAGAACGTGCGTGTTGAGGGCTCTGTAGAAACAGAGAGGCCACAGCACACTCAAACCCACCCCAAACAGTCCTCCCTGCACAGGAAACAGCTCCCAGCCATTCCCACTTCCCCCCACAGCAGGTGGGAGTGGAGGAAAAAGCCACAGTCTCAGACAGAGTTAAAAAGCTTTTGGCCAAGAGATGAACCATGAGCCAAGGTGTGTCAGAGCAGGACATTAGTGACCTCCTGGAGGGTTTAATTCTGTGGGATCAGAGGCCTCAGTGGAAGGACTTGTCCCATGTCCTCAAGAAATTTTCAGCAAAAACAAACGACCTTGTGAAATTGTTTTACACGGGGTGTTGGAGGTTGGTTTGGTAGCAGAAGGTGCTTTGCAGAAGGATGGTCACAACTCCTCTCTAGCCAGTGTTTCCTCCTGCTCTAAGACTTTTCAAACACTGCCTGATGCTTTCTCATGTTCCCTTTTCCAAAACAGGCAGTGGAGAGTCCTTAATCCACTGACCCAACACACACAAATCACTGCACAGTCGTGGCTGTTTAAAAGAAAACACCAGTTCTTACAAGAACATCATTGTATGTCAAACTCCAGTTGCAGTTTTGAAAGAGAGGACATTTATGCAGATCATAGCTTAGCAACAACACCAGTCTCACCACATGCTACCCTCTTTGAAGTTTAAAGCCTTTCCCTCTTGTCCTACAAGGGCATGGAGGGATAGGACAAGGGGAAATGGCTTCAAAATGAAAGGGGGTGGATTTGGATTAGATATTGGGAAGAAATCCTTCCCTGGGAGGGTGGGGAGGCCCTGGCCCAGGTTGCCCAGAGAAGCTGTGGCTGCCCCTGGATCCCTGGAAGTGTCCAAGGCCAGGTTGGACGGGGCTTGGAGCAACCTGGGCTAGTGGAAGGTGTCCCTGCCCATGGCAGGGGGTGGGACTGGATGAGCTTTATGTCCCTTCCAACCCAAACCATTCTATGATTTTCCTCTTGAGAGGCAATGCAGGAGCTTTTATGGCTGCATGTAACCCAGGTAACACTCTGACTGAAATACTGCACCTCTGGCACAGTGGGGTAACCCCATCAGAGGGTGAACAGCCCTCAGTTGTGAACATCTTTGTAATTAGACCTTCTGCTCTGCTCCTGTCACAGAATTAACATGCTCTTTGTAGAAAAAAAAAGACCAGAATTCATATATTCACTAGACCAGCTTGCGGTATTTCCCCTTTCAGTTGTGCCAGGACCAACTTAGCTCAGTCTGTCCGAGTTCAGCAATCACTGGGAAGCTGCAAACAGCCACCACACCAGCGGTCACTGGGGTAGGAAAAGCTTTACACCATGTTCTGCAGCTCTGGCACAGCTATTTATAGCCTCTGTGCAGTGGCTACTGTAAGGATTTGGGATTACATGTGATGTTTATAGTCCTGGATCAAGATAAAGATACACTGGGAGCAGCTGGAAACTGCATTTCCAGTTTGTCTGCGTCCAGTAATTAAAATTCCAGCACATTATCCTTTGTAATTTATGTTCCGGGGTTCTGGAAGGATACTATATATGGACTGTGCTTTGCTGTGATGGTCTCGAGGCACAGGCAGGACAAGCCTCACTGGCAGGACAACTGTTATAGCTGGAAAAATTAGAAAAGCTTTGCTGGTTGTTAGTTGTTGGGGGTTTTTTAACTTTTGCTGCTTCTGCAGAGTTCAGACAAATTTGCACCCAAAAAACTCCCCTCACTGCTCTTATTACTCCAATTACTGCTACTAATAAATCCTGTCCAGGCTGAAGCACCAGAAATAAAGATGTTTCTGTCATTTATTGTCAATCCCACCTCTCCTCTTGTTCCCCAAGAGAAGGAACATCTTTAGCCCAAAGACAACCACCTTCAGGTTGGTATAAGGTCAAGAGGAGAGAGGAGAAACTGTCGTGTTCTCTGTGGCTGCAGTGAGCAGGACAAGGGCTTAAACTGAATAGGGATGATTCCAATTGGAAATCAGGACTGATTTTCTAATTGCAGGAATAGTTAAGCATTGGAATAGCCTGTGTGTGATGACAGATGCCACCATCCATGGAGACCTGCAAGGACAGGGAGCATTTGGGTCAGAAGGGACTTTAAAGATCACTGGAAAATTACTCTAAACATTTCTCCCAGATAATCGTGAATATCTCATTAAAACATTTAACTCATAAAGCTGAGGGAAATCATGGATGTTCTTTTGCACATGCATTGGTTGGGCACTGAAACTCTTTGCAGCAGACAAAGAGGTACCTGTAAGGGAGAAAAGACATGAGGGAACAGCTGGAGCTGTGCCAGGGCAGGGTCAGGTTGGATCTCAGGGAAAGGTTCTTCCCCGAGAGGGTGGTTGGCACTGACCAGGCTCCCCAGGGCAGTGGGCACAGCCCCAAGGCTGCCAGAGCTCCAGGAGGGTTTGGATGATCCTCTCAGGAACAGGATGGGATTGTTGGGATGTCCTGTGCAGGGCCAGGAGTTGGGCTGGATGATCCTTGTGGATCCCTCCCAGCTCAGGATATTCTATGAAGATAAGATCACTCACCTCCACAACCAGACTCAGGAAATCCTCAGAAAAACACCAGTTCTAAAGCAATAATAAATAACGTAAAAGGCAACAAAATAAGTGAGGCTGCTTAGAGTAAACCCGCCAGAAGTTTGAGAAGTTGATTTAATGGGCTGTATTTTAAAGGGCACAGTTTAATCATAGTCATTTTTATGAAGGGAAAAAGCTTTGGTTCACTCCATTTGTTTCTGTCAAATCCACTGTACCTCTCCGTGGTGATGGAATAAATGGTATTTAGTGAAGCTGCTAAAGCAGCCCCGTGTATTGAATTAACCCCACACCGTGCTCAGGAACACGTCAGATCCTGCTCCAGCAGAGCACGTCCCTGAGCCACCTGAACAGCAAATCACTATAGATTTGGGTTTATTTCTTGCCTGCTCCAAAATCCAAAGTGCTCCATAAGAGCACTGGGCTGAGCAGTTGTGTTGTTACCTGAACAGCAGCGCTGATGAGGGGGAAAAGGCACAGCAGAGTGAGGTGACAGCACTGAAATGCTTCCTGCCTCTCTCTGGGTTTTAGTTTATGACACTGAACCTGCTGGACTGGGTCAGGGTTCTCCCCCCATCCTCAGGGAGGGAAAAGACACGACCTTTGGTGCTTGGTTTAGACAGAGCTGATGATCTCAGTGAACATCCAGGTCCACAGAGTTCTGAGATCCCTCAGCTCCCACAGACACGAGTGACAGTGACAGAAACCACCACCTTCTGCAGAATCTCAGCAGGAAAAGGGGAAGTACCCCCTGTCCAAAATCAGCTCCAAGTCAAACCACCATAAAACGGGAAGGGGATATCTCCATCCAGAGTTCAGACACAACAGCTCCTGAATTGGAAGTGGGAATATTTTAAAAGCATTATCCCTGTCTCCAGGAGGATCTTCCAGCTCTGATGTGCTATCCCAAGAGGGCATCACTATCATGAACCACAGCAAAGCTCCAAACCCTTTTTTCATGACATTCCTAAACTGTTTGCTCCACCCTGATTCATTTTAGGAAGCTGATAAGACAGCTGTGAAAATACACCATGGAAAGCACTCTCACATTACAAACCTGCTGGCAGAATTTGCACTATTTTTTTCCCTCCCAAGGGAATAAAGATCGTTGTTTATCCCACTTTTCAGGAGGGCTATGAACCAAAATGTAACCTTCTCCTAATTCCCACCACTGGCATTGCTCAGTAGGTGTGGACTGATAGAACATTTTGGCTCGTGAATCGGCGAAGCAGCTGCCTCTGAAACATGTGTGGGCTACACTGAAGAGTTTTTCTTATTATGAAAGGGGTGTGGGTCCTTCCTTTCATGAAAAGGCTCATCATTGTCACTGTTCTCTTCAGCATCTACTGTCACCACCACTGCACTTGTCATCTGACAGTTCCCTGTCACCAGGAGGTAGCTCTGGGTCTGCAGAGCTCGGGGTCTCACCCCACTGCAGCACTGGGAACACTTAAAGCCAGGGTTTTTTCCGGAATTGTGTATCCTAAAGGCAGGAAAACAACCAAGCTGCAGTTTGCTGGGCCTGTTAACACTGTTCTGTTTGTGCACCTTCCCCACAGCTCTGGTGCTGCACTGAAACACCCTCCCCATGCTCCTGGTGCTGCTGGCAGTGCCATCGTGCTGGGGGTGCCCGGGGTTCAGTGACAGATCCCTCTGCTGCAGACATTGGCACCCTGGGATGTGGCACAGGAATCCCAGAACCTCCTGAGTTGGAAGGGACCCACAAGGATCATCCAGTCCAACCCCTGGCCCTGCACAGGCCACCCCAACAATCCCACCCTGTTCCTGAGAGTGTTGTCCAAACGCTCCCTGAGCCCTGGCAGCCTTGGGGCTGTGCCCACTGCCCTGGGAATCTGAATCTTCAGGACAAGCGACACCATGGACATCCTGGAGCTGAATTTACAATGTGGAAAATGATGCTTTGATGCTAAAGCTCCTTTTGAAGCGTTTCTTCACTTCCACCCATCCCAGCTGGCTGTGAGCACTCACTATCCCAACCCTTGCCCCTCTCACCTCTATTCCTGCCCGGATACTTCACAGCAGCCCACGCTCCCGAGTCATTCCTTCCTCTTGGTGCAGATGTGATGCCTGCAGCCTGGCCCTGCAGCTGGGAAACAACGTTTGGAAACGGACTTACAACTTAACCAGGAACCCTGGAGAGCTACAGATTGTTTCTGCTGCCACCAGACTCCCTGCGTGCTTCTGGCAAAGGATCCAGGAATATCTCCCACTTATCTGCACTGAAACGCATCCTGGGATGGGCAGGATGGGAAGGGCTCTCTGTCACAGCACTAAGGCCCTTCCACTACTATTTTAGCCAGAAGCAGAGTGAGAGAAATGTTTGCCTGAAGTACATGTATCCCTCAGGATGCCAAAAAATATGGAATGTTGCTTTCTGAATCACAGAATCACAGAACATCCTGAATTGGAAGGGATCCACAAGGATCATCCAGTCCAACTCCTGGCCCTGCACAGGACACCCCAACAATCCCACCCTGTGCCTGAGAGCATTGTCCAAACGCTCCCTGAGCTCCCATCAAGGTCTGATCCCTGTGTCATCTTGCAGGGATCCTGAAAATTTGGGGAAGAGATGCACTAGGGGTGCTCCGCTGCTTTATCCCTAGGAAGGATTTCCATGTGTAAGTCTCTCTGGGAATGCTGCTGCTTTCCTCAGCGTCCCATCCCAGCTGCTTCTGAAGTCCACAGAGAGCTGTGAGGGAGTGGAAGCAGTGACAGTATGGCTCGTGCCTCTCAGGAGCCTTTCTGGAGGTTCCTTCCTTCCAAAGGAGTGATGTGCCAGACCAAACCACCCAGTACACAACCAGTGACTGCCTGGCACTCCAGAAGGAGTTGAAGCCTGAAGAATTCAGGCCACCCTTGGAGCCCTTCAGCTCATGCCTGGAGCTTTCTCATGCCGTTTTTCCATCATGAATATCTGTTGTGTAACAGCAGATGCTTTGCAGTTAATTTTTTTTTTTTTAAGGTAAGTCATATTTGAACGGAATCAAAAATAAGCAGGAGCTAAAATATCTGCAGTGCTGGGGCTGTGCCAAACACCCACAGATTCTGTACCCTGTACTCAAGCCTTGTCAAGTAGCTCAGCACATCTTTATTCTAATCATTTACTTTCATTTCATGCCTAACAGAGAATTGTCCTGATTACTCAAGCAAAGCACAGCAAGAAAAGCAGAGAAAACATTTGGTCAGCTTTGGGTTCCTGATGCTGCTGGTGGAGCTTGAGCTTCCACAGCCCCTTAGAGTGAAAGATTTTGGGGTGTGTGCAATGATCACGCAGCTCCTGACACTTCTTCCACTAAATCTTTTCACTCAGTGATCAGATAAGTCCAAGAAGAGAGGCAGCAAGAGCTGCTGAAGGTTACAGAATGACTTGAGCAGCTGAGAAAGGCCAGGGGGTTGTAACTCTTTGGGCAATGGAATTCCAGACAGGGCTTTGAGTCTTCAACCATTTACTGTCCCCACCCTGACCATGGACATCCTGGGGGGGACAGCTCTGCATCCCTGCACAGACTGTTTGGTTATGTGATAAAATCAGAGATTCATGGAATTTCTAAGGTTGGAAAAGACCTTTAAGCTCATCAAGTCCAACCATCAATTCAGCATCACCACCATACCATGTGCTCAAGTGCCACATTCACTTGTTTTTGAACACTTCCAGGGATGGTGGCTCCACCACTGCCCTGGGCAGTCCATTCAAATGTTTTACAACCCCTTCCATGAAAATATTTTCTCTAGTAACTAATCTAAACCTCCCCTGGCACAGCTTGATGCTGTTTCCTCTTGTTGTGTCAAAGGCAAAGGCGCTCAGCCTGCATTATGAATCTGAGCTTTATAGAACACTCATCTCACACACCCAGAGGAGCACAGAGGGAGATGGGCAGGCAGAGTCCCAGGGACCTAGTGAGGGGAACAGTGCCCCCAGCCCTGTCCTGCTCCCTGGCCACACCTGGAAAAGGAGCTGCAGCATCCTCGGCTGTTGGGTGAGGGGATTTGGAGACCCCACCACCAGCATCAGGTCCCTGCAGCCTTCTGCTCATGTTCCCAGGGGACCAGCATCACCATGGGAACATTCCTGAAGTCGTTAGAAAGAGTTCAAAAATCACTGTGCTAATGAGAATGGGCACAGAGTGTGAGGAGACTCTGTCTAATGAAATCAGGTCTTCAGGAAACTTAATCATTAACAGAAGCCTGCGTGTTGTGAAGAGCTGAAGGGACTACTTCATTCCTGTCATCCAAACTGAGGGATCCACCAGTACTCCCTGGGCCATTTTCAGCATGTAAAAACCAAACTGAACCAAAAACCCACATGGCTCCAGCACAATGCTGTGACCAAGGATGGTCACTGCACCTACAACGAGGGTTGCTAAAAGGGATGTTGAGAAGGCATTAAAAGTAAGTCCTCTGGCAGAACCAGGGGAAAAAAAAGATGGCAAAATAAAAAAAAAGGTGGCAAAACCCTCCTAAAAGCCCCCAAGCAATGACAACAGCACCCTCCAGCTCTCAGCACAGCCATAGCCCTGCTGTTGTAGCAGCAGGACCTGGTGCAGCTGAATCTCTTTATGCCCCTTGGAGCTTCCTAATAATCTCTCTGCTGCAGCAAACCACTCTAAACTAGTGAAAATATCAAAATGCAATACATTCCTCCACTGCCTTTAATGCACTGTGGCATCAGTTCTTGTGCCCAAAGCAGCAGCTGAAGGGGAGAGACTGAACTCGGGTTTGCTCCTCTCCTGACCAAGGGCACACAGAAAATGCTGCCCTGGAGGAGGCTCTGCAAGTGGAGCTGCTCTTTGTATCCGCTCCAGTTTGGAATTCAGAATGTTTCTATCCTCAGTCACCATGGCAGAAGGTCATAATACTTTTTCCAGCTCTCCTTCTGGAGCAAGGATCCCACTCAGCAGCAACAGCCCCTCGCAGGGAACACCAGTCAACTTCTTGCTGGGGTTCATAGCTTTTTTAAATTTGTGCTGTTGGATAATTCTTTCTGTTTAAAATTTTAGGAGCAAGTTGAAGGAGACAGACATTGATCTTTTTACAAGAAAGACTTTTAAGAAAGAATTAACCAGCTAGTGGAGGCAGTACATCCCCAAGGATGGCAGCAGCAGAGAGCAGAGGAGCCAACATTTTCAGAAGTGTTCTGTATTTACCTCTTCTCCTGATGTCAACACAGTGGGCAGAGTTTTTTCCCCAGGGCTAAGAATGAGTCTTGAGAATGCAGGTAGGAGACCAGGGGGGTCCAGAGCTCTGTAAGGATGAGCTAACACACACACACACTCCACAGGTTTATAAAAACTGACTGCATGCACAAAGTATATAAACAGTTTGCCTTGATTTTCAAGCCCATATGGCACCTGGACACTTCTCCCAGAGGTGTAGAAACACTCATGCAAGGGCATTCTGGGCTCTCAGATTTAGCAGGAAGCTTTCAAGTAGAGCCTGAATACTAAGAGTCACTGTAAAGGGCATGAGGAACAATAGCACAGAGGCAGCAAAGTTGGGCAAAGCATGAAACACAGTAAAAGTGAGTTTTAAGGACACAGAGATGGAAACAATCCAAGGGAACAATTCTTTCTCTACCAAGTAACCTCCTTGTATGCAAAATGAAAAGAATACATCTTTTCTTTGCCACTTGCAGAACAAAGACACTTGCCTTGACCAGGTAATGTGGGAAGAGAGAATAATCATAATTTTTTTCATCTGGAGCTCAAACAGACCAGAAACACCCCAAGAGGTTTGTCCCAGTCAGAGTCAGGAGAAAGGCAGTAAAACAACTAACCCAGCCTGTTTTTCCTATAGATTCACTTTCCTCACTCCCCAGGCTACAGAATCCTGGAATGGTTTGGGTTGTAATGCTCACTTTTACAAGGGATGGGGATCATTCCCATTCCTGCTCAGTGATATCCAGCATCCAGGTCTCTGGGAGAGGAAAGGAGAGCTGTCCTGGTTGTCCCCACGAGCACCCATAATTAGGATGCCCAGGGAATGCTGACTGCACCAAAACAAAGAACTCCAGGATAACGTGCCCGGCTCAAAGGTGGAGTTTGGAACCAAGGGAAAGGCGAGAGCAAGGCAAAGTCAAACAGGAAATTTATAAACTCCTGGTGTCAGGGAAATCCTGAGGATTCCTGTGCTGCTGAGGACAGGCCCGGCCACCAACAAAGGTCACCCTGAGCTGGTCAAGGTGAGCCCTTATATCCAAAGAGCTGGAATTAGAACCCCACTGTAACACTAATGCCCTGCTGTGGGCAGTGCCTGAAGCTCCTCTCTCCCACCTCTTGGGCTGTCCTACCCCCAGCAGCCACTTCCACATGTTCTAATATCCAGTTAATGATTGACTCGTTAAGTGTTCCTGAGGCCACGTTGTTAATAAACCCTCAAAGGAGTGCGACCTGGGAGGCAAAAGTAACCTTGGAGTCCAACTTTTGGAGCAATAACTTCAGGGGTTGTGTCCTGAAAAAGGTTTGGGTGCAGTAGATGAAAGGTTAAATCAAAGGTGAGAACAATTAACTTGGGGGGGAAAAAAATCACCGAATGAAATCGTTCAAGAGCTTAAAGGTAAGGTGGTCCTGAAAGGAAGAAGCCTGAAATAGTGCTTAAGAATTCAGATTTGAGCAGGAACTAGAATATTCCTGCAGGGAATAGGCTGTGATTTCAGTGTGTTCTGGTAGAATGTTGTGTCTGCTGCACATGGGTAATAAATAGAGGCTCCCGGTAGCTTGGTGGGATGATTTGATCAAGGCTGGATTTATTAGAATAGGAAAAGTATGCAAATGTAAAGAACACCTCAGATTCTGAGAAATTCAGTGATTTGCTGAGGCAGCAGGACAATTGTCCTTTGCTGGAGAACACCAGGGAGACCCTGGCAGGAGGCACAGGGAGCCCAGGTTGGGTTAGTGGGAGAGAGGAGCTTTTCCAAGGGGCACACAGGGCCAGTTTTTGCTGGAGTTTGAAATATTTTTTTCAATTATTACTCTTTTTGAGCATAGGACGATCATTCTCACACCTTGGGGAATATCTGACCTGGTGGCTGGCTCCCAGAGTTTCTGGGGAGCCACAGAGCAGAGTAAAACAGCTGGGCCCAAACCAACACAGAAAAGAACCGACCCAGGAAATTCAGGATTTAAAAACTTTTTTTTTTTTGTACAGCAAAAAGTTACACTTCAAAGTTTTTTAATGTCATCTTCCAAAACCCATTCCTGATGCAGGCCTTGAGCACTCCAGTTATCATCCCTTACCTTATTCCTGCCTGGAAATGGCTTTTGGGGCCCTCCAGAGTGTCCGATTCAGTCAGGGGGAGTGGTTTTTGAACGACTTCCAGGAGAGCCATTAAAGTTCCTTCTTGGCTGCCTCCAAAACCTGCTGCAAGTTTCAGCTCTTGAGACCTGTATGTGTGAACAGAAGAGGAGCCAGTTAAAGAGGAAAACATTCCTCAGATGTGCTTTGCAGCACAACAGCAGCAAAGCACTGAGGACACAGAAATCGTTAATTCTCGGCATCCATTTGATGTGCAGCCATGGAAATAATATTTAAGACACTCAAGAAGCTTTAGGAAAAAAAATGAAGAAAAAAAATAGCACCGGGAAAACCGTTTCCAAACTGCAATATTTGAGAATGATCTCATATAAAATAAAAAAAAAAAGATTAAGTGCAGCAAAACGTGTAACTGGAAATAAGAGAAAGAGTGAAATGCCTTAAGAGGTAGCAGTTGAGGAATATAAGAACAGGTTTTGCCAAGAATTATTCACATACATCTGCACAACCCCCATCCATCTATTTTTACTTTTTTTGTGGGCCAATAAAGAGCTGTGTATTGTCAGTCCTAAAAATAAGACTGTAAGCTTTAAAAACCATTTGTATCATGGTACAGAAAACAATGATTTTGTTCAAACTACCCTTTTCTCAGCCATGTTAGACTGAGGGCACAGTGTAAACCTTTTTTTTCCTCACCTTCATGAGGAACAAGAAAAAACACAGCAGTTAAAGGGTTGGATGGTCATAATCAAAGGCCACCTTCACCCAAGCTTCCTGGATTTGCATCCTAAAACTCTTCTCTTAGTTAGTGCAGGGATCTTAGTTCTACCCTGCACTACACAGGTGCTTCAAGAGGTCACCCTGGGTGCTTCCATGGTCCCCATTGGCCTCAAAATCTCCAGGTGGAATCCTGGCTCTGTTCAAATAAATGGCAAAACTCCCTTGCCTTCAAAGCCACTTCCCACTGCAAATCCCAGAGTCACCTGAAGAAATGTCCATCTGCTTAATTGTTTGCCCTCATTGTTGGTTTCTGCCAGTGTTACCTTCTCTGAATACCTAATGGGGGATTTGCTCTAGTTAATTAGTTAATTAGCTTTCAGAGCCTCTCCTGGAGATCAGGTAGGGGTACCTGAATGGTTCCATCCTACAGACAGGCTTAATAATGGCTTAGGAAAATAAATGTTCATTTCTTTCCTGACAAGCTTCAAAAATGAGGGATATTTCTCCAAAGTAAGTTCTCAAACACACATTTACAACTGGCCAGAGGTGATTTTCCCTGGGGGAGGGACAGGTCTTACCTGACAAAGGCAGCCCCACGTGGCCGTGTGGGCCGTGTTTGAACTGTCCTGCATCCCCACTGCCTCTTTGATATTCCCTTTCAATACAGGACAAATCCATAACCTGACAGATGTTGATAGTACACTCCCAAACCTCCCTATTTACAGGCTGGAGTGTTCCTGGTGTTGACAGAGCCCTTCTCCAGTGGCTGCCACCAGCCCAGTCGTTTATTCAGCCGACACTGTTCAAACACAGGTTGTTTATTCAGTTGCCATTGACATTTCCTACAGTTTGTTTAATCCACAGCAGGGACCCTGACAGGTGAGAGGGGGCACATTAACCCCTGGGAGAGCTCCCCCAGCCCTTCCCACTTGCTTCTAACACAAGGGATAATTTTAGCAGCATTCCCTTTTATTTTCCTCTCCGCTCAGACCACAGATTCCAAACCTTCTGGGGACGCCTGGAGAGCTCACTTGCCATTAACAGCTGCAGAGCTGCTCCAGCCTTGGGGAACAGCACAGGGAAGACATGGAGCTGCTGGAGAGAGTCCAGAGGAGGCACCAAGATGGTCAGAGGGATGGAGCAGGAAAGGCTGAGAGAGTTGGGATTGTTCAGCCTGGGGAAGAGAAGCTTTGGGGTGACCTGATTGTGGCCTTCCAGGAGCTGAAGAAGAAAGACTGTTTACAATGAGTGACAGCAAAAGGGTTCAAACTGACAGAGTAGGTTTAGATTAGTAATTGGGAAGGAATTCTTCCCTGTGAGGGTGGGGAGGCCCTGGCACAGGTTGCCCAGAGAAACTGTGGCTGCCCCTGCATCCCTAAAAGTGTCTAAGGCCAGGTTGGACAGGGCTTGGAGCAACCTGGGCTAGTGGAAGGTGTCCCTGCCCGTGGCAGGGGGTGGCACTGGATGGGCTTTAAGGTCCATTCCAACACAAACCATCCTGATTCCATGATACCATAAGCCATACATTGACCTCATCATCAGCAACAAGAATAAAAACCCTGGATTCTGGCTCCGAGTGCTGAGCACTGTCGGGACGGTGCTGAGGGCAGGAGCTGCCAGTCCCAGGGACATTTTGCCTTTAAGCCAACAGTTCCATTCACATGCAGTAAAGATTCTCCCCTTTTCCCTCGCTTCCCACTGGCTTTCCAGATGCTGCTTTGCTGCGTGTTCACCACGGGTCTGTTCAGTGCTGTAAAAAAGCCAAAGGTTTTCCCATCACCCCTGAGCCACGTCTGCCACGGCAGCACTGGGAACGTCCCCGCTCCACGCTGGGCTGTGACAGCCCAGGGTAAACACACCACTGCAGGCACACAGGTTACAGGAATAATGAACAGGGAACAGCTGGAGACACGAGTCCAGTGCAGCATTCCCTCTGCTTCACACAGAGAGTTATTCCTGCACGGGAAAATTCCTGCAGCAGGAACATGGATGTGGCTGGTGCACACTTGGCCCTGTGTCAACAACAACCTGACAGGTGATGGAAACGAAAACAAGACCCCTGGCAAAGACAGCTCAGGCCTAAATGATGAGTGAAATCAAACAGGAGGCTCAAACCCCTCATTTCCTAAGCTTAAACCGTGCAATCCTGACACCATTTTCACAGGTTTAATGTCATTTTCTGCAGTCTTTTGATTTGTTCTTTAGAGGAATAAACGACAAACTCTCCCCCCCTGCTCCATCCCCAATAGGAGAATTTGAAGGTGTCAGAAAATCTTGACAAAATATTATTATTATTATTATTATTATTATTATTAAGAAAATAAGATTTAGATTAATTTCAAATTTTTTAGAGAAGAATCCAATTAGTTTATTTTTATTTAATTTCAACTGTACTTGGAAAAACATTGCTTCCAAACACGTCTTCAGGCTTTTGCAGAGCAAGCTTTCCCTGCTGACATACACACACTTCCCTACTATTTTCCAAATATTTCCCGTTGGAAGACAGTACAAATATGTGGGAAAGGCTGTCAAGTTTTGGAACGCTTTCCAAATGAAAAATAACTTTCGGTTTTGAAAGCAACACCAGGTGTTAAATGTTTGATGTGTTCATTTTTAAAGTGACAGCGTGACCCGGGGGGTGTTTTTAGGCTATTTTGGTACAAAATGTCAGGTTCCTGCTCTGAAGAAGCTCCAGGGCTCTTCAAGACCAACAACCACGTTTCTAGAAAGGGAAAAGAGGAGATTGTTTGAAAGAGGGAATGTCAATACCTTCCACTCCCAGCTGGACCATGGAGTTGGAGAACCCCAGTCTCAGCAACACGGATATGGGGTGTGTTGCTCCGGGGGAGGCTCAGGTTGGACAGCAGGAGGAATTTCTTCCTGGAAAGGGTGGTCAGGCATTGGAAACCCAGGCAGGAATTGGGTCAGGCATCCCCAAACCCAGGGAGGTTTGGAGTCCCCATTCCTGGAGGTGTCCAAGGCAGGCCTGGCCGTGGCACTCAGTGCTCTGGGCTGGGGGACAAGGTGGGGATGGGGCACAGGGTGGGCTCGATGATCCTGGAGGTCTTTTCCAACCTCAGTGATTCTGTGATTATCTTAAAGCTCTGTGCTAAAAGACATAATCATTTTAGAGTAGCTGATGCTTTTTTCCCCTTTATCAAGCATCCAGTGCAGATCTGTGTGATTACATGATGAATTATGCAGTAATAATATGACCCTGCCATAAAAATGGAAACACAGTGGGCAGTCTGTAAACTCCAAGTTTTCCTAAAAAACAACCTGTAAATATCTGCAGGGGAAGCAGCATCCTTGGAAAACAATGAGTCATAGAGCTTTTTTTTTTATTTTCCCTGACATCCTGAGCACAACAAGGAGCTAACATGGGGAGTAGCTGCTAGCATGTTTGTCTTACACCGACTGCTTCATGTCTGAGAAGAAAAGGAATCCTTTAACAAATGGCAGATAAATATTTGTCCTGCTTCTTTTCTCTTTTTTTTTATTTTTCCCTTGGATGAAACACTCTCATTTCCAGTCACTTATTCTCTGTGTGTGTGTCCTGGCTTTTGATATTGTGTTTCTCTTGCTCAAGAATCACCAGACCAACGTTTTGCCATGAAGAGAATCTCATATAACCTGGAATGTGCTTGGATGATCACAGGGGGAGGGACCAGCACATAGAGAGGGCACAGATTGTAAATATAATTTAGTCAAAGGTGGTGTGAGCAGGAGGGATTCTCCCAGTAACCCAGACTGGGGACCACAGTGACCTACAGGTGGATCCTTTTCATGGCATCATATACAGAATAAATTAGGGGCAGGTTTTCCACAGCAATTATCACCTGGCACAGCTGTGACTCTCCTGAACAAATACTCCAAAGTAAACTCTTGGATTCCTGATTCACCAGATGTGTGGTGTATTTTCTGAAATCAGATTCTGGCTCTGCAGTGGGAATGGAGGGACAGGAATGACAAGGAAGCAGCACTGCAGGTGTGCACAGACAAACACGAGGCCTCATCCCACACTGAGCACTGTGGGAGCAATATAGGATGTACAATGAGCATTAACTCATTGGATAAAGAAGGAAAATTCTACAATAAATAAAGGACAACCTGCTTTATACAGGCAGGACACCTTTCCACACCCTCATTTCAGCTTTGTGTCTTCATAGAATATCCTGAGCTGGAAGGGACCCCCAAGGATCATCAAGTGCAGCTCCTGGCTCTGCCCAGGACACCCCAACAATCCCACCCTGTGCCTGAGCAAAAAGGGGCTCAAGGCAGGGAATTGAGTATTAAAAGCTTCATTTGGGGAAGGAGCTGAAGGCAGCTCAAGAGTTTAAAACACAAGAGCTGTAACAGGTGAGTTTAGTGCCCTCACATCCTCCAGCACACAGGGAAGGGACAGCCTGGGGGACATATGCCAGCACAGCTCTTCAGGTGCTGATCTTAATCTTTCTCTTCTCTTTCCTACCTGGGGCTGATATTCCTTTCCTAGATAGAATCACAGATTGATTCAGGTTGGAAAAAATCTTTAAGATCATCCAGTCCAACCATCAACCCAGCACCACCACCATGTTCACCACTAAACCACATCCTCAAGTGCCACAGCCACACATTTTTTTAACACTTCCACTGTAAATGATATGTGATATTTAGGCCTGAAATGCTGTACATGTGCAGCTATAATTTTCTCACAAATGTATGGATGATCTATTTCTAATACTACAGCAATTTTTATATATATATATATATAATATATATATAATAAATAATATACTAAAGCATATTCATACCTCATCACATTGGTGTTGAATCTCTAGCCTCACTGTCATCAAATATTTGAAATACAAGTAATAAATTGAATGCAGACTTTAATTCATAGAATCCCAAAATGGGTTTGGGTTGGAAGGGACATTAAAGCCCACCCAGTGCCACCCCCTGCCATGGGCAGGGACACCTTCCACCAGCCCAGGTTGCTCCAAGCCCCATCCAACCTGGCCTTGGACACCTCCAGGGCTGGGGCACAGCTTTTCTGGGCACGAATTCATTGCCACTCTACCCTTTATAATCTACAGATAAACTATTCAGGCAGAATCCCTCCAGAAGTATAAAGCAGAGCAGATTTTAAATTGGATTGACAGCGCTGGTCATTCACAGGCAGCCAGAATCCACTCATGGACACACAGACTGTGGATAAATGGGAAATTGTTACCTTGAGAGCTGTCAGTCCCTCACCAACATTTACTGCAGAAGATTAAAAGAACCAGTTAGAGCTGACAACAGGATTGAAGCTGCACGAGGACAGAGGTTTGGAACCTGCTCTGCCTCAGTGAGGCTGCAACACCTGATTAAAATAATACTGGTCAGTTACTGGGAGGGTAATAAAAATCTGTTCTCTCCAAACAACAAAGATCAGCTCCACAATCTGTTTGCCAAGTAGGTGGGATACGAAATGACTTCCCCCTGACAATGAGCATTCTGGGGGGACAGAAAGGGCGCAGCACAACAGAACAGGAAATTTGAAATAAGGGCACATGGGGCATTTTGAAGTGTCACCATTTGTTGGCGCTGACGTATGTGACTAATCACAATCCCTTTAGGGTTGATGTGAAGTTTGTCATTTTTGCAAGGATTGAGTAATGTTAAATATCACTGTGGGCAGGTGTGATTGTTATTTAAAAGATAATTGATACAAGGTAAGAAGGGCCATGTCTCCAGTAGGTGAAACAAGCTGGTACTGCCCCTTTCAGGGCAGCAGAGTGAAGCCAAATTAAATTATAGAATCACCATGAGCAAGGAATCCTTTAACAAATGGCAGATAAATATTTGTCCTGCTTCTTTTCTTTTTTTTTTTATTTTTCCCTTGGATGAAACACTCTCATTTCCAGTCACTCATTCCCTGTGTGTGTCCAGGCTTTTGATGTTGTGTTTCTCTCGCTCAAAAATCACTAAACCAACATTTTGCCATGAAGAGAATCCCATATAACCTGGAATGCCTTTGGAATGTGTTTGCAAGTTAAAAATCATTTTGTTCCAACTCCCTGCCATGGACAGGGACACCTTCCACTAGACCAGGTTGCTCAAATCATCCAGGAAACTTCTTGCTGTACCCAAACAAATTCTCACATTTAAAAAATCCCCCACACCCAACAAAAGCTGTGCAGCCAAAGATAATGTTTGCATCTGCCTCGAGAAGCACGTGCACAAATTAATCTCAGGCTTTGGGATATATAAATTCCACAGCCAAAGTTAGGGGCTTGCCCTTGAGTTAAGAAGATCCATGAAATGGATCATCAGAGTCTTTCTGATTTCCTACACTTTAATTCCCATCCTCCCCATGAGCAGGTCGTTATCCACAGCCCTCTAAATACAGGGAAGATAAAACAGAAGGAACCAGTATCAGAACAGGAATTGGGAGAAACTTCCCAAGAGCATCTCAACACCTGTGTTTTGGGAGGCTTGTCCTGGAACACGACACTGGATCAGCTGCAGACCTGGGAAGTGAAGGATGCAGCTCTTTCCACCCGGGCAGATGGTTTGCCTTTAATTACTCCTC
Source organism: Neopelma chrysocephalum (assembly GCF_003984885.1). Lineage (NCBI taxonomy): Eukaryota > Metazoa > Chordata > Aves > Passeriformes > Pipridae > Neopelma > Neopelma chrysocephalum. The sequence continues at coordinate 1,004,835 of NW_020897844.1, read as the reverse complement.
AGCATCACGTGTTGAATCCAACATTTTTTATTTATTTTTGGTAAATAAATGGACTGTTGTCCTCGCCTTCCTATGAACGTTCCCACACTGAACATTCACGTGAGGGAAAGCAGAGGGAGGGAAGGGGGGCGAAAATCCCCACAAAACAGGGATTTTTCTGTAGTACTCCACAGCAATTATTTCACACCGAAAAGACCAAAGTTGACAGGATGAACATATGATCAAAATCCTGGGTAATATTAAAAAGCCCTGGCTGCATTTCCTAGTTACAGGAGCATAGGAGCAGGTTGCTTGGTAACAGCTCCAGCCACGATCCGCTCGGAAATCAGCCATAAAAGCAACTCCCATGCCATTGCAGCGTTGCTACAGCAACGGGCACAAGTGATGGATCCCAAGTTAGAGACACACCTTAAGCAAGAATATGTTTCCTCTCATTTTTAACCACTTTCCAGCCCATAAATACGTGGCGTCTGCCATCCCCAACAGCTCCCAGCAAGGCTGGCTCCTCCCGGGGGGTTTGTCGGGCATCCGCAGCGCCGGAGGATTTGCACGTGTAAGGAAAGCAATTAGCAAGGGGGGGAAAGGAATAAAACGTGATGTCTGCAGCCCTGGATTGCAGCAGTTCATCAAACCCCGAGGGGCAGGCACGGCAGCCGGGTCTCTGCACCCACAGGGTGTTGAGGAGCAGAGGGGGGTCTCTCTCTGGGGTTTGAGCTGCACTGAGGCTGAAGCAGGGACTGTGTGCCAGTGGGGCTGGGCCTTTGGAAAACTCGGGGTTCAGCAGGGGTGCTGCAGGCCCAGCTGTGCCAGATGGAGGGGGGATCTTCTGCCTGCACGTGTTCACCCTGTTGGACACCCACAGCAGAGCTGCTGCCACCTCAGCCCCCAGACAGAGCCCACAGGGCCGGAGGTGCAGCCTGACAGCGCTGGTCAAGCAGGGGTGACCTTCAGTCAGGGGGGGACAAATCACACCTTTGGGTGACTGACCATGAACTTGCTCTCCAGGACACGGGATAAACAGCTCAGAGGGAGATGCTCGTGTATGAGACACCCACTTGTGATCCCAGAGATCCCACCCTGCTGCTGTGTCAGTGCCCCGCTGGGCACGGCTGGAACGCAGCTGGACAGAATCCCAGGATGGTTTGGGTTGGAAGGGACCCTAAAGATCATCCAGTTCCACCCCCTGCCCTGGGCAGGGACACCTTCCACCAGCCCAGGTTGCTACAAGCCCCATCCAAGATGGCCTTGAACCTTTCCAGGGATCCAGGGGCAGCCACAGCTTCTCTGGGCAACCTGTGCCAGGGCCTCCCCACCCTCACAGCCAACAATTCCTTCCCAATATCCCATCTATGCCTGCCCTCTGGCAGTGGGAAGCCATTCCCCCTTGTCCTGTCCCTCCAGGCCCTTGTCCAAGTCCCTCTCCAGCTCTCCTGGAGCCCCTTTAGGCCCTGGAAGGGGCTCTCAGGTCTCCCTGGATTCTTCTCTTCTCCAGGTGAACCCCCTCAGCTCTCCCAGCCTGGCTCCAGAGCAGAGGGGCTCCAGCCTTCTGATCATATAAACTAACTTAAAAAGCTGTCATGTCCTAAAAATACAGTCTGATAGGTGGAAGACTTTACTTCAACCACCTGGAAGAGTAAGTTTATTGACCCCTAGAAGTAAGTTTTCGCCCTGAAGCACAAATCAGGTGGGTTTGCAGCGTGTCAGCCTTAACCCAAAGTGCAATTCCTTCACTTCCAGCAGCTGCCACCCACCACCTCGTCTTCCCACAGAGATCCTGCCACTAACCCAGACACACACCTCGACAGGGAACTTCACTTTTCAAAGTCAATCAGTGCCACTGGGTAACAATGTCAAGTCCGTGTTTGTCTCGCTGACGGCCCCAGATCCTCAGGCAAGTACCAAGTGCAAAGGATGAGCACAGACAGGGAGCTCCTCTGTCTGAGCTGCCACACGCCAGGGACCGACAGCTGAGAACCAAGGGGGTTAACAAAAGCTGAGTTCTTTTTTTTTTTCTCCTGAAAAACATCTAAAACGGCCCCACGAACCAAAATTATAAAATAATTATACTCCGCCTCGAGCTGAACACAAAAAGGTTATTCACTACAAAGCCCTAGCAACCATCTTAGCCTTAAAGGAAAAGAAAGCAGACTGCCAAAGCAGTAATGAAATGACACACAACTGCTAATTTCATGTCTGTTTTTCAGAGGTCTGTAATAATAACCAGTAATTCCTTACAAAGCATCCATTCTTGTTCCCTAATTCCCACCTAGGGATATTAAAAGACTTAACCATTCCCTGGCTGTGTCTTTTAGGAAGGTAATGACCACTTAAGTAGAAATATGCATATCTCTTCTAAGGGAAAAAAAATCAGATGGATAAGGCCCTATAAAAGTGCTCAGGTGAGTCCAAAGGGCTGAGCAGGACCAGCAATGACACCTGGACGGGCAGATTCATTTCTTGTGTGGCAGTTTGGTGGCCTCAGCACAGTGCTCTGGAGCAGAAGGTCACCTTGCAGAGCATTGACAGTCTGAGCAGAAAAGAATGAGACCTGCCCTACCCCTGCACAGGTTTAGGCTGCAATTAGCTGAAAATATACAATTTCATCATCACCATTTGTGTGTCTTCCAGGAGGACACGTATTTATTACCGAGTAAACAGAGATGTGAAAATAACAGCAAAGGCAGCAGGATTAAGAACAGCTCCTCTAATTTGCTGCAGCGCGACGTTACCGCAGAATCGAAAAGAATTCCGTTCCAGAAGCAGGAATCTCTGTGCAGCTCCTGTGATCAGCCACTCGGGAGAAGGAGCTGCCTCCAAACATCGATCCTGCTGCCTGACTCAGGGCTGACATTGCCAGGTCTGCTGGTCTCCCCCGGCTGCTCCGATGTACGTGGGAATAAAGCGGGATACGAAGATACCGGTGGCGTCAAACCCACCCCCCAGACGTGTTCACAGATGGTCCCCACTCGACACCAACAGATGCAGGCACACAAACATCGTGAGATTTAACGGGGGAATCTTCGGTGAGCAGCCACTCCACAGGAATTTATCCAACACTCGTCCAATTCCCTCGGCATCCAGCACAGTCTGCTGCAGTTTTTGGGTACAAACGCTGCCTCCTTAGGACAAGGAGGCTCCTGGTTTGAGCTGGGGAAGCCTCAGGGGGCTCAGGCAGGGTGGTGGCTGCACAGGCTCAGCCCCTGGTTGAATTCCTGGGGCTCCAGGACTGAGCTCCAGGTTCTGTTTCCACAGGACAGGTACAAGCCCTTCATCATCAGGATGCAACGATCCAACCCTCTGCCTGGGCAGTGACTCTGGTCAGCCCCTGGTGCTGAACAAAACATCATCCCTCCCTCATCTTCCAACCCCAACCATTCCCTGAATCCATGAGTTTGGTCCCCAGTGCCAGTTTCAGCCCAATGTTCCCTAGGAATTCCAAAATATAACCTACAGCACACCACCACAAACACCCTCTATCACTCTATGCTGCCTAATAAGCAATTCAATGAGCATTATATTTTTATTTACATCTGAAAGAGCTGCAGTAAAATATTCTGGGCAGGCTATGCATAAATACATGAAATTGCTCCTACTTCACTAATGAACTATTGTGTGTAATAAAATTAATCTCATTCCACCCATGATAGATCTGGTTTAATTTTTGAAGCAGGGAAATTTAGACACATGTAATTTGTGGAAGGAGAGAGCCAAAATTCAAGAGATTCACTTTAAACCAATCAGGCAGTTGTTTTATTTATATAGCACCCTTCAGAAAAATTATCTGAAGGCACTTTACAATGCAAAAAATAACTCTACTTGGCAAACTTCCAGGAGGGCTGATGCTGACCGTGCCTTCAGACGCTGCTTGGATCCAAATGGGTTCCTTAAGTCAGGCTTTTCCTACCCAAATTTGCTTTATATCCTGTAGTTACAACTCCAGTCACTCCACACAGGTATTTTTTTGGGGAGCTCAGGCACACAGCTTGCCTGCTGGCCAACTCCAGCTGGTCTGTGGACCTTCCTCACCCAGCTTTTGGGACAACACTCCTCCCTGCCGTGATCCAGGCAGGGCTCTCCGTTATTTATTCCTGCATTTGAGGAAGAGATGGGAGGAGACAGGAAGCTGCCTGAGCCCTTTCTGCATTCTGCATGCTCTGGTGCAACCCAGGGCTGTGTGTGCCGTGACAGATGAGCTGCAGAACCGAAGCTCTCGTGAAGCTTTATGTAAAATACTCCCACAACAGCCTCGAAAGCAAAGCCGAGCTCCCGGAAACGCGGCAGAGCTCTGAAGCAGAGCCTCAGGAAACAGCCCTCCACTGACTTGTGCCAGCAAGCCCTGCACGTTTTCATTATTTATAGAGAGCTGGAGCTGAGCACAGCAGTGTGCAGGAGGTAAAATGCACTGTACAAACAAGAGGCAGCTCCAAAAACGCACCAGAGGAGCTCACAAATCAACACCGAACACACACGGGACACGGGGCAGCACCTGGAGTTGGGAAGTGCCTGGGAATAGGGTCAGTCTTTGGAAGAATTCTCAGAAAAAAAATGGGTCTTGGTGAACTCTGCTCCAAGCACATGGAATGGCTCAGAACAAAGGGAAAAAGCACAAAGCAACAGGGAGAAGGGAGGGAGAGAGAGAAGGATCGTGAGCTGTGCGGGACTTGGGAAGCCAAAGGAGCTGTGGAGACACTTTGGGAGACAACACTCAACAGCACCTCGATGAAACGGATCATGGAATGGAACATGGAATGGTGTGGATCAAGAATCCAAACCTGGATTCAGCAGCACAACATATTTTAAACAAAGAGAAGAGAACCCTGGCATGGTTGGTCGATGTTTTGCTTTTAATTTCAAATTAGAAAGAGACCCAGGAGTGAATCTGGAGTTTAAAGCTGTGCCATCCCATGGCACTTCAAAATAAACCCAGTAGCATTGGCATTTTAATTTATGCATCGTCATCCAGGATTAGTTTCAAACGTTTGTATTTTCCACGTGGCTTTGTCTCCTCTCTGAAGGAGCTGCTGGGATTAAGCTCAAGGTAAAATTCAGCCTCAGCTGTCATAATCTTCAGTACAAGAACATCTCCCAGGCATTACAATGAGATGGAGAGGCAGATCTTCAACAGGTACAATGCAACAAGTACATTTATTCTGCAAAGATCGATGCCAAGGTTTTTTTTCCCTAAGTATTTGTCCACGTTCTGGATAAAACCTTGTGTGCACCACAGACAGACTGATTGGCAGAGGCCTCCCCTGCAAAAGCATTTAATTGAGTACCTTCACTGGTGCCCCTCCCCCAGGGTGGGATACACAATTGATGACTGGACCCAAAATCCTCTCCGTGAGGAGCGATACCCCTACAATCATTAAGACCTTGACTGCAGCATTATCTTTGCTGCCTGAAGACATTAACCTGCTCTTATCTCCACTCTGCATAAAATCCTTTGTTAAACCCTGATCTCCCAGTAGTTTCTGTGCTGAGCACGCAGAGCTCCTGGCTCTGGGTGAGGAAAACACACTCCAGCACTAACTGTGTTCAGAAGGTCAAAGACACAGAATTGAGGTTTCTGTGTGTACAGCACTTGTGTTTATACAACAAGGTGTGTATTTAAAGGTGAAAAGCAGGATCTGCTGAGTAGTTTAACTCTCCAGTTCCTTGCTGGCACCACTGTGTCAGGTATCCAGCAGCACTAAAGGCTCCACGGTATTTTTCCACTCATCCCGTGCTATGAAAATATGTGATCCAGTGGGGGGAAAAAAAAGATTGGCAATTGTTGGCATTGACCCAAAAGGCATCACAGGACAGACCCTGAGTAGCAGACAGTGAAGCCAGGCCAGGATCAGGACCTGCAGCATTCCAAGAGAGGCCCTGGCACAGGTTGCCCAGAGAAGCTGTGGCTGCCCCACCCCTGGAAGTGTCCAAGGCCAGGCTGGACAGGGATTGGAGCAACCTGGGATAGAGGGAAGTGTCCCTGCCCGTGGCAGGGGGTGGGACTGGATGATTTTTAAGGTCTCTTCCAACCCAAACTACTCTGTGATTCTGTGATCCATGAGGAGCAACAGCTCCTGTCTTCTGGCTTTTGTCAAATTCCAACAACAGGGACTCTGCTTTTCCCAAAAAATCCAGACACCACCCATGAATTGACCAGTACCACTTCCCCTCTCTGAAAGATGATGTCTCCAAGTTCCTGTGAAGTTTCTCCCAACACATTTAATATCTAATTTGGAAAGGAAAAAAAAACCTCAGAGCCCTTTTTTTCCCCTCCAGGAAATTCTCCCAATCCCTTTAGTACAACATGCACTCCATGGAATTGTTAGTGCTGCCTCTACTTCTTGGGAACAGAAGTAATGAAGTGCAAAGCTAGAAGGGGTGAGGAAAATGAGGAACCAATCCTCCTTCCTTCTGCAGGGGGGTTACTCTTGATATTTTTGAGGGAATGTTGCTCAGCAAGCTGGGAATGTGCCACACCAGGGGAAGGGAGAACTTGCTCTGTGCTCTCACCTCTGAGTTATCAGATTGCCAAAACATGCATCCATTTGTCAAATGGAATTTAAAACTCACTCTAGAGATTCAGGATTCCCCTTTCTCTTCCCAAATGAGGTGGCTGGGACAGGAGAGGAGGTGACACAGCACAGAACAGCTGGGGACAGAAAAGCCTGTCCATGCCAAGGTCTCCTTCTCTTGAAGCAACAGGCTGTGCCCAGTGGAAGCTGAGGGATTTTCCTGCCCTTGATAGTTTTCCCACTGTTTTTTGTTTGGGTTGATTTTGGGTTGGTTTAAGGCATGTTGTTCAACAGAGTTCTTTCCATTCTTTTCTGGGAAGAACATCCTACTTTGGGGAAGTTTCATCCAATGGCCACTAAAAGAAGGGAAAGCACAGGAATGGAAAACAAGAGGCTCAATCACCTCAGCAACACTGGCGCGTTTTTTTATGAATACAGAATAAATAGACTCTTGAGAGGATTTTTCTCAAAAAAAGCACATTTTGTGCATATTTACATATGTGCACTGTGTACCTGTAAGACTCAAGCCTGTAACAGCCTCCCTGCTTGTGAAAACATTACATATAAAATGTTTAGTGGGCTTGGAAACATTTTGGGAATTACTTTCAGAGGCCTGTAAGCAAGACACAGAAAATGAACTCAGTATCCACAGGGGTTTTAACATTTCTGTTTGCCTCTCCTTATAACCTTCCTGAAAACACTTACCTCAGGCAGGGGGGAAAAAATCCAGAAAAATATATTGCACTGGGGTCAGAAGGATGTAGCACATCTTTGTGCTCTTAATGAAGTGAGTGCAGAGTTTATAATTGAGCAAAACTAGAACATGATTGACTCAGCCCATGTCACAAACTGACACAACCACTGAATATCATGTTTATTGTTTTTAAAGTATATTTTCTCCACTCGCTGACTGATGCTCCATTAAAATTCTTGAGGCCATACCAAAAGGAAATTCTGCCAAAAGCTGCCCATTAACAAGCAATTAATATACAAGCTTTAAAGTACAAGGTTGCTCATGCCATCCCACAGAAAATATTCTTTGCCTGCTATTTCTCACTGGAGACATTTTCTGACAGAACGTTCTCTCTCTGCCAGGGATTTCAGAAAGTAGTCTGTAATTCTCAAGAAGAATAAAGTCTACACTTGCTCGTTCTCAAAATACTTGATTAAACTTTAATCTTAAAGGCTGTTTTCTGGCCCAGTTAACAACTGATGTAGTAACAGAAATGACACCATTAGCTCTGCAGCATCTGCCAGCTCTCAGACCAGGGGAACGAGGCCATTTAAATATATATCCTGAAAATGTAACTTGCAACAGGAGGATTTGGGGGTGGGGGAGAAACACCACTTCGGGTTTGCATCATCAGCATTTGTGATGTGGTCTCACTATACCCACCAGGCAATAAAGTCCTGCCTCACACAGCAACACCTCTTTGCATTGATGATTCTCAACACGGGGAACTGCAGAGATGAAAACAGCCTTTGCAGAAGTTCTGCTTCACATCCGACCCCTGCGAGGGCAAGGGAGGGGGGAAGAGGCAGAAGTGGTTCTGCATTTCAGCCCCCAGCCATAATAGCTGCTTACAAGGACTGACCATAGCTGTTTATTCTTTCACCAGGACAGGCTGAAGGTCTGAACTGGATCCCCCTCTGCTCAAGGTTCACACCAGCACAGGCTGACCCACGCTGGTCCCACCCTTACCCAGCCATGAACCTGCACAGCACGGCCAAGAACAAAGGCCAGAGCAGAAAACCCCATCAAAAGGGCACAAACACAACTCCACATTCCTCAGAGGACAGAGAGGACTGTTGTGGTTTCTAAGTAAAATATAGCTTATAACCAACAGCCCCAAATTGTGTGTTTTGCCTGGTGCACAATAGTTTGGGGCCGGCAGCAATTACTGGCCCATGTCTCAGAGCCCAGCAGTGCTGGAGCTCCTCCAGCTGCTCCATCCACACCTGCCAAGGGTCACTCGTGGAAATGGAAGCCTGGAAGTTTTCTGGCTTTAATTGGCAAAACCCCAAAGGCCTCATTGCCCCAATCCTGCAACCCCAGAGCTCTTATCAAGCTTTGTGTCCAGTGACCTTTATCGTGTCAGGGGACAAATAAAGGCTCTTTGTGACAACCTGAGTTCCTGGGCTGAGCTGCTGCACACACACCTTGCCCACTGCCCTGTTTACAGTGATAGAGCTCCTACAGCACAGAGACATTTTCTCACTCCTCTGCCTTTCTTGCTCCTGGCAACAACCAGTCACAGGTTTCCTGAGCCCGTGTTGCATTAAGACCATTGTATTATTCAGCAGTAACTGATGGACCCACCCTCTGTTCATGTGGAGAATCCCTTCCTCAACCTATTTATTCCTTTATCCTCCACGGGGCCACTTCCATCTTCTAATTACATGGCATTTCATTAGTTTATTCATCAAAATGAACAGAAACTCTTGGGATAAAATTCAGTGGATCAAACATTGATTCATTTTAATTACCTTGAGATATACATGAATTAAATATATTGCTTCCAATTCTAAACACTATGCCTTGTCTTCTAATGAATTGTTTTGAAAGTAGCTTACTTTCATTCCTCCTATTCTGAATTTTAAGTGTAGTATGATTAAAGTACCAAGGTGTAGTTTTGTTCTAGCCAGCAGGATCTGATTTTAAAAACAGCCTGCAGTGAAGTGCTACTGTTCAACTTTTTGTTTATCTCCAGCTTTTCTGAACTCATTTGTATTTGCACTTCAGTTCACACGAGAGAATCCAGCTTTAGAACACAATAAACAAGTTGTGATCCTCTAAGAAAATATCCATTCCCAGATGGTGGAAAAAAAGAAATGAAACCAGATCTTCATGTGAAGATCCAGCTCTTAAAAGATTCCCCCCAAGGCAATGGGGAGGCCTGTGCAAAGCATGAACATAAATATCATGATATTCTGGTTTTCCCAAATGCCACCGTTCTTGGCTTCATTCGAGTCCCTGCCGTGGCCACGCTGTAATTCTGAGCAAAGTAACAGACTGTTCCACTTCAGAAACAATCTGAATTCAAATGTGGCTCTTCAGTGAGTCAGGTGAGGCTTGTTGCTGTTGTGGAAGACCTTATATCACTTTGATAACAGACCCTACAATCCAAACTTGTACCTGTGTGTGCAGCACTGCCGGCTCTCAGCTCAGGCCACCCCTGCAATCGAGGTCATGAACCTCATACCCATTAGCCTGATGTGACATTTTAAATACATGTCATTCCAAAGGGCCCGACAGGGCTAAGACCTTCCCATTTTCATAGCCCTGAGCTGGATTTTGCAGTGTTTATTCCTAAAATAAAACGGCACAAAGCAGAAGCCCGGGCTTTGAAAAACCATTTGACGCCGCCGGCTCGGGGGCACGCTGGAGATATTTTGCCACACAAGAATTCTAAAAGCATCTCAGGGAAAGCAAAGCTTCCTCTCAGGGCACGTTCCTGATTACATGCACCGCAGGACAGCGATTTTATAATGGTATCTCTGACTTGTGTGTGTTGAACACTGGACATTCTCTTTATGATGCTAAACTCTGATGCATCACACACACACACACGGACGAGAAGGAGAAAGACATAATGCAGAGCACAGCCTGACATGGAAATCCAGAGATTCATGGGTGGGATAGAGCAAATGAAACAGCAACCTCAGTGGTGCCGCTTATCTAAAGAAAAAGCAACTTTAAATCATGTGGGTAACACCAGTTGGTTCTCATCTGGCAGTTCTTTGCCTTTGTCATTCGCCCGGCACAACTCCTCGAGCGAGACAGGCAGCAGGGAAAACTCACTCCTGAAATAAAACAGGCACAGAGGGGAAGGCAAGGGCAAAGAAGAGGGAAAAAAACCAGCTAAAGATTCAATTTGAGAAAAAGGCAAAGGGCTAAATGGTCAATTCTATATTCGTGATGGTATCGAGTCTGTAATGAACTAAACTGATAATAAAATCAGCCTAATTTCAGTGGGGAAAGAGAGCAGGGCCCTTATTTGGCACTGAAATGTGTAGGAAGTGTAGCTGGTGTGCACGGGCTGAGCAGATGTTGCTCCCAGATCCCTCCTCTTTGTGCACTGTAGATTATGGGCCAGATTTACAGCAGTATTTGGGGACTTAAGCACATTAGTGGGTGTCACGTGGGATTGGCAGGAATGCCAGCCAAGGATACACCTCTTATTTAGGTTACATTACCACAGCCCTTGGAGGATCTCCTGAGCTTGTGTCTTTAACTCCTCCAGGGCAGTGGGATCTATATTTTATGAATCCACACACAGGGTTGGCACCACACCCAGGATGAGGAGGACAGTTCATGTAGGAAACAGCCACAGCTGCAGTGACACAAGGAGGGCATTTCTGTTACTCTGACACCTCACTCTCCTGGGCAATATTCCCTCTCTGCCTAATTAATATTTTTAAACGTTTTAAGATTATTTTTTCCCTGCTGCAACAAGAGATTGCATGAAGAGCGAAGAAGAAACCATTATTAGAAGTCTTATGAGCCGACCTCAACAAACAAGAAAATTCCAAATTACAAGATACCACTGAGCTCTGAGAAACCTGACAATATTAAGAACAGTGGAGGTGACCTAAAGGCAAAGGAAAGGCTTTAAATATAACAGTTCTTTGCTGGTGTCTGTGCTGCCCTTTTGTTCTTTTGCCCTTGTTAGCAGGACAAAACCAAGCAGTGTCAGTGTGTGCCAGAGGGGTCACAGAGCAATGTCTGTGCCACGACATGTAATGGGTCACTGTTTATTAATATCAAGATATTAATAAAACTCCTTTTTCTACAGCTAAATAAGACCCCCTGAGTTTAGGAAGGTGTGTAGTTCTGTGCCTGCTCATCACTCACAGGCCTGATGCTGCACTGTGCTTGCTCTGAAAGATGAGCAAGTCAGAATGCAAACAAACAAAAGATATGTCTGGAACACGCCTTCCTTTAGAAGTAAAACCACAGCAGCTCTGTGGGTTGTCTGCTGGAAGTGTTCTTTAAAAACAAACAGAAAAAAATCCCAGACCTGCTCGCTCCAAAGTGGGAATGGAAACCTCACATTCCCAGAAACCTCACCTGGTGGGTAACCAGAGCAAACGTGCATGGGGAGAATAATCTCCCCCAGCAACATGCTGAGATGTGCCCGAGGCCTTGCCCCCAGATCCAGAGAATCAGTTAGTTTGGAAAAGACCTCTGAGATCATCGAGCCCACTCTGTGCCCCATCCCCACCTTGTCCCCCAGCCCAGAGCACTGAGTGCCATGGCCAGGCCTTCCTGGGACACCTCCAGGGATGGGGACTCCAAACCTCTCTGGGCAGCCCCTGCCAGTGCCTGACCACCCTTTCCAGGGAGAAATTCCTCCTGCTGTCCAACCTGACCCTCCCCTGGCACAGCTTGAGCCCATTTCCTCTTGTTCCCTGGGAGCAGAGCCCGACCTGTCCAGGCTCCCCCCTCCTGTCAGGGACTTGCAGAGAGCCAGAAGATCCCCCTGAGCCTCCGTTTCTCCAGGCTGAACAACTCCACAGTTCTTCATAGGACTCACCCTCTAGACCCTTCACCAGCTTCCCAAACCTGCACCAGAGCAGCTCCACAGCAGCCACTGGCCTTTCCCTCCCTGGACCCTGTGGACACCCTGGGCTGCAGCTGGGGGGCTCAACCTTGGTCACCTCCAGCTCCCCAGGGAAAGAAAAAGGGCTGGGAGCACCCACAGGGTCAGGGGTGGGCACGGTGCCTCCTCCTGCTGCCTCTCCTTCCTCTGGGCCAGCTCCTGGTGCTGGGTCCAACCCAACCCTCGCCAAGCTCCACCTGCCTCCCATGGGCACCCAGGGGACCCCAGGGGACCCCATCCCTGGGCTGTGGTAACAGATGGCCACGTTAAACACTGTGATTGACACAGAGGAACCTCTGCAGGAACTTGGCAGCAGGGCAGGTGATGGTGTTCTCAGCTACGTCAAGGGAGAACAAAAGTGTCTTTGTTCCCAGTGTGTGCACAGCAAGACCATGCATTTCACTCCTAGGCCTCCATTTAATCCATGCACAGACAGTCATTAAACCACCACAGAACAGTTTGGGTTGGAAGGGACATTAAACACCATCCAGTGCCACCCATGGGCAGGGACACTTTCCACTAGCCCAGGTTGCTCCAAGCCCTGTCCAACCTGGCCTTGGACACTTCCAGGGATCCAGGGGCAGCCACAGCTTCTCTGGGCAACCTGGGCCAGGGCCTCACCTCCCTCACAGCCAAAAATTCCTTCCCAATCTCCCATCTATCCCTGCCCTCTGGGAGTGGGAAGCCATTCCCCTTGTCCTGTCCCTCCATCCCTTGTCCCAAGTCCCTCTCCAGCTCTCCTGGAGCCCCTTTAGGCCCTGCAAGGGGCTCTCAGGTCTCCCTGGAGCCTTCTCTTCTCCAGGTGAACCCCCCCAGCTCTCTCACCCTTAAGCCACCAGGCTTATGCACTTCAGCCTTTCAGAAAATTTGCACCAGGCACGAACCAGAAAACAGAAGAGCCAGCAATGAACCCAATACCCATCAGAGGGAACCCCCTGATGGGTCCAAAGCACTTCCCAGGCCCCTGAGGAAAAAAAATAAAGCTTCTCTACAATAATCTGCTTCAAGAAAAATAATCAGGTAATCAGTTTGACCTTAATCATACGAAGTGGGGAGATTAGCCTCACATCCAAAAAGATGAGTTAGTCTGGTGTTTCCTAGGCTGCATCAGCCCACCCTGGGCCACCCCCTTCCTTTTTAGCCTCTCTCTGGTGGTAAAAAAAGGCAACAAATAGTCCTAAGAATAAATGTAAGTGATCACGTCCTGAAGGGTCGTGGCCAGGGTCAGTCCTGCTCCATTCCATGGCTGAACAGAGATACCCTGAAACGTGAGACTGGAGCTGTTTTGAGACAAAGCTGGGAGTGTTATTAGCCTGGTGAGGGCAGCAGGTGGCAATTTCATTTAATTCCCGACATCCATGAATTAAAGGAATGAACAAGGGGGGGGGAAATAGATTCACGCCATCTAAGATCAGAACGAGCTGTGAAAACCACCCCGAGCAATCAATCAATTCATAGAGGACCAGGAGCTGGGTGAAATCGGATCTTTTAAGTGGATAACTGGCTGTGAACATCTCAGGTGAGCTCATCTCTGAGCTGCTCCACGGCTCTGTCACCCCCATCTCCCTCATCACCAGCTAATTGTGTGAGTGTGGTTGTTTCAAACTCCCTGCAGGCAGAAAATCTTGTTTTTCTCCTGTCAGTGTTGTCAAAGCCACTGTCAGGTGCTCCTTAAAGGTGTGTGTAGATACACACAGTGATCAAGTCACCTCTTAGCCTTCTTTTCAATTAGGCTGAATAAGTTAATCTCCTTAAACCTCACATCATTAAGGCTTGTTTTCCAGGACCTGGATTATTTTTGTGGCCCTTCTTTGAACTCTCTTCAGCGTTTCCACATCCTTTAAGAAAAGGGATGAAAAGCAGATACAACCTCTTCTCCCTCCTCTCGCCAGAAGCAAAAGAGAAACTTCTTGATATTAATTTTTGGGTATCCAAGGACCATCTTAACCTTTTTATTTTCCCTTTCCTTCTCCTTTTGAGGCAGCAGTGTATTAGAGAGAGGATTTTAATTTCTTCCAGGACAGTGTTTTCACTCAGCTTCACATGCAGTAGGCAGAGTAGAAACTCTTTCTTTATTATTTCACCATCATTTGAGGGAGATAAAATGACCCCTTGATCTGAGTTCTTCCCTCCAGTACTTTCCTGTGAGGAGTTTTGTTGATACCACTATGTACAACACTGATAGGCATCTGATTTGTAGGAGATAATACAATTAATAAATAAGGAAAAGAACATTGAGACAAAGTGTTATTTAGGGCCCCAGGCAACGAACAGCCCAACCTCATTTCTGCCTTGCTGATGGAAATACATTCATGCACAGTGCTGTGAGCACGGTATTGTCTCTGTAATTATGATATTAGAATAGAAATTTGCATCTATTTTTATTACTCCAGATTATCAAATCCTAAATACAGACTTAATCCCGTGACACACTTGATTTCAGTTTGTGAACAAGACCAGAATCGAGTTATCACAGAATCAACGACGCTTTGATGCCTTTAATGTGCTTTGCAGGACGTGGCCTAAACATGGGGGAGTTCTTGAATTCCAGGTAGTGCTGAGCATCAGCTTCCCAAGGAGATGAAATGGGAAAGGTTGGCATTTTCCAGGCTGTGCTGCCCCTGCAGAGGGACCAGCACACAGCCTGGCCTCAGCAGGCTCTCAGGGATGCAACCGGGCTGCACTTGGCCCTTGGGGAATGACTTCAGCAGGTTGACTCAGGCTATCTGATCTGGGAAATATTCCCAGGTGCTGGCATGTCACAGCTTTTAAAATATGAAATCACTGAAGATATCTATGTAAACAAGGTGTTTTAAGGAGAGAATCAGAGCTTCTGTCTCCAGGGTCTCTTTTTCTCTCTCCTTAAACAACCATTCCCCTGCTTGTTTAACTTCTTTTGCCCTCTGAAAATAAATAGCTTTATTTTCTATAACAGTCCCTGATAATATCATATTTTACAATTAATATAATACAATATTTTTGGATACCAGCATATCCAAACTGACTCTTCATCTCTTTTATTTGCGCAGGCTACAGCAAGGTTCATTCCTTACATTTCTTTTACAGATGCTGAATTCTTTAGGCAACAAAAGAATCAACTCAAGATGCTTGCTAAGAGTTGGTTATCAGCTTTCCTGATTCCTTGTTCATTTGTGATATCAGTTTCTGAAATGCATTCTCAGAACATGTATTTTGTATGTAAGAAACTTAGATTTTGACATTTCCTTAGATATCTTTGATTCTTTCTGAAAAATGTTGTCATGGCACTTTGTTAAAGGCTGCACTGTGCTCCATAGCCTGAGTTTTGCTCTTAGCACTTCTGATTTATCTCCCTGGTTTCCCTGAGAATGCAGCTCCCATTATCTCCTCTGGTGCATGGAACACAGCTATTTTTACAGCCCAGTTGGAATATTCTCTCCAGAAATCTGCATACAGCTCCCTGGCTCAGCTGCTCTACCTTTCTCTCACATTTACCCTTCCTTTGTTTCCAGTTTGGTTGAACACAGGTGATCAAGCATTTGGATGTGTTCAAAATAAGATGGTTTAGTGGGCAGCAAATAAATCTGCAGGTGTGCAGAGAGCTCCTGAGCACTCAGGGATGGATTCTGCCTCCAAAATGCAGCTCCAAACAGAAGGTAAGGTAGAGCTGCACTAAGGTCACCAAATTTCTCAATCAGAAAGTTGCTTTGGCATCAGTGACTTTAAAATGCCCCCAGTAAATCAAGCATATTAACCAATCCTATGATTTGAACAGATGATGTAAATGATATATAAAATAAATGATATATATAATGATATATAAAATGATAAATATCATGATATAAAACCACAATGCCTAACTACTTCCACACATTTCAACCAACCACATGGAAAATGTCCATTTTCCTCTCTTCCCTCTCCCCTACAGGCAGGAGCTTGGTTTTGTTCTGCACATTCTGAGTCATCCAGTTCCTGTACTTCCCTTGTAATGTCCCTCTCAGGCGTGTTAGGACAAGGTTTAGCCCTCAGTAACAGCTGGCACAGAGCACATTCTCCTTTTATGATTAGAATTAAGCCAAACTACAGAGATCATGGTGTTGGTTTAACTTGGTTAAACCAATCTTTGTGTCCGGTCTGGAATGATGAACAGCAGGATGTGTTTGACATTCTAAGGAGAAACAGAGTGAAAATGAGTAAAGGTGAAGATGATGACTATCCCCTAAAGCTGGAATGCTGGGACCTGAGCAAGTTTAGCCCCAGGGAGCTCAGTCCATCCCCAATGCTCTGTGTGGCTCTGCACTCCCAGCCTGCTCCCTGTGTCCTGCTGATGAGGCTGAGGGGACATCTGCTCACACACTAATCCCAAAATGTTTCCATTTATGATTTTAGCAAAGACTTGATGGCTCATCAGGGTCTACAGATTGCTCAGAAAAGCCCATGAATTCTGCCCATAGTGTATTTTGGATTCTGACAATGTCTTACATTACTGGAATCAGACTCCTCATTTCCTGTCTGTGGAACTAACACTCTGTTAGACCTTGATGCCTCTAATTACTTGATAACGAACAGACCAAATTTATTTGAGGGAGTGGGCAGTTTTGCAACCTCAAATCTTTAATTTGCCACCAATGGCAAGACAGCCTTCCTTTAAATAGAATCCATTCTAATGGCACAAATGTTCTTGGCTTCAGCCAACTGCTGGGGGGTAGGGAGCACAGGAAAGACAGAAGTTCATCAGCAGTGCTCCATATGTGAGGGAAATGCCACACAAGATGGATTCAGAGTCCCAGGCAGGCCAGAAAGTGATGGACAAAACCACTGCAGTGCGTGTTAAGAGTTATTTCCACTTCAATATATTAAATCTGAGAGTATTCTTTAAAATTCTCCAAGGTTGAAGCAACCTGGGCTAGTGGAAGGTGTCCCATCCAGAGGAACTGGATGATCTTTAAGGCCCCTTCCAACCCAAACCATTCCATGATTCTAAGATGGCTGTTTCTAAACTGTATCACTTTTATTTCACTATATTTGTAAAAAAGCAACACAAAGTCCCACAGCGGCCTCTCCATCGGCATCTTTGCTCTGTACAGGACTGCATTTATTTTCTGCAGGGCTTAATAATATTTCAATATTTAATATTCGTGTGTTAAATGGATCCTCAAAGTCCTTTGTGCTCCCTGCACCACCACAAGCAGAATTCCTGCTCCCAGCCTTAAAATATTATTTACGACTGAGTAACACTCACAAGCCTCTGGAAGGATTAGGCCCCTGTAGCCCACTTGCTGTTTAAATACAGTAAAAAAAGGCTCTGACTCCCCCTAATTGCTCACTAAGCATCGACAGCTATTCAGGGGAGCATCTGGAGCCTCTTCTGCTTCATGCATCATCAAAATAATTCTCAGCTCAAGTCTGAATGCTAGTCTTTATTACTGGTAATTATGTAAGAGGCAGAGAGATCACATTGCGAATTTTAGAGCCAAGCTGAAATTGGTGAAGAGATGGCAGTTAAATCATCTGTTGATCTGCAGATTGGGCTGCTTTGATATGGAGTCACCAGAAGTAAATTTAGAAATCTGCATTTGTGCAGCCCCGTTCCTCTGGCTTGTGATGTTCTTATAGATTGTTAAATGAACTAAAATGGGAAAACTAAGGCAGCGAAGGAAACATCCAGAAAGAAACATCCAGAAAGAAACATCCAGAAAGAAACATCCAGAAAGAAGGGCAGAATGTGGTGTTGTCACACTGAAAGAAGTGTATCTGTTTGCAGCTGTTATCTTACTGTCAATAATTTAAAAGCCTAAAGGGCAGGAGGGAAAACTGAGCAGCTTTTGGGAGGACCAGCACATTATACAGTGTCTCCAGGACGTAAATTAAGAGTTTCCTTGGCAGGCAAATCCACTCATTCAAGCAGGTGCAAACTATAATATTTATGGGTGAGATTGTGAATCTGTTGCTTGTATTTCTGAGAAGGTGAACAGAGCTATTGCCACCCATTTCATTGTAGTTGTGCACTCTGCAAACAAATGGGGCTTGCAACCTGGGCCTGACAGCACAATTTCAGGCAGAAACGGGTTTGTAGGTAAATAAATGTTACAGAAATCAGCATGTTTTGAAGACTTTTGAACGAATTTTAGTTTTTCCATTAACTTCAGCAAAAAAATCTTGGTTCTGACCGAGCTAAACTACTAATAAATGCCACAAAGGCAAACTTTGGAGCATAGATTCAAATAAAGGGCCAGTGAGAGAAACTTAGAGTTTCTATTATTCACTTGTTTTGGGGGCAGTGCTGAGTCCCAGCCAAGATCCAAAAACTAGATGAAAAAAAAGCATCATACAAATATATGTCCACAAGACCCAAACTACAAAAAAAATCGTTTCCTAATTGGGCAATATTTCTTCCCTTCCTGATTTTTTAGTGGTTTTTAACTTCTACAATAGTTTTCCAAGGAATTGCACCCTGACTTTACTCTCAACTCAAGGCTCAGCTCTGGTTTCAGAGCCACAGCAATACACAGAGGGCAGGTTTGTACAGGGTGAAAATTCCCAGTGGGCTCAGTGTCAAACAGGGGGTTTGGCTGCTCCACATTCCCAGCCTGTGTTATCTCAGCTGCTCAGGGAGCTCCTGGAGGAGGTTGAACAGGCAGAAGGTGACTTTACCCCCATCCCAGTGCTTCAGATCCCAGAATAACTCTGTTCTATAGACCACACACTCTGCCCCTGCTCCCTTTCCCCCCTTTATGCCAAGTATCTGTGGGGGATGGAGCTGCTCTGTGACATGATATTATGCAGAGATTCCTTTTTTCCTTGGGATAATGCTGAAGCAGGTGGATCTAACAGCTCTGGTTGTCCCACTTCAGCAAATTAACACTGACAGCATTAAAATAGGAACCCCAACCCCCAAGGAGCTGCACAGTCCCTCTGATCACCAAGCTCTGGGCAGTGGCACAGCAGGAGCCCTGGCACTTGGGGGCATTTCTGCCCAAAAATAATCAGAACACAAATACAGGCAGTTTTTACTGTCCAGGATGAGTTTTCCTCACAAGCAAGGGGAACAGAAACTCCAGGGAAAGCGTTGGTCTTGTGGATTTTTATCTCTAGGGTTTAGCAGTGAGAACCTTTAATAGGATCACAGAATGATTTGAGTGGGAAGGGACCTGAAAGATCATCCAGTTCCACCCATGGGCAGGGACACCTCCCACTAGCCCAGGTTGCTCCAAATTTATCCAACCTGGCTTTGGACACTTCCAGGGATCCAGGGGCAGCCACAGCTTCTCTGGGCACCCTGTGCCAGGGCCTCCCCACCCTCCCAGGGAAGAATTCCTTCCCAATATCCCATCTATCCCTGCCCTCTGGCAGCAGGAAGCCATTCCCCTTGTCCTGCCACTCCTGCTCTTATAAATCTCTCTCCATCTCTCCTGTAGGTTCCCTTGAGGTCCTGGGAGGCCACAATTAGGTCACCCCTAAACCTTCTCTTCCACAGTGAGCTCCAATAAACCACTGCAGTGTTTGTTGTTTGTGTTTACCAAGTTTATTGCATCACCAGCTCAGGTAATTATTCTCATCAGTGGTGAGTTTAGTCATTCATAGTGGATTAACCTTTTTATCACGTGATGCACCCCATAAACAAATTCAGATTATAAACACTCAGACGTGAGATCGTATCACCCACGTGCACAACACAGGAGAAATGACTCTTGGCACATCTGAGACAACAGAAGCAGAACAGAGAATGGGCTCTAAGTAAATAAAAACACCACACAAGGCAAAACCAGAGTGGGGAACCCCAAAATTCTGTCTTTGCTGCAGGCAGTTGTGACACACTGTGGGCATCAAACAGACCAGACATCAGACAGGTGACTCAACTTTGGTCATAAAAAAAAAGGTGGTGCAAAAGATTCCATTTTAGAGCACCTAAGTTAAAAATCCAAAAGAAAAACAGTAAGAAATTAATGAAATTAATCTGAAGAAAGTGAACTGGGGTAACAGATATATTTTTCAGGTGCACCCACTGTGTTTTTCAGGATCCCAGCACGTGTGTTCCTGGCAAAGCTGGGCTTCCACAGCAGAGGGAGGGAAATCTAAAGCTCACAAAACCCCCTTATTGCTGATGAAGGCAAGGAACTATCATGTGTTATGTGTTAGAAAAGTACTGCTGGAATGACTGGATTGGCATCAGTAAATCCAAGTGATCCCAACAGTGATGGAGTATTATCAGTACTATGTGTAATGTCAATAATAATAATATCAATAATATGAATTCAATAATATATTATACAATATGATGTAATATATAATATTAATTAGTTAATATAATATTAATAATATCAATAATATCACAATAACATATAATACAATATGTTATAATGTAATATATAACATTAATTTCTTACTATAATATCAACAATAATATCAATAATATTACTCAATAATATATAATACAATATGTTATAATATAATATATAATATTAATTCATTAATATAATATTAATAATATCAATAATATGACTCAATAACATATAATACAATGTTATAATAAATAATATTAATTCGTTAATATAATATCAATAATAATATCAATAATATATAATACAATAATATTAATGACTCAATAATATATAATACAATATGATATAATATAATATATAATATTAATTCCTTAATATAATATCAATAATAACATCAATAATATGTATAGTATCAATACTATCAATGCATTAATAGCAATAGTGATGCCTGTATTATCCTTCTGTTGTTCTCTGTACATTTATTTTCTGTTATCTGTTCACCATCCCGTGGACCAGAAGTGCAGTTTATACCATGTGCATTGTGGGATGAGATCCCCCTGATCAGCAAAAGCACCTTGGTTATGTTTTGCTTGAACTTGTTCAGAGTTTAGGACACTGATAATTCAAATATTCTCCAGTTTGTGAGGTATTAATAAAGTTTCACTCATCACACCAACAGAAAGTGAATTATTTGGAGTGTTCTGCCCTATACAACTGCTCATCCACAAGCTGGGCCAAGGGTGGATTGACATTAAATCCCTCCCACTATAACCACAGATATTGGGGGTTGGAACTGGGTGATCTCTAAGGTCCCTTCCAACCCAAACCATTCTGGGAGGTTGTGGAAGGATTGGTTCCCTTATAAAACCACATTAACAAAAAAAACCCTTTTTCCTCCCCACAGAACAGTGCACACCAGGAACTTTGCTTGAGTTTTACAGGTGGCAAAGAGAAATTATTGTAACATATTGAGTTATGTTGATACTTCCCTTTCTTTAAGGGAAAAATATGATTTTTTTTTTGTCTTGAGTTTCACAGAAAACAAGTCAGGATGGAGGGAGCTACCACAATTCTTATTTATCCTTTGTGCAAGCTTTCTTAACCCCCTGCTTGCTATGTTTTGCAGGCTAGAAATTACAGAAAAAAAAAATGTCTTAGAGATTTGAAGTAAACCAGAGAAATCCTCTGTTATAGAAAAATCCACGTAAATCTTCTGTCAGTGCCATCACTGGGAGGAGACTATCAGAGTTAAAATGGATTAAACATGAAAACTCAGAGCTGCATCTCTCATCAGAGTGTGAGATTCCTCCAAACAGACACAGCTCATGGCAAAGGTTAATCTGTTTTCCAAAACATTGTTTGGTAGCTTCATTGAACTCTTGTCTTAATCTGAAGTACCCTTGAAAGTTTTGTGATAGACTTCACAAAAATGGTCAAAGTATATTAACACAAGGAGTTCTTTGGGAAATCACCATTTATTTATTGATTTACCAGCTGGCAACCCAGAGAATAAAAGCCAAGAAGGGCTGAATCTTCCAGCAAAGTTCCCAGGAGAGCTCAACAACACTGACCATGCCCAGCTGCATGTGAGCACTCAGGATAGTTACACTTCTTACTTGTGCCTAAACCCTCTCAAGAGCTTCAAATGTGACATAATCCCTTACCCACATGCCTGGGAAATGGAGTTTTGGGGAGGAAATTTCACTGAGGCAGAAGAAGAGGGAGGAAAACCTCAGTTCCAGTCTGCTGACACTGAGATCCCTGCAATCCTTTGCCAGCTTCCAACTACGACTGCAGGAACTTCCTCCTCATCAGGATTTGTTTACACTCCATGGAGAGTGAACACTGTAGGCAGGAAAACTGGAAAACTCCAGAACCCTCCTCTGGAGACAACGGTTTAGTGGTTGGTGTGTTCACATGGAGACAACTCCAGTTCTCCTACATCCTGAGTGAGCATCCTGCCAGGTACGTGGTTGTCTCAGGTTCATTTTTTAAATGGATTGACTTCCACTCAAAGACAAAATATATTAAAAAAAAACACCCTAAGAAAGGTGGCCTTATAAAATACAATTTACAGGAGTCATTAGAGGACAGAGGGTGCATTTGTGGGAGCTAAACTATGTGCTAAACTGTGTGCTAAACTACTTAGTGAAAAGGCGGAGTTGGGATGTTGCTTCCGTGCTTTCCCAAGGTTTTTATGGGACAGAGCGTGGCCATCATTCCCAGAGAGGGATAAAGGGTGTGATTTGCTGTTTGTGATGTGGAAATCTGTGTCTTCTACAGCGTGAAATTAAGCCTGTGGAGTAAACACCCTTCGTGTGGTTGAGTCTGTTCTCAAAACAGGTCACTCCATTCAGGTCAGAGTCATTCCCAAACGTGCACAGTACTGGAAAATGCAGATGATATTCCTTTGGTTGGCTGGATTCAGGCTGTCCTGTTCTCCAAAGCAAAGCAATCTTACCTGGACTTGGCACACACCAAACACAGGTGGATGTTCTGGCTGGGTGTGTGTGACCCTCCCTTTTCAGTGACCCGGCCCTTGCCATGATTGTATTTGGGTTTTAATGCATATTTCTGATGGTAATTTGCATTAAACTGCTCAACTCCCAACCCTGCTGCTATTTTGGTTGTTATACTGCCATCATCAGTGGAGTAGGTGAACAAAGTAACACACATTTATCATTTCTGACTCATGGGGTTTTTTCCCATCATACTTCCAGTGATAGAATTCCATACTAAGGCGGTTTGATTCCCTCCCTGCCCAAAAACTCTTGTGATATGGATTCATAGCAGAGAAGAACGAGTCCAAACAGAGCATGCAAATGTTGGTAAGGTCAGAAAAGGGTTCATGACTGGCCCTACTTCCCTGGAAGTTGCTTGTACCATTCCAGGCTGGTCTCTGGGTGACTCTGGGTTCCACCTCTGCAGCAGTGCAGCCTGACAGAAGCAGAGGTACAGAGTAAGAGTTGGAGTTGAGGACATGACACCCACGTTTTCTGCATTTTAAGGGAGGTTTTTTTCTGCCTCTGGCTCAGCTGATCATGTCAATGAATGCTGGTGAGCAGCTGGAGCCTGTCTTCCAGTGGAATTGCATCCTCAAGGAATCTGAGTGTTCTCTCCCACACTGCTCCACACTGAGTGGGGGCCATAGAGGTGCTTCAAAAGTACAAGGCCCAAATCTGAACAAAATTCTCCCACAAATGCACCCTCTGTCCTCTAATGACTCCTGTAAGTTGTATTTTATAAGGCCACCTTTCTTAGTGTGAGTTTTTTTTAATATATTTTGTCTTTGAGTGGAAGTCAATCCATTTATAAAACGAACCTGAGACAACCACATACCTGGAAGGATTTTCTTGCCACTGCTCAGTGCCTTTGTTGTGTTTAAATTCATTGGAGTGGGTCCCAGGTAAAGTGGTGTTACTGGTATTGTCTCAGGTGCAGGACAGACCAAGGCCACCTGTCCAGCTCAGGATATTGAGGAAAACTTCATCCACAGTGCAAATTCTTTGCTAAAGGCAAATAATCTGTTCCAACAGCTTGACTGGAAATAATTTTTAGCCCCGTGCATATGGCAGGCAAGGAAGGGATATAGAGAAATTTTGTTGGGTCTACATACAATCAATAGATTAATGATATTGAATCCATTAATATTCAAATGTTCTGATTTTACAACTTTTAATAAAATATAAAGTTCATGAAGTCCATGGGGGTTGGACTAGATGATCTTTTGGAGGTCCCTTCCAACCCAAACTGTTCTATAATGACATCCCATATTCTATAAAGCCTGGTTTGCATTCCTGAAGATAAAGTCTTGAATGAGCAGTAAATAATTATTTACACGTCATATTTTCGTAGAACAAGATTTCCAAGGAAGCACTGTAGTGAACTGAGCCTGGTTCTAGAGGAACAGGCAATCAAGCTCCCTTTGGTTGATTATCTGCCAGCTCCAGCCTTTTTTCCCTGCCAGGCTGTGTCAACATCCAGAGCTGGGTTTGCTCCGGGTTTCCCGGGAAAAGGGTGAGGAGCTGAACAACTCACAGTCGGTTTATGATCAGAACAGAGTGACAGACAGGGATCCAGAGGGATCCAGTGACAGGAGAGTTTCACAAGAGTCTTACCAGATAACTTAAAATATGTGGATGTTTTATGTCAACGTGCCAGGGGACTTCTGTGCCAACACATATATTTGCCTTGTACATATTTCCTGCATTATACCACCTGATAAGTCTTTTACATCATGCAGCTTTTCATGGAACAAAGATTACCCTCCAGATATTTCTATTTATCTGACTTTGAAACTATTTGGTGGGGATTCAGACTGTTTGCATTGTTTCATACTTATTTCCAGAAGAAACATGTCTGTTTGTTAAATAAGCTTTCTTCTGGTTGCTGAGCTCATTCAGTAGCCCTCAACAAATGGAGCAATCTCCTGGTTCCTTTCCCACCAAAGCTTCAGTATTTTTAATTTCCAATGTGTAGTATTTGTCTAGACATTTGTTCTGCTGTTCCAAAAGTGAAATGAGAATGTTTTATGCGTTGTTAACTGAATAAAAATATATCCATTTATACCTTCAAACCGCAGGACAGATGAATTCAGTCTTCCACTCATCCTCACATTTTCTTTCCTCTCTTTCTCCCTGGTACAGGTAAAAGATGTGCTTCCACTAGACCAGGTAGTCCATGTTTCTGTCTTAATTAGCTATCCTCTATCCCCCCTCCACTTAATTATCTTCCCTCTATCCCCCTCCACTTAATTAACTATCCCTTATCCCCCACCCCCTCCGTGCTATTACTACGTATTTGGGACCGTGAAAAGAGTAGTTTAATTTTCTTCTTTTTTTCCAGATAAACGATAATGGAGCTTCTTTGTGACTGATTTGTGAACAACAGCTCCCTCTAGTCCTTGTCCTGCTCTATTTGTTGCCAGCGGGGAGTCGAAACTAAAATAAATCTCCCCCAACGCAAAGATTGATCTTGGTGCCTCCCTTCTACATTCTGACACACAGTGTTTATGATTCTCATCCCGAATTGAGAGGCAAATGGAATTAAAACACTGGAACTAAGTATGTTAAAACAGGCTGTGAGATTAGAAGATTATGCACACTTTATGGTCTCAGCTTAAACAAACATTTAAAGTATCTGGGTAAAAGAAAGGCAATTACAATGCCCCTGAGAAAAGAGTCTAAATCATTTTAGAGCTGAATAATGTGGTTCTTCTTTTCTAATCTGAGGATACAGAACACAACTCTTTGTCTTTATTGCCTGAAGTTTATACCCCAAGCCAGCAACCGAGCACATGTGGCTGTTTGGAATTTTTCATCCCTGCTCTGCTCCTCGTTTGTGCCACACCTTGGGATAAATTCCCTGCCCCTCACTGCCCAGTCAGACCCAAAGCTGCATCATCCAGAGCTTGGAGGTACCATGAAACGCTTGGAAGGAGACCTCCAGCAACAGGGAACTTCCAGGTTGTGGAATCCCCATCCCTGGAAGTGTCCAAGGCCAGGCTTGGAGCAACCTGGGCTGGTGGAAGGTGTCCCTGCCCATGGCAGGGGGTGGAACTGGATCTTTGAGGTCCTTTCCAACCCAAACCATCCCATGGTTCTATTTAAACTTTCCTGGGATGTTCAAACAGGAGTGAAGCCATGGCAGGGCACACTAAAGACCTACTTGGGCACCAACACGTCTTAAACCAGAATTAATCCCACAGTTATCACTCCAGTTTGTGCAGAACCTACAAAAAGATGAGTTATGTGTTCTCAGCTCTTTTATTTGTCAGAGAGCAAGAGCTGTGGTTGAAAGCTGAAGTTACAAAAATAAAAATGTGAAGGGAATGTGCAAAGTTTTTATGCTAAGCAGTTAATCACTGAACAAGTTGTTAACATTGTGGTAAACGCTCCATCCTTCAGAATATTTACATAAGATATGACTAAATTAGGATGCTTAAGACCACAAAACCTGCATGTAACAACAAACAAAATACTTCCAAGCAAACCAAGACCAGGCAGCACAAATAATCAGAAATAAGGTTAGAAAGCAGTGAGGTTGGGAGCTCAGAGGTGGAAATACCCTTTACTTCAGAAAGGTTATTTTCCCCCTCAGAATAAAGCCCAGTTATATTCCAAGAATGAAGAGAAAAATAGAAATTTATCTGAATATTTTAAGTAAACTGGTCTTATCCGCCAACTAGCACTGATAAAGATGTAAATTCTGTAAAATTAAAAAAAATATTCTAATTTCATAACAGTAACCCTGTGCTAATCCTTTTCTCTGCAGTATTTTTTAATGTGAGATCTGCAAGATGTGTCATAACAACTCCTTTTTTTAAAAAAAAAAAAACAGACCAGGAACATTTCACTAATCCGAATGACAAAATATTTTCTACTTCTGATTGAAATGGTGCTACGCCAGGAACAAATAAAGCAACATCTTGGATGTACAGTTGTGGTAGAGCTTAACAAGTTAATCCTCATTAAAATATGCAAGTTACTACAGAAAATAATTATGATCAGGAAAGAGCTTGGCAGAATCAAACGAGAGAGAGCTGAAGAGACAGAACTCCGGGAAGAATTAACAATAATATTGATTTTCACTCTGAGATGTTTTCATATTTATCACCGTTTGACAGCGGCCCTACAGAAGATGTTTAAAACAGCCTTTTAACTGGATTGTTTGGCATTTATCTTCTTCCATGGAAGTTTTCCTTCTTTGTTTCTTTCTTTCTGCAGAAGGCTCTGCAATCTTTGTTTTGAGCCATGTAAAGGAGGATTACACGTGCACAGAATTTGCCAGACTCTGAGTAATGGATGTGTTGGTACTTGCTGCAGCTCTTTGACTCCATCTCTCTGTGTACATATAAATAAACCCCAAACCCCCCTCTTGCACGTTCTATTCCAACTCACTCTACTAAAGATCCCTGAAATGTGGGAAAGGAACATTTTGGTGCCATTAAAATTAAGACTATCAGTGTAGTTTCTGTATTTGAGTGGTATTTATGTTCCTCTGGCCCCACACAGATATATATCATAGGAAATTTATTTCTTTTTAAACCCTTGTTCAGGGAGTGAATGTAGATCTAAACTTTCAGCAGAGCCATGTATCAACTCTCTGAATCTGCAAGAGAAAAGAAGCTTTAGTTGTTCCTTGTGACATTTCATTAATATGAGTAAGATTATGGTGCTTATATTGCAAAATATAAGGGTGCTGCCCTTACACAAGCTTCTGAAAAGGGATTTTACTTTCAAATACTGCTTTTTTAGACCAACCTAAAGAAGTGCTGTGCTGGTGAAGCAGGTAAATGTAGTCAGACATAACCTGGGAAGTATTTACAGGACTCCACCAACAATGCCTTGTCTCCTCTTTCAGCCCTGTGCATCCAAAATTGTTAAACCACATCATGTAATCTGTGACTGCTGGAAAAAGTTGGATGTGCACGACATTTTTATGTCATATCCAGCTTTTTTTCCCTTTTGGATTAACATAACTTTTTAAATTTGAAGTTGAAAGACTCAAACAGTGGCTCTTCCCTTGGCACATCAGTCTCACCTTCATGCTTCCAGTGCAGCTACTCCAAGACTGGAGCTGTTTTATCTCCAGGAGCTTGTTATATTCTTCCCCTAAACTGTGTGAGCACTGATGTGATGTGCTAATTTGAAAACTTGCAGCCTTCAGCACTCAATATTATTTGTATTTGAGCACCCAGCAGCATAAAAGGTGCATAAAAAAACCGCTTTATCTCTTCACAAGGAGTTTGGGAAGAGCAGAATTAATTTCGGGGGGTTTATTGACAAATGGCTACATGGAAATGAAAAATGCTGAATTGATGACAAAGGTCAGGCCTGGCCTCTGGAACACAGAAGGCAGAATTGTTCAGTGGGAAAGGGAATATATGAAGTGTTTCATCACTGCCCCACCACGACTGGGTGTGAATGGCTCACATTGTAGTTCCCCCCGTGGCATTAACATGCAAAAGGTCACCAGTCCAAATCAGACTTGCCAGTTAACAGATCTAATAAACTGGGCTGGGAACAGTCACTTGTGGGGCTGCTCATGTCCTGTGGGTGCTTTCTTACGTTAGAGAAGCCCAGCTTTCACTTTTATTCATGGACCAGTGATATCACTCAGGCAAGTCATCTGTGAAATAAAGATTCTGGTTCCAGAAAGCCTTGGTTTGTACAGGGAAAAGTCCCATACTCCAAAAAAAGAACGTGGATAAAATGCAAACAAAAAAATGGGAAATACAGTATGTTATGTGGAAAAATCTGCTTTCAGATTTGAAGAGAAGAGAAGAGAAGAGAAGAGAAGAGAAGAGAAGAGAAGAGA
>NW_020897844.1:957568-976139 GCF_003984885.1 Neopelma chrysocephalum | reverse complement strand
AGAAGAGAAGAGAAGAGAAGAGAAGAGAAGAGAAGAGAAGAGAAGAGGAAGAAAAAGGGGATTTCTGTTTAGGGATGTGCATGTGTTTTCTTTCTGCTATTTACAAGATTCATTCTTTATTTACTTTACCAGTTTTTTCCCTTTTTATTCTTTTTTCCCCCTCAGAGTTGGAGATGTTCCATCATCTCTTTCTGTTCTAGATCCTCACAAATGAGAGTTCTGGAAGTGAGCATGGATCTGTCCTCAAATCTTCTGGGAACAGACAAGGCCTTCCATTTCCTATTATAGACAATTTATCAGCGAAGCAGAAGGTGAAACACAACACAAGCTTTAAAAAAAAGGTCAGGAAAAGTGTTCTTGACCCAAATAAAGTCATCTCAGGTGAGTGTTGGCTACATGAAAGCAAGTAATTTGTCCCATTATTAGAAATAGCAAACTGGATGGATGCTTTGTATATGAAGAAAGGAAGATTAAATTAAACAAATTAGTTTAATAACAAAAAAAAAGTTTCCAAATAGAGATCCCACTTGCATTTTTAGGTAATTTTTGACCTGCCACAGAATGGAAGATTTTAATTGGAATTACACCTTTAACCGTGAACTTTGTCTTAGTAAATCGAGTGAAATGGTTTAGTGGTGTGATCCAGGACACCCAAAATTGCTTTTGGAATAAGGAATCCTGGGATATGCAGAAATGCCTCTCAGTTAATTGTGAGCCATGGGATCAAAGGGCAGAGATAAAACCCAGCAAAGTTCTCCAGGCTTTTAGTGACAACAGCACCAAGTCCATATTTCAGGCAAGTTGGTTGAGATAAGAAGGGCAATTTAAAACAAATTATTTGTGTTTAAAATCAGTTTTAAAAAAAGTCCTTTATCATCATTAATTTTATCAAAGCAACAAATAAATCCCCCCTAATTTACATAACAGCCGTTAAACAAGTTCTGACCTAACAATGTGCTCGAGCAAATTCTCAGCAAACAATGTGAAGTTTGCCAGGATTAGCTAATCAGTTGATTGTTTCAGTGAAGTCAGGCAGCCTGAGTGCCAGGAAGCTGCTTTTTAAAGGGATATTTCATTTTTAAAGCATTTTTAAGCTTCAAATATTTACAGAGCAGAGGTGGTTCACCAACTCTCAGAGCAGATGGATGGTTCCTCTCTCCTTGAGGGAGACTGTGGGAGCACAGTCACATCCCTGGGGATAAAAACCAGGCTCATACAAACAGGGGTTTGCAGGAATGACCATCTTTGCAGGTTTATATCACTGCTGCACAAACACAAAACTACTCTGATGTTGGGTTTGATGTGTGTATTTAAACTGGGGCTCTCCACACATCAAGAATGTCACTTAACAGTCAAGACTCAGGTGTTGTACTTTTAAAGTTTTAGAGAGGAAACGGAAAAGGTCCTTTTCTAATTCTCATTTACTGCACGTTTGCATTCCACCAACTCAAACCCAGCGCCACTCAGCAGAAATAATTATTTTTAAATTAAGGTTAAAACCCCTTTAAGGGTGCATTGGTGTAGGTCTGAGGTAATCCCACTTACATCAGCGTTATTTCATGTCTTTGACTTAATTTAGAACAGAAAATAGGCCTCAGGTATTTGGGGAAAAAGTACAGTCAAAATTAACCAGTGCCCTGATCTTGTAACCGTGTAAGGACAAAATCTTGTTTCCATTCAAAGCTTCACTGACATCAACCCGGAGTCTCCCGAGCCCAGGACTCCTCTCCTCAGTCCCACAGTCCTTTGCAGAGAGGATCAGTTGTCTTTCCCTGTCCTTCCAGACAAGGGAACAAATAGAGAGCAGCATAAAAATAAAGCAAAACTCAATATTACTGTGGACTGGGCTGGATGGAACTGCGTTTGTCCGAAGGGAAAAATGTCATTTTTTGTTTAATTTATCAGCAATGAGTAGTTCAAAGGAAATATAATCTTAAAGGTCCATCCCTGTGACCTCCCTGTTCTTTTCCTGCTGCATCATCATGGAATCACGGGATGGTTTGAGTTGGAAGAGACCTTAAAGATCACCCAGTCCCACCCCCTGCCATGGGCAGGGACACCTTCCACCAGCCCAGGTTGCTCCAAGCCCTGTCCAACCTGGCCCTGGACACTTCCAGGGATCCAGGGGCAGCCACAGCTTCTCTGGGCAACCTGTGCCAGGGCCTCCCCACCCTCACAGGGAAGGATTCCTTCCCAATATCCCATCTAACCCTGCCTTGGACACTTCCAGGGATAGACTGAGGATTTATTCATCACATTCCTAATATATATTCTATCTCCACCTTTTCTTCCTCTCCTTGAGTGTTTCCCATTCCTCTCTGCCCCTCACAAGCTGTTCCTCACTCTCCTCCACCTTCCCAATGACTTTATCTTTAGGGTACCCGAGGGTTCCTTTGCATGAGAATGAGCAGGTCGGGCACAGAATTGATTTAGTTAGAATGAGTTTTAGCAGACAAAGCCAAATCCAGCCGTCTTATCTTCCACATGAGGGTCCCAAGTGCTGGTTTTATTTTCCATTCCAAACGTGTTTGAGGCTGGGACAGCTCTGTTCCTGCTGGGGCCGTGGGCAATGAGGCAACTGTGAGAAATAACACAGCTATTTTTCTTCCTTTGCTGTCACCACCTTGGAATTACCACTTTCATTGACTTCAGGAACTCTCAAATTGCCATCTAGAGAGTGAACATCATGTTTTGAAGAAGAGAAAGCAAACCACAAACTTCTCCAGACCAATGAGATTGCTGCAGCCCCAGTTTACTCTTACACTATTATTTTTTTATGATGCCTTGGAGTTAGAAGTAAAATATTTATCATCTAGATCATATTTTAGTGTATATTAGGCCAAAAGAAGTACAAGAAAAACCAAATGTAACAGGAAATGTTGCCTTCTGCCCTGTCTTAGTGAATTCTTAAGCTGCTCCTAAGTTTCTGCCTGGTTTCTCACAGTAAAAACAGTTTACTTGACCCAGCAGAGAGGATATACCCCCAGTAAAACATGGGATAGGAATCATGGAGGGAGCAGGCATTTTAAAAACTGCATTACAATTGGAAATTGGAAATAAATACATTCAAGTGCACCCATGGAGCAAGAAGAAACATGATGAAGCAGCCCCGGGCAATTTAAAGGTCTGCTGTGTGAATGAGCAGAACTGGAGTCCAAATATCTCCTTGGGATGAAAGGCAAACACACACTGAACAGCCAAGGGATGGAGCAGGGCTGGGAGAATCCCACTGGCTGCAATTCCACACTGCAGGAACGGCAACAGCCTCCACCTGAGGGGTTTGAGCTGGGTGATCTCCCCAAAAATAAATCAGGCTGTGAGAGAGATTGGTTTCTCTACCTGTACAATGTGTTATTCCCTGTGGATTAAAGGTTGTAGTGCAGGAGGCAATTCCAGAAGAAGGCACAAGAAGGGGCTGCCTCTCACTTGTTGAGCAGTCAGGGATCTGTCCTGGAACACGAGCAGGCTGGTTCCACCCAGGCAACTTGTATTCTGCACTAAACAAGACAGAATTTCATGGAATCCCAGAATGGTTTGTGTTGGAAGGGACCTTAAAGCCCATCCAGTTCCACCCCTGCCATGGGCAGGGACACCTTCCACTAGCCCAGGTTGCTCCAAGCCCCGTCCAACCTGGCCTTGGACACTTCCAGGGATCCAGGGGCAGCCACAGCTTCTCTGGGAAATCCATTTCAATGCCTCCCCACCCTCACAGGGAAAAATTTCTTCCCAAAATCCCATCTAAACCTACCATCCTTCAGCAGAAAGCCAATAATTTGTAGTCATCTCCCGAGATTTATCACGTTTCCTAATGTTTTACGAGACATTTTTCATAACACAATAACAAGAATCTCTAAAACTTCTCCTTTTTTTGTGTGTGTGTTTCCAGAACATATGGTTTGTGTATAAATGTTAACACGCAGCGAGCTTGTTGCAGGGTGCCCTGGAGGATTAGAACAAGGCTCAGACCTCCCCCAGAGTCTGTATTAAAAAATCAGCTCAGCTCCACATCCAAACTGGGGCAGATCAAAGTGCTCCCTCCGAGTTCACATTACTGGGTAATAAGCAAGGGAGATAAAAATCCTGAAAACTGAAAATGCCTTTTCTTGCTCTACATAATGAAACCCCCTCAGACAAGCTGGCAAAGCAATGGCTCTTGGTTGCACAGAGGTGGGTCCTCCTGGAACTACAAATTCACCAAAGCAGGGGCCAGGTGGGTCAGGACTCATTCCAGGAAGGAGGGAAATATTAATTTGCTTTCTAGGTGCCTCTGCAGCAGTTAGTAATATCTATTAGTGTTCCTCACATGTCCTTACACACATCCTACCAGACGAGCTGGATTGATTTGCTGTCTCTGAGCCAGAGACGCTCATGAATAAATTCATATTGTTAACAAGAAACGTCCTGGAATTAGAATTGCCAATAACTGGCTGTGCCATTACATCAATACCAGGCTAATACTCTTAAGCCACTCCAAACCTGTGCTAAACACTCAATACAAAAGTCAAACAGGATTTTGACAGGTTGTTGGTAGTTTTTTTTTCCCTTAATTTTGCATGCAGGCCTTGGCGTTCAGCAAGGGTTGTGCCAGAAAATCAAGTGAAGCTGCATTCGAGAGCAGGAAGAGATCTCAAAGGAGAAGGAGTTTTAACGCAGTGCTCTCAACTCAGTCCAGATCACAGAGGCCTTGGGACAAAAAACAAAATAGGAATTATTCCAGGCCGGGCTCAGGCATCTCTCAGCCACCTTTCAATCCCATTGATCCACATGGATCTCCCAGGGAACTATTGGCTCCCTTACAGCAAACAAATTGAGTGGTTCATCCCTTCTGCACCCCTTTAGGTCCAGAGGGAAAAGCTTTTGTTCCATTCAGTGTTTAACCATGGAAGATAGTGGCCACACCAACCAGTTTAAGGAAAGTCCTCCCCTGAGCATTAGCCAGGTTCCCACTATTCCAGGATACAGGAACAAGTTCAGTGGAATGCATTTAGCACGAGGTGAGCGACTTGGAAGAAGGTGGAAATGACAAAAAAGCATCATCAAGAGGGGGTTAATCTTCCCCTTGGCTTTAAGAGAGCCCAGAGTGATGGTCACTGTCGTAGAACTACAGCAGAAGAGCCTAAGGACAGTGACAAATCACACCCTCCAGATGGGAACTGTCAGGAAGATGCAGATCATTCTGAATGTGAAGACAGGCCAAGTCATTCATCTATCCCAGAGCTGCTTGGTGGCTGGATCATTAGGAGTAAGAAACTGTGCTACAGCAAAGTGACAAACTGTGCACGTTTCCAAGTTCTGTTTTCATCATAGCTTGGCTTGGTATCTGACTTGTCTTTTAAAGAAAGGGCCACAATTTTTCCTATTTCGAGCTTTTTATGCAATTGGAAACACAGAGGGAAGTTAATAGTCCTTCTCTCTACACCTTCATCACTCACAGGGGACTTTCAGCTGGTTCTACAAGAGACACTGCAAACCCCTCAAGAGGCAGATGGTGACTGCATCCTGATACTTCTTCTACAAGTCACACACTCAGTTGCTTCATCCCTGAACATTAATAAACACCACTGAGGCTTTAACCAGCGCTTTTGGGCAGAGGGAGGTTTGTGGGGTTTATTGTTGCAGAGTTGGAGGGAAAACAATAGATTGCTCAGCATGACAGAGTCCACCACAACCCACCAGTGTGTTCCTGGGCACTGCTACCCATGGCTGACAGCAGAGTCACAGGACTTGCCCTTTCATCCCCTCACAAGGCTTCCCTTTGGGATAGATCCCACTAAGCCAGCACCGAGTCCTTTAAGCTCGGCTTCTTTATATATTCCAGACATAATCAGAAGTTCATGTGAAGAGACACAGCTTCGTCAAAGTTATTTTTAATGGTTTGCTTGTCCTATTTTCTGCCTCTGATCTAAATGCAGTCATTTCTGTGGCTGCAGAGCCTTTCAAGCAGAGGCAGAATGGAGGAGCAATGGGTTTCCCTGCTGCTCTCTGTAATCAACAAGCTGCTCCCTCTGTCTCAAGAAACTGCTTCAGCAATTAGATCCCGAGATTGTATCAGGAAAAACATCTCTGCTCCCAGCTTTGCTGCAAATAAACCAACTGTCTGCATTTCAGTGTTTGTCAGCAGTCCC
Source organism: Neopelma chrysocephalum (assembly GCF_003984885.1). Taxonomy (NCBI): domain Eukaryota; kingdom Metazoa; phylum Chordata; class Aves; order Passeriformes; family Pipridae; genus Neopelma; species Neopelma chrysocephalum. The sequence continues at coordinate 970,014 of NW_020897844.1, read as the reverse complement.
AGGGGACGGGGCAGGCAGCTGAAGAGAAGTTTCAGATGGAAACTTTTGTCTTCAGAACATAAGGGAAGTCAGGGCTGGGGGTGTCACGTTGTGTGGACGTGACACTTCAGAGGGAAGGGACATCTGGAGGTTTCTGGATGTTCATCTTTCCTGCTATGGCAATGGGAAGGCTCCCTTCTCTTGAGTCTCCTCCTGATGACATGAGGTGGAGTTAGTGATGGTATCTGTTGTGGCCAAGAGATTTAGGGGGGCACACGCCAGAACACAGGAGAAAACCCAAGGGCAGATTAGAGAGAAACTCAAAGGGCTACAGGTAAAGGGGCCTCGTGTTACTGCACAGAGTCACTGAATGGTTTGAGTTGGAAGGGACCTTAAAGATCATCCAGTTCCAATCCCTTTCCACAGGCAGGGACACCTTCCAGGTTGCTCCAAGCTCCGTCCAACCTGGCCTTGGACATTTCCAAGGATCCAGGGGCAGCCACAGCTTCTCTGGGCACCCTGTGCCAGGGCCTCCCCACCCTCACAGCCAAGAATTCCTTCCCAATATCCCATCTAACCTGCCCTCTGTCAATGGGAAGCCATTCCCCCCTGTCCCATCAGTACCTGCCCGTGCAAATATCACAGGTTGGAAAAGACACAATTTTCTAGTGTTTGGTTGGGATTAAAACAAGATCTTTGCTATTGAGTGCTGAAAGATTTAACGAGCCAATCCACAGCAATTAGTAGGTGAATGTCAAATTTTGCAGGGAACATGAACTGCACAGGTAGGACTAACAGGTAAGAGAAATGACTCAGTGATCAAAACCAACCCAAACATAAAAGGAGATGAAACTCTTGCAAGAATTCAAATGGGGAGGGGAGGAGGAATATGAGCAGGATGAATTTTAGCATTCAGGAAGGTGAAACCCTAGAGCTAAAGAACAGTCGTGCTGATTATTCTGATTATTCTTTGATTTCACCCTCACTTATGTCAGCATGCTTTTTTCCCCCTTTTTTTTCCCTTAAGCACTACTCTTGCTGTGCCAATTCTAGTTCATTCTAAATGAAGATTATCAGTGATGTTATACCACTGTAAGTTCAGGTTTTAAGTGCATTTTCACAATATGGCCCCTTCCTTTATCAAGAGATTGAAGGTAATCACAACAAGACTTGGTTTGGGGGGTTTTATTTATTTCCAGACCCATTCTGCAGTGGTTGTTAAACACTTTGGTGCACTATGGCTTCTGAGGCTCCTGAGTGAGTTGTATAATTTTCAACTTACTCCTTGTAAGCAAGCACTTAAAAATACAAATTAAACCAACCCACCATCAGATAATAACATGAAAATGAACCCCCAGAGAGGATATAAGTAGGTCTGTGATATACACACCCCAACCCAGTGTAGGCTGTGTAAAATGCCAGCCCTGTACCCAGGCAGAGAGCAGCTGATGCCAGTTTTGTTCCCCCAGTCTTTAAAGGCAGATAATTTATCAGTGAAATCCTGTGTACTTGGGGCCCTGCCAGGCCTTGTTCATTTAAATTCCTGGCTTGCCCCCAGCTCGGGGAAGTGATTCACATTTCCCAAACCTTCCCCAAATCCCGTCCTCACGGAATCATCTCGGTTTCCCCCCAGCTCTCGCTGGCAGGGATCTCATCCAGCCACAATTCCTGCAGCAGTTTGGGAGCCAGGACAGAAGGAGGTGATGGGACATCAAGCAGTGAAAGAATTCAGTGGAACCTTATCCCAGGTGTGAGGAGGTGTCAATATTATCAACAGAACTTTGGCTCCTTGGTCGTGGGGAGGCTCTCTGAGTTTTTCGGTGGTTTGCCTTAGTTTGGGTGGTTTTTTTCTTTTCCATGCACATGGAAAGCTGGGCTTTTGCCTCTTTGGAAGCTTTTGTTCCACATCTTCCTTTAGAAGAAAAGGGGACAAGAGAATCAGTTTATAGGGTAAGAGCTTATCCATTTATTTTGTGGCACTGAAAGGAAATTTGTTGTCGTCTTAAAAACACCAAGGGGGAGATGTGAGTAAACAATTCCAGACAATTCCTTGTCTTTGTTGGGATTGACAAGGCCTCAGACAGGGGTTTATGGATGGAGTCATTATAGCATTTTACATCACTGTGGCTCATGATCCCTCCAGTTTTGTTCCATAAAAGCTACAGATTTTGTCATTTGAAAGCAAACAAAAAATCCAGTGTAGTCATATACCACTCTGAATTTAATAGAGGACTATTCCAACTATCCCTATTCCAATTATCCCTACTATTACACGAGTTTAGTATTAAAAAATGCCTTATCCCTACTATTACATGAGTTTGGTGTAAAAAATGCCATGGTTTCAGCTGATTCAGGAGAACTCCAATAAAAAGAAGACAGTTTTAAAATAAAACATTTCCTCCTTCCAGTTTTACAACAGGTATGATGAAGTTTAAGGCTAAAGACTTGATTTTTTTGCTGAGAAGACCCAGGAGCTTCCCAAGCACGAGCTGAGCGTTGGTGTGGACAAAGTGAATGTGAATTGCAAAGAAAAAAATCACCACAGGCAGGGGGAAGAAACTGCCTCTCTTGGGATAAAAGCCCATAATCCTATTTTGATATTGCTGCCTTGCAATATTTCCACGTGCAGGGAAATGTCAGCATCGACTGGAACCTGCTAAACTGCCAGGAAGAGATATCCTCACTTCTGCAGGTTTTATTCTTTGTGTAATCCCAGAGCATTTCACGGAACTGCCCAAGATCTGCAGGCTTTGCATGGAGAAAACCTGTCATTAAGTGTGGCAATGGGAAAAAACTCCTGTTTGTTGTGCAGATGAAAGGAGAGCAGCCAAGGATTTCAGTGTTTGTCCTTCCCAGCAGAACTGAGCAGGCTGAGCACCAGCAGAACAGAACATCTTCCCACTAGGGTGGGTTTTTTAATTTAAAATTCAATGTTCTTTTAAAAAAAGGAAAGAAATATGGGAATGAGGGGCCAAAGTATTGAAACCAAGAGCCTCCTTTTTAAATTATAGCTGCAAATACCCTGTTTTCTGAGAGATTAATCCTTCCAAAGCCAGATGTATTGATTTCACTACAAGGTGATGATGGTGTTAAGGAAGAGATGGACATGCTCAACAACCAAAAAAAAGCCTCCTTACAAAGATTTCAGAACATTATTCTTGAATTTTAATGCACAAATTCTATTCTTTCATCGTTACTGCCAAGTTTCCATGACCCAAGGGAGTCATAGACAAGGACCCTGTTCTGCAAATTGTAGGTAAATAAGTACTAAAATAAGGTATTTTAGCAGGTTGCAATAGAAGTTGGCTTCTCCAGAGTCACACAAACCTCTTGGCTTCCCTTGGGGTGCTTGGTAGGGGTTTGAGTCCCCATTTCTTCCCACTCCTTCTGGCACAAGCAGCCAAGCAACGAGGTTTGCAGGTGACCCACGTGCCCACAGTTCGGGTTGGAAGCTTGGAATTCAAACTGAAGCCCGAATTCAAGTCCAGTTTTATAATCCAGAGCATCCTGCTCACACATTTCCACACCAGGAGAAGCTGCAGGGCTCCTTCCCTCCCCACAGGCATTTTAGAACCAGGATGAAGCACAGAGATGAATAATTACCGGAGTGTTTTGAGTAATTAAGACCAAGTTGTGTTTCTTTCTTGAGGTGTTTTATACCATGCTGCTGTACTTTTAGGGTATTATTTGTGATGGATTCCTAGTGATGCCAGAAGCATCTAAAACATATGGCTAGGTGCCCTTTTTGGCATTTCTACTCATCTAAATAAATAATTCAATGTGCCAGAGTCTTTCCTATCAACTAGGAGAAGATGCACAATCTGGTAGAAGTGTCTTTCTCAAATTATTTGCAGTAAACAGTGTACATTCTCCATCTGATGCCTTCAGGCCTTGCTTACTCACAGAAAAAAAGTAAATTATTTCCCAGGGTGCTCTGACAGAGTGTTCACCAGCAAACTGTTTTCTAGATGATTGATTTGCCACTATGCTGTAAAATACACAGGAACAGAAAGCCTCTTACTCAGGCTCAGATTGGCAGTGACTCATTGAGAGGCTGGAGGAAGAACATCATCAGGGCTTGAGAGGCACAAGAGGAACTCGGGAATTTAGGGGGAAAGGGTGGAGAAAGAGGCAACAACAAAGAACAGTTTGAGGAGAATTTATAAAGACATTTAAACATAGAATATTGCAGCACAAAGGATACACCAACCCTGTTCCAACCTCTCCTATCAGAGGGGACACACCAGCACCCCCCAAACCAGCTGAACAAAAATAAAAGGTGTTTTGATCAAAGTCCTGTGCAGGATAAATTCAAGGCTAAGGGTGATGCTGCTTCTATTCACAGGCTGCCTGGCCCTGCCTCTTCCTACTTACAGTTTTTAAAAGGATTATGGTAATTCCCAGAAACACCATTAGTAGCCTTAAGGCAGCTTTTATCAAGCTTGGATTTACATTCAACATCCAGTGTGTGCATTCTGGAAGAGCACATGTACAAAAATCCCTCCCCTCAGCCGTTGTCCCTCTCCCCACGCACACAAATGCACTTTATACACGTATTTTCTGTCTCTAATCAGTGGAATGGAGCCCTCTCCATCTTGGAATGAGGGCTACTTTTCCACGCCAGCAATATTGTACAGTGCATTTACAGGGGGGAAATAATTATCAATTTCTATAGTTTCATTATTGGCAGCTGGCACTTTAATTACAGAGGCGAATGCAAACAAAACACTTGTTTGTCGAGAGCGAGGCAAAATAAGTGTTTTGTCCCAAGGGTTGATTGGATTCACTATTTTTAAAAAAGTGCTCAATTAGAATCATGGAGTGGAAATTTTTGGGGAGGCAAAATCAATTTTCCCGATGGAACACGGCCAGGATGCTGCCTTTTATTTTGTGACAGTCACAAGGGCCATGAAATCTTCAGTGCCCACAGGTGGTCAAGATCTCTGGCTGCATCTCCCTGAGAACTGACACTTTTAGAGGGAGCTCATCCCTCTTTCATGATCTGTTTTAGGAAATCTTCACACCATCTCCTTCTGCACCTGGTTCCCCACAGTTCCCCAGGATTTTCCCTCGAGACCTTCCATCTAGGAATGCAGGAAATCCACCCCTTGTTTTTCATACTAGTGATTATTATCTACGCTGCAGTTGATCTAGGTTAAAAAAAAGGAAGCAGCCACCAACCTCACACACACAGTTCTGCATTTTACATCTGTGGTTTTAATTGCACCATCTCTTTATTCCTGTTAATTGCTGCTCGGTAGTTGTCACTGCTCCTGTTTAATCAGTATTTGACACTTGCTTTCTTCCTGATCTTCACTAATATTCACTGGGATAGACACATTTCTGGGACTTGCCAAGTTCCATTCTGGACAGGCTTTGTTACATCCCATTGTTCTGTTTTATACTCAAGGCCAAACTAAACGTTAATCTTTCATTTACCTGCGTTCAAAACCTTCCCTCTTTCCTTTTTGTAAGGGTATTATCTCAGTAAAACTGGTAACTTTGCATTTTTGCAGGCCAGGACTCAAAATTTAAGAGAACACCCTCAACATCCTCCCTCCCTTTCTGAGGGTGCTGAACCCTCCCAATGGACCAGCAGTTGTGAGTCTTGTAGTATCACATAGAACATTAATTGTGAAAGTAATTCAGAGCTGATGAGTGAATTGCATTCAGTAAATCAGACATTCAGACAGGAACAGCCACATCAGGTTATTCTGGTCCCCCCTCTGTCCCAGCCTCTTTGTTGAGGCTCCAGTCCCGCTGCAGTGCTGCATATAGAATGCAAAATCCTGTCCTGTGTGCTGAGCTGTGACAGGAGCACACACAGGAGTCCATAAATAAGTGTCACTCGTGCCCCTCACCAGCACTGGTTCATGGTGGTTGTGCTTTTCCAGCCATGCCAGAGGCCACTCAGGCAGCTCTGCCCTCCTCCTGCTCAGTGTGTAACCATGGGGCACCTGCTTTTTAGTCATTTAATATAAGAAATGTCAATGAAATGCAGGGATAAATATCTGTACAGTCACGAGACAGGCTGTCACTACTGCAGCTTTCCCTAAGACTGCAGTTAGTTCTGGCATCCTCCTGTTATTTAGCTCAAGGGGGAAAACACAGATTTAGGGTTTCCATACAGGCACAGCACCAACAGGTTCAGGTCTTTAACATGAACTGCATCACCTTTAAAAATTAATATTTGGTGAACTCTGAGACTGAGCTGCAGGCTGATTATCAGAAAAAAAGGTAAAAAAAGCAGAAATACAGAATTTCCATCTCTCTGCTGAGTTACAGCAATTCACTGTTCCTCTTCTGCTGTCAAGCTCTTCAACCCACACAGAACCAGCAAAGCAATCCCAAGCAGACCCTCCTCTTCAAAAACCAGCCAGTGAACTTGTGTTGTGCAGCTTCCTTCCAGGTGTACCTGAAATCACACCTGATCCTCACCCCCTTCTCCACATCCCAGTGCCAGGCAGGTCATGGCCCTGTTGTCTTCTCAGTTATTTAAATTACCTTCACAGTGGGTTTGGCAGCTTCACCAAAGTCACCTGTGTTCACACTGCTCACCAGTCACAGCATTAAAAGTTTTTTTAGGAGAGAGCCCAGGTGACTTTTGGGATTCTATGCCTGGAAAATGCACCTGGAATGACTGAGGAATGAGACCTATAAGGACTTTTTTGACTGTGATAATTGAAATGAGGACAGACATATCCCTTCCAGCTTCCCTGGTCAATGCTAACAAGTCACCCACTCCTTTCAGGAGTTTTGGCAGTGATGAATTAGGGAATCTTAATTAAACTAAGGGTGAAAATGAGGGGTTTGATGAGGCTTTTTGCCAGCCCTTCTCCTTATGGTGAGGATCCCAACCCTCATGAAGGCTTTCCTTGGCTTGGTGAACACAATTTCCATCATTTTGAGAGATCCTTCATTATCCCACTCATTTCAGGCATGCAGGCAGGGAGAGTCAGAATCCATCTGTGGTGCTGTCAGATGTGACCAAGTCAGAGGGTCAGCACTCTGGACATGTCAAATTAAACCCCATTTCCCTTCTCTTGCCTTGTTACAAACTGCAAAGCTGCAGACGAAACTTTCCAGCTAATTGGCAGGCCAGCTCCTCACGGAACTGGGACCGTGTTCTGTACCTTGCCAGGCTCTCTGGAATGACATTTTTGATGTTTTTAAATTCATAAGACCGTCCTTTCACTGGAGCATTAGGGCTGTAGTTCAGCTTGCTCTAAAAAAAAGTCACATCTGCTGAGCCAGTGGCTGCTCGTGGTTTGTCTGAAGTCTCTCATCAGTCACCCAGAAACTGCAGGGATGGTGATTTCCAGTCCTGACTGTCTCGAGGTTGGAAGGGATTTTAATTAGAACCCAGGCTATGAGATGCTGGACTCTCATGATTTCTTTCTAGTCTTGCCATTTGGAAATATCCGGTTTAAAATAATACTGGCATGGTGATAAGAATAATTCCTTTTCTTTTGTTGTTGTTGTATGTGTACCCTTACAATTAGTGGGTATTTCTGACTTCATTATGGCTGGATGTTATTAAAAACAAGACAAAACAACTCAAAAAACCCCAAAGAACCCTCTCAGTTTTCTCCTGAGAAGCCACCAGTCCAGATGAGAAAACAAAAAGTAAAGTAATCCTTTCAGATGTAGCACATAAACCACCTGTGGTGCACCAGGACCTGGCAGTTCCACAACTTTAACTCTCATTTTGATTGTCCATTGTAATAAATAATTTAAAAACCTTTCCATCTGCCATTCAGAAGGGTGAGTGCAGCTCCAGTGCCAGCTGAAGTCAGTGATTAATTCAACACTTCCAAAAATCAGGCAGGAGAAGGGGGATTAATCTCTGCTCGTTTGAGACATGCCCAGCACAAAACCAACATCAGTTGGCCACAATTATTTTTAGGTCTGTGTAGAGAAGAAGGCAAGTCTGAGATACAGAAATATTCTCTTCTAGATGTGGTTCATCTCACCTTGCAAAAGGTGACTTAAACTGGTCCCAGGAGCCTCATTACAGAGCCCCTTGTTTTTTTAATGGCATAAGTAGGCAATCCATAAATACCTTTGGAAAAGTTGGGTTTGGGTGTGAGATACCAAGAAAGAGGTGAGGGAATTAGGTGTGGAATCTGCTTTCCTGAGTAGGCACAGGGCAGCAGGACAGAATTACAGCCAGAATGAGCAACCTCAATTATCTGTAAACGACCCAACAATAGGTGGTCAATAATGCTCTAAATTAGCCCAACTCCCTCTCCTGTTAATAAAAGCCCGGCTCATCCACGTGGAACGTTTACTGCAAGCAGGAGGAACGGCACCAAAACGCCGGAAATTTTGATTTGCCATCATTTTCCTAAAAAAAAAAAATAAAATCAGGGATTGAAGTGACAGTTTTGGTATCAAACGATACAAGGCTGCAGCCAGAGGTTCCAGGTGGCCTGGTGGAAAACTCTCCTCAGGCAGCAGGAAAGAGAAACCACTTCCAAACAAACACTTCAGAGAGAATAGGGAATTAAAACACGGAGCCACGGGGGAGTTTGGTGCTGCTTTTCACAATCATTCATTAGCTGGTCATTCAGATACTTCGATACAGAATCATGTACAATCAGTTCTGCAGGAATTGTGCCTCTGGATGGATGAGTCAGTCCACTGCACGTAAACAGATCACAGCAGGAGAAATAAAGGAGCAGTGGCCCCAAAGGTGGAGCTGCTCAGAGGTGGAGCTGCACGGGCAATAACGAGGCTTTGATCCTGTGTTTGTAAAAGTTTGCCCTCGGTGCTCTCCTGCTCTTTGCATCGTTTAACCTCCCACCCACGTGGGTCCCTGTTCCCGTGGCTCGGATGGGGAACAGGCAGTGAAATGCAGGAGCCTCTGGCTACAGGAGACCTTTGGGCTTTGAAAAGAGCCCTGTCCACCCCCTCACACCAGCCCGAGTCCAAAGGGGTGACAGAGGCTCCCTCGTGCTCCGGGTGAGGAAGAGGGAAAAGACCTTGAGCTGAAAGGACCACACAGAAATGTCACCTTTGTGCATCTCTCCTCCTCCAGTCTCAGCTTGAACTGGTCTTGGAAATGACAAATCCCAAGTGCAGGTGCCCCACTCTCCCATGGATCTCATACCCCGTTACTCCTAGTTTAAGTTCACTTATACCCCCAGGTTTGAATTCTGTTGTACTCCTAAGTTTGAGTTCAATTATCCTTCTGAAAGTTCAAGTGTTGTTAGCACAAAATCATTATTAAATCCATATAAATCTCTGAGGTTCTGGTCATTTCCCCCTATGTATAAATTTTATTTTAGAAGGAAGCAGCTTTAAAAAAAAGATCCTGAAGTAAATTACAACCTTAGATTTAACACCAGCTGCTTAAATGAAACAAGTCTTTTAAACATAAAGTAATAGATGAGTAAAATTTAATGGCAAACCAGTTTACAAGTCATTTTGCTATTAAGAGTAATCCAAAGCTGTACTGTATCTTAAGTATTTCCTCACTTGTCCAGTTTTTTAAGCATTTCCATGCTTTCATTCTTTTACAAAGCATTCTCTTTGCTTTTTCCAGCTCTATTAAATCGTGTGTCTAATCAGTGTTAAAATGGGAAAGCTTTATTAATCCTGGTTGCCTTTCTCTGCGTGCTCAAGACAGCCTAAAGCAGAGGAAAATGAAAGTCAGCTTTGGAGCTTAGAACTCATTTCTACAAAATTCTTGTTTAATTGTTCTCATTAAATATGCACCATCTCATGAATTGGCAAGAGGGACAGGGATGTAAAAGAAACACATTAAACATCAAAAACAGGGGGAGGAAAAAATGCAGGAAACGCAAGTTTCAGAAATTAGGAAAATTTACATGATATCAAGTGTACAGTAAAGATATTTAATTGAAGTTCTCCACAAAAACAATGAGCAGTGAAGAGGGAAAAAAGAAACCCCCCACAGTGTACAAGTTCTGGCTGTTGGGCTTTAGTCCTTTAATTCTTTAAAAGTCTATTGCAGTAAAACTCGATTGGTTACGGGTTTGGTGTTCTGGCCCTCCCCTGATTATCCGATTCAATAAGATGCTAAATTGCCTTTACCAGCATTTATGAGCTTTTTCTGGAAGATCTAAGAAGAAGGCTGGCATCTTGTTAAAGACTTTATTCATTTAATAAGGCTTTTGTTCTCGTCTCATTCTGTTTTAACAAAGTCACTGTGTTTTCTTTCCTTTGAGCCGATCAGGAAATTCTCCATCCCCATCCAGTTTAACAGAGCAAGGCATTGACACACTCAAACCAGGGCAAGGAGCTGGGTTATTTTTTGAGATGTAATCACAGACTGCAAGAAAAAAAATGCTTTGCTTTCACTTGCAAGGTGGTTTTGGATCCTGTGGGTTAGAAAACGGAGCACTTACTCACAGCTGGGCCCTGTGGTGTCAGAGAGCAGAGCTCCATCAAACACCCAGGAGGAGCCCCAAGATCTTCTCCACACCAGGTTCAGCATCTGAGCAAACAGCAGGAGAAGCCTCATCCTTTGAGGAAACTTCCTGGGGTTGTTTCTCCTCTCAGGGTTCAAAATATAGAACCCCACTAAGCCAACTGGATTTTTAGGTGTCTGCCCCCGCTGAGCTCAGAAGGATGTTGGGACTCCTACTAAAAAAAAAAGAATAAAATCCTCAATTTTAATTTTAATTTCTTTCACTTCACATTCCAGATGGGAATTTTAAAGAGGTGCTGGTATTACTGATTAAAAAAATCTGTCTTCAGCAGCCTGAAACAGTCTTTGTTCTTCAGTAGTTTCTGTCTGTGCCCCCTTTTCCCTCCCTTCAAACCCCCTTTTGCCTCACAGTTTTTCCTGAACGTGACCATTAGTCAGGATATGTAAAATATCTTCAACCCTACAGTGCTTCTAAGTTCTTAACTACCTACCCTGGACTGTGTTCTGTGAACAATGGAGGTTTTAAATGAATTAATGAGAAGGAAAGAAAAATTTTAAAGGTAGTTACAATACTTATTTGAACTTATTTGCTTATTGATGCTCACTTCTATCACCTGAGTCAGGGCTCACTCACTTCCACATGTGAGCACAACTCAGTTCATATTTGTTCTTTACCTTGTAATTGTAAATCTGCTGCCTCCAAAGTTCCTGCCCACAACCTTCACTTTGACCTTCGAGTTAAACTACCCATTGCCCGGATATTTTATCCATTTTCCATTACAAAGATAATTTTCTTTGTCCCAATTCTGATTTTGTAATGGGTATTTAACCAAAGTAAACTTCATATTTAGATTAAGTTGTGTAGACAATGATTATTGGCTAAAAAGAGATTAACTCCCCATTCCTGATGGAAACGATGCTGAGTTGTGTTACAGAACAGGGACTCCTGTCCCTCAGCCAACAGAAGGGCTTGTATTTCCCTCAAAGGTTGAAACAAAATGGAAATAAAAGGGTAAGGAAACTTTCTCTCTAGTAAATCATTTATTACCCTCAGCATGATAATATTCTCCAGAGTGTGATTTCGCCTTTTTTGGCCAAACCAGCTGCTTTTCCTTCACCTTCCAGGTTCTATTCCAACCCATTAGTGAACAGAAAAAATGAGAAGTGCATATTTTAAATCGACATTTTCCCAGTGACTGACAGGTATTTGTTATCCCGCAGATCCGTTTACCGAGGGGCTGATGATGAGCTACCAGAGCTTGCCAGTCACGGGAAAAACACCACGTAGAACCAGGATTTTAATGGCTGGGAACGAAGCTAAACGCCGAGGGAGTTGTTTCACTCTGGAGCGAGGCTCCAGCTCCCGTGTCCAGAACACAGCTCGTGTCCTCGGGGCTGGAGGAGTCTCGTTCCTTTGTTGGACGTGCTGCCCTTTTCCGTGGGTTTTTGCCGAAGGAGAGCTGCTCGGGTTCTGTCAGCTGGGGCTGCAGTGACACCTAGGAACTGCCTGCCTAATTACAGCCCAGGCTTTCCCGGCTCCAGCCCGGCAGCTCCGGGAGGGAGGAATTCCTCATCCTCAGCAGGACTTGCCTTTTCCAACCTTCCAGAGCTCGGGGCTGAACGGGCTGAGCACGGAGAGACAGCGCCTTTCTCATGCTGGCACATTCCTTAGAATATAAAATCTTGCTTTGAATCACAGATTTTAATTAACCAGTGATGGTGTCACTTCTAAACAGACCTTCCTGCTTTCCACATCTTACATTATCCCCCCTATGGCCACTGTGCCAGCAGGTCATTCCCCAGAAGGACTCCATCTGTTATTGTAAAGACTACATTTACTTCTTATTTAAGAGTTAATAATGCTACGGATCTGACAAGCCCAGCAAAAAGAAAACTGCTTTTTTCTGTATTGTAAATAATGACTGTATTGTATAATACTGTATAATAGCTGTATTGTAATTAATAACTGCATTGTATAGTACTGTATAATATTATAACTGTGTAATATCTGTAATTAATAAACATATGTTATAATACAGTATAATATTATAACTGTATAATAGCTGTATTG
>NW_020897844.1:939228-957558 GCF_003984885.1 Neopelma chrysocephalum | reverse complement strand
TACAGTATAATATTATAACTGTATAATAGCTGTATTGTAATTAATAACTGTATTGTATAATACTGTATAACATTATAACTGTATTGTTATAGCTGTATTTACAATAGCTGTGTTGTAAATAATAACTAATCTAAGCAAGCAGGACTCTGCAAGTTTTGTGTGATTTGCAACCAGTGACTCGGAAAAGTTTTCCACATATTAAAACTTCCCAACAGTACTGTAAGCATTACAAAATTCCCATTTTAGGCAAAAAGACACCGAGGCACTGGAGTGTTTAGGAGAAGTTTATGTGTGTTGAGAAGACTATATTTCTACCTTATACTTTCCCACAGTAATTCCAACTATATAAACGAAGGCTCCATCAATTAACAAACAGCCTCTGAGCACTGAGGAAGCTGTTGTACCTTCAGCTGGGCAGCAGAACCGAGTTCAGAAGGGGTTGTGCAGGTGCCTCAGAGAGCAGAACAGCAGGCTGGCAGTGCAGATAATTGGCAATCAAAATAATTATTCCGTGATCGTTCTCCACTTCCAAGCTTAAGAGAAAGCAACGGCTTTTCATCTTGTTAACTCGGGTTAGGTTTTTCCCTGTTGATGAAGGAAGGAATTCTGAACCACCCTTGGTTCTTCATTTACAGATCCTGACTCTGAGGGAAACAGTTAAAACTCTCATGACCTTGGAATTCCACCAAGAACCCTTTGTATCAAGTACCTTTTTCATTGTTTTCTTTATACTCCTACTTTTCTCCTACTTTAATTAAAGCCAAAACAAGTGTGTTTACATCACCCAGTCCTTTTTGTAGTCCTACTGTTGTCTTTAAAGTCCAAACACTGACAGCTAATTACTTCCAAAGACCACAGGTCAAGGTAATGGTAGTGAAGCCAACTTGGCATTTCTATTGATTATGTCCCCAAACTGCCTCACCTAATTGGAAACAGTTGGCCACTGAGTTGGGATTTTAAGTGAACTCCTCTAACCCCGAAAATCACAAGCTATGGAGATGCCTGTGGCCCCTTTGCTGTGTGTTTGGAGTCACACAGAACACCGACATTCTTTGCTTCTGAGGTTTCTTCTGATTAAGAGTTTGTGCTTATAAAGTGACGTGATCCTGCCCACAGCTTCCAGCCCAGGGGGCCAGAGCACGTTTTTACTTCTGGGATTGAACATATGTGACAACAACCATCGGGTGTTTTGCCTCAGCTGGAGTGGGGTGAACTTTCAGTAAAGTTCTTGTATTTGACATTCTCTAACAACTCACGAGGCCTCAACAAAGAGAGGATTCTCCTTTGTTTTAGGAGGGAGAATGAAAGCAGAAGGAAAGCAGTTACTCAGATCTTGACTTGAATGCTGACACACAGAGTTGAATCCACGCAAAGCAACCAGAAAATACTGCTGTTGTTTGGAAGCAAAACTAGGAAAGAGCCTGAAGGCTTCACTGTACTGTACAGATATTTGTACCTCAGCGAAAAACTGGATTGATGAGTACAAATTTGCTGTAAAAATTCTCTTAAGCCAGGCTTCTTCTGAACCTTCTGAATTCTTGTCTGATTACATTTCCTAACTTCTCGATTCCACAGGAACCTGAAATATATTACTTAATACATTATAATTCTTTTTGTTTTGTGTGATGAGAGGGTGTAATTTTGTAAATTTTAAGGGACTTAATATCCCCTATGCTGCTGGTTAACAGTGTGCTGGTTATTGTCTGTCACTGGAAACCTGATCCACACTTGTGGCTGCACTCACTGGTCTCCACATTGGGCCTTAGAATCTTTGTATTGACTGCATGAAATAAGAGATGACTATTAAGCATGAAGTCTACACAATAATTTGACCAATAACCATCCCAAGTGAGGAGCATCTGGTGTATCTGAGATTATTCCTGAACAAAATTCCTTACTAAGCAGACACTGCACGCACAGAACGTTGCATTCCTCCTTTATCCAGCACAGATTAATAACTTCTGAGTCAGATTTAGGCCTGGCTTCTGGGAACGAGGAAACAAAGATCTTGTGGTGACTCGTTTTGCACAAACTGGTTGTTTTCAGAGTAGTGGTTTTTACCACGGGGTGAAATGAAAACAGCTGCCAAGTGCAATTTGCTTCAAAACCTCGGCCCCTGGTCACAGCCCGGGCACGTCCGAGGCTCTGCAGAGCCCTGATCTTTGCTGCCCCTGAGCTGTTTTTGTTCCTGAGCATTTAACACCGAATTCTCACCCTCACAAGGTGGCAAAGAGCAGCTCAGCCCAGCAGGCTCCTCACTCTCTACAGCTGGAAGACAAAGCAGCCGTGTGTCTGCAGCAGAGGATTCCGCACCGCCCGTGCCACGAGGCTCCCAAATATCCTGGAGTGCTTCCCACACTCTGGGGATATCAGGACAATGTTCAGGGCAGATGATGAGCAAGTCCTAAACAGCTTAGGTCTGGTTTTACCCATCAAAATGGAGGGAATCAGCCTCTGAGGGCAGGATTCTGCTCACCCACCAGCAGGTGTGATGTAGACACTGCAGCTCCTCCAGCTGCCCCAGTCTTCTGGTTTTATTCAGCAGAACGGGGCACTTTAGGTCACTGTTCACCTGACCCAGTTTAGACCTGGCAGTGCCCAGAGAGTGCATCAGAGCTGACACAATTGGAGCCTCAGGCTGTGCCAGCACTGAGTGACTCAGGTTTAGCAGCTGAAGCCCACCCTGGGGTCTGGGTGTAGTGTGCTGCACTCATGCTACAAACTAAAATAAAAATAAAATAAATTTCCGAAAAGAAAATAAACTTCTGAAAATCAAGGGGCTGTTTCCCTTCCAAGCCCTCGCACCAGCCTGTGATCCAGGGGCTGATGGGCAGCTCACCTGCCAGTGACTAATTTTAGAGTGTCCTCGTTGCCTTCCCTCTGTCTGATCCCTCAGTATTCAGTAGGGAAATTAAAGGGGATTAAAATAACGAGGCTATTTCGTATCCTTCTCCAGATGAACCCAGCCTGAACCAGACCTCATGGAATTTTCTAGTAACTCCCTTAAAATGGGTGTGCTCAATTCAAGTTCAGAAGAGTAGATAAAAGGTGGAGACTCTTCATCTAAGTGAGAAAGGGCCTTTGGTTACTGCAAGCTTCTGCTATCTGCCCCAGGGGCCAGATTTCTTTCAGATTAAAAAGTAAATAAATAAAGCAACATTCTGAGCTTCACTGTCTCACACCAGCAGTGCAAGTTTCACTGGGGTTCCTTTGAAGAGAAACCACATACCTGAATTCAGGTCAGGTCACCCTGAGAGCATTTAAGCTCCAGAAGGAGGATGACTCCAGTGTCCTTTCCCTGCTGCAGTGCGGGGTCACTGGTGTTATTTCCACTGCTGTTTGCAGCTAAAGGGAGCAGCCCCCTCCTGAGCTCCTCTCATCTCTCAAGTGAAAAACAAAAGAAGAGAGAAAAATCATCTGCTTCTTCAAAGCATCCTCTGCTCCAGGTGTGTTTGCCCTGTGCTCTTCACCCAACCAAAGGCAAAACCAAGCGGCTCCAGCAAACCCAAGAGGAACCTGGTTGAGATTTAAGAGCTGTGTGGATGTGGGACTTGGGGACAGGGGTTAGTGGTGGGCTTGGCAGTGCTGGGGAAACGGTTGGACTCGAGGAGCTTGAAGGTCTTTTTCCAACCCAAATGATTCTGTGATTCTACAATTAACGAAATCTCATCTCTCCCAGTGGGATCTCAGCGTGGGCGAGCGCGGAGGGCGCCGGCTCCGAGCCCAGGGAGGGGAGTGCTGGGTGTGGGGAAGCCCCAAAGCAGAGAGAGGTGAGAGAACAGCACCCTGAGGGCCCGTGGTGTGAGCAGGGGAAGCCTGGTGTGCAGGAATGGCAGTGCCCTGATGGATGCCCCGTGCCCTGGGCCAGGAGGGTGCTGCGGCCTCGCTGCTCCAGGAGAGATGCTCCGTGAGCTGTGGGATGGAGCAGGCTCTGCTGGACTGCAGCCCCACCTCCCAGTCCTTGGTGAGAAGTTTCTTTAAGAAAAAATTGTTCTCTGTGAGGGTGGGGAGGCCCTGGCACAGGTTGCTCAGAGAAGTTGTGGTTGCCCCATCCCTGGAAGTGTCCAAGGCCAGGTTGGACGGGGCTTGGAGCAACCTGGGATAGGGGGTGGAACTGGATGAGCTTTAAGGTCCCTCTGACCCCAAACCATTCTAGGATTTTATGAAACAGAAACTCCAGTGCTTTCCCAAGGACCCTGCTCCACCTGACCCCTTCATTGAACTCAGGAGTCACAGACAAATAAATGTTGCCCATTCTCCTTCACCTTCTCCCTCCAGCCGACTCTTCCAAACATAGCCATCATATCCAAAAAACACAAGGAATCAATACAACATCCCCCTTACCTGGGCAGCCTTGGAGTCTCCCCTGCTGGAGGCAGGTTAAGTGTCATTTCAGCTTTGTTTGCTACTTGTCAGGGACGCGGGGAAAGACAGCTTTTGTTTTTCCCAAACAGAAGGAAAATAAAAAAGGTAGAAAATATGTGGGGAAGGAAATTTTATTTCCAAGCTTCTAAAAGGATCTTACAAACCACAGAGAGTAAAAAAAAAATGCAAAACTATATATATATATTATATATATATATAATTGACAGGGTCCTTTTAAGCAATTCTTCACATTATCTAATGGTGATAGGAGATACCACGTAACCATATATGTGTTTTCCTGTAATCCTGATCACTGCCAACAGCTGACAAAACTCTTCTCAGACAACATTTCCCCTAGACTGTATAGATTCCTTTTCTTGAAAGCAAAGGAGAAGAAGGAAAGAAAACAAATTAATCAAGGAGGAAAAAAAAAAAAAGAAACTCTCTAAAGCGAGGTGTTCCAGGTTGGGCTGTGGGAGAGCCAGGGGTGACACCTCCTGCATGGCTGTGGGACCTCCTTCCCAGCCCTGGCACTCCATGCCTCTCCAGGGCACGGATTTTCCTCTAGCATGGATAATTCCCCACCATCCCAGCCATACCTCCTGTGTTCCCACCCTGCCCAGGGTCTCATGACTTCTCCAAATGAGCCCCAACCCTGCCCTGACCTCAGCACCGCTCCTTGCTCTCTCCTGCCCACCAATCCTGACCTCAACCTTTATTCTTTAGGACTTCTTTACACCTCTGCCCATCCAGGAGGAGTTCATCCTGGACTTCCATCCCCAGCAACAGCACAGCTTCAAGCTCAGCATCCCTCCTGCTATTCCAAGCATCCCAGCAGCAGGAATGCTGGCTACGCTGGGGATGAGGAGGGATTCACGCTCAGCTTTTCAGGATCTAGCACTCACATCAAGAAGCCACGGGCCCGTGGACAGAACCAACAGCTCCAAAACAGAGAGGACCTCAGGAAATAAATGCAAAGAAAGCTGAGAGAGAAACAGAGCCGGGGCAGCTCCGTGAGCTCCAGATTCTTCCTCACCCTGAAATGTCGTGGCAGCTTTTGGACATTGCCAAAAAGTAAACAAAACCCCAATGGTCCCTTGTTCCCCCATCCCACCCCCAACAGTTTCTTAAACACTTAATGTCCAGCTTAAGTGAAATCAACAGATTTTAAAATCCACACAGGTGTCAAAAGAGAGAGTTACAAAAATTCGCTTGTTCCTGTTGCTGCAGCAAAACCAACCCCAACCTGAGCCTCAGAGGCAGAGGACTAAAGGCAACATCTCCTGTAGGGCTGTGCCACCCCACTTCACAGGTCCAAGGGGCTCTTTGGGTCCCATTCCCAGCAGGGAACCCCCATTGGGGCCCAAACAACTCTTGCTGTCTCCAGGCATCCTGTCCTGGGGATGCTGCTGCCGGCAGCTGATGGAGGAGGATGGCTCAGCCCAGGGCACTCCTGCTCCTTCCTGCACAGCTCAAAAGCCAGGCAGGGGCTTAGCTACACGCTGCCTTCCTCCTCCTCCTCCTCCTTCTCCTCTGCTACACCCTACATGGGAAACAGGCAACCACACACACCCCAGCCAGCTGTGTGAAAGAACGTATATATTCAGCACGCACTCAGTACAGTTTAGCAACAGAAGCTACCATCGTTCCCTTAAAAAACCAACAGACCACCGAGCTTCAAAACAGTCACCAAGGCTTCCAAATCCTCCCCACCCTACAGCCCTGACCCTTGGCCTTCTGGCCCCAGCAAGGCACCAGGGGCAGGTGATCCCAGCCCCGCACTGTCCCTGCCCAGCAAGGGACAGAGGGTGGCCCCAGCTCTCCGGCAGCGCCCTGTTCCACAGCACCCAGCTCCTCCCGCGGGGCCTGGGCTGCTGGGGATGCTGAGGGTGCTCCCGCTGGAGGGCCCTGGCCAGCAGTTTGCTCCGGTGCTACCCCCTGCACTTATTTGGGGAGAGAGGGAACACACCAAAGAAAACGGGACAAGCTCCGGCTGCCGGCCAGAGGAGAGGAGATCCCATCCCAGGGAGCAGAGGGGATCCCATCGCTGATCCCGGGGGGGTCCACGCTTGGATCTCTGCGGCGGCGTCTCCGCTGCTTTCTGCTGGAGGGGAGGATGAGGCCGAGGAGGGGGAGAGGAGCGGCACAGTGGTGGGGACGGGGGTGGCAGGACCCTCGCTACTGCACGTGGAGGGGAGGTAGATCGGCTTCGGAGACCTCTTGCCAGGGAGGATGGATGTCTTCTGGCACAACAGCTCGGTTCCTGGGGGGAAGAGCCCTGAACACCCGCCTTATCCCAAGCGGAAGGTGTCTTGGAGCCTGGAAAGCTCTTGACCTTGGAGGGGGGCAACCTTCCTTGAAACCTTTTAGCCCTGAAAGTGCCTCCACGGGCAGCTGGGGACAAGCCCGGAGGTGACCTGCGGGGCAGGAGGGACCCCAGCTCCACCAACCCCGAGCCCGGCCCCTCTCCCTGCCCCGCCGCCCCTGCCCCGCGCCGGGGGGGTTGCGTGTGCCGCGCCGCCCGTCCTCCCCCCTCCCCAGGCCCCCGTCCCCAGCATCCCCCCTGCCGTTAGTCCTGCTGCTCGTTCATCTCCATGTCCGACACCAGGATGTTCTTCTCGGCGGCCTCGCCGGGGTTGGAGGTGGTGCGGCTGTAGCGGGCGCTCTCGAAGGCTCCGCGCTCGGCGCTGCGCCGGCGCCGGTACAGGAACACCACGACCCCCAGCACGGCACAGAGCGCCAGCGCCGACACCACCACCACCGCGATGGCCGTCGTGTTCTCCGGCAGGGCTGCGGGAGGAGAGGCCGGTCAGAGGCAGCCGGGTGGGCTCCCACAGCCTCAGGGAGAGGGGACGGGGCTGGTGGGGCTCCGGTCAGACCGCGGTTTTGAGCAGGATCATGGGATTGTGGGATATCCTGAGCTGGAAGGGACCCACAAGGATCATCCAGTCCAGTTCCTGGCCCTGCACCATTCCCCGTTGTCCAAACGCTCCCTGAGCTCTGGAGCCTTGGGGCTGTGACCACTGCCCTGGGGAGCCTGTTCACTGCTGTTCCCTCAAAGAACAGGAACCTGTGCTGACAGGAACCTGCTTTGTTGTTTTGGGGACATCCTGCCCCTGGCAGAGCTCCTGGGGTTGGGCAGACACTCTGGGTCATATGCAGGAACATCTGGCAGCTGCTTGGGATGGAAGCTTGGGATCCCACCAGCAGATGTGGTGTCCATCCCCCAGCTTGGCCAGGCACTGTGGGCACGGGCAGGAGAGCCTGGCCAGACACACACCTCCATGGAGGGACGGCTCCTGCTGCTGGGGAGTCCTAGTCCAGGGCCAAAGCCACTTGGGAATGGGATTTCCCACCCACAACCCCCATTCTTTGGTTATTTGCACAATCCAGGCTGCAGCACAGGTCTCCAGCACTGGTTCCCAGTCCCAGGGCTGTGCCCAGGCTGACAGTGCCACTCACCTGCCCTGGAAAAGCTGCTCTCCTCCACTGCAACAGCAACACAGACAGGTGAATGCACGGCCACGCCACCCTCCCCTCTTCTCAGTGCCAGCACCACCAGCTCCACCCTCTCCACTGCTCCCAGCACCACACCACGGACACTGGGTGATGCACAGCTGGGGGGGATCCTCTGCTCTGCTCCATCAACGTCCCACCAGCCTCATCCTGCCCTAAGAGGCCAACCCAGCTACTGAGACATGCACAGCCCACCACCGAGCCCAGAGGGGACCTAAAACCCTGACACTGGCCCCTGCACTGGAATTACCCAAAACACGTGGCTGGTGCTGCCAGCAGCACAGAGCTCTGGCCCCCAGCACTCTGCTCGGACCCTCAGCTCAGCCCACCACGGGCAGCAGAGGGGTCCTACCTCGGGGGATCTTGCAGATGACCCCCATGGTGACGTTGGTGCAGGAGCCCAGGCGCCACACGCCGTTGCTGCTCTGGATCCAGTAGCAGCTGTTCTGGCTGAGCATGCTGGGCCCCGTGTCGTGCTGGCCCCAGTTGGAGTAGTTCACAGCAGTGTTGTCATGCCAGACCAAGGTGCCACCTGGGAAACGGGACAGTTAGGCCTGGGGAGGCTGAAGGGGACACCCCATCTTTGCCCAACTTCAGAAAGGACAGGGAGGTGTGATGGGGCAATGGGATTTGGAGCAACCTGGTCTAGTGGAAGGTGTTTCTGCCAATGGCAGGGGGTTGGAACTGGATGATGTTTAAGGTTCCTTCCAACCTAAACCATCCTGTGATTCTGTGATTCTATGATGGGGAGGTGTGATGGGGTGATGGGGAGGACCAGGGGGCCACAGGGCTCATTCCTGCATCTGCAGGCCCCAGTGTCTTGGAGAAGGCTCTGGGCTTCCCATCCCACCAAGCCAGAGGAGGACATACATGGCATGTCCAGCATGGCCTGAAGAACTGGTGCTCCTGTCACACCACGGCATGAGCTCCCCTCACTGGTGCCACCAGCAAGGGCTTCCTCTGCTCACTGCAGACCCGGTGGGAATTCATGGGGGTGCCTGGGGGAATATCTCAAACCTCCCTCCTTCCTTTGTACCTTTGGGGTTGAAGGTCATGCCCAGCCAGGCCCCCTTGGAAGGGCCCTCGTACGACTGCAGATGTTCCCACACAAAGACGTTCTCCATCTCATCCTGGATGGACAACACCGTGCCACCGACTGTGGAGGGAACAGCAACATGGAAGAGCCCAGAACTCAAAGGATGGAGCTGGGGAGCAGCAGTGCCCGGGAGCACAAAGCTGAGGAACCACTCATGAACCACGTGATGGTTGGGCAACCCTCACATGGAACAGCAAGGAGGCAATGATTGACCAAAGCCAGGCATGGGCACAGGGACAGGGGAGCTCTGCTGCACCCACAGACACCCTGGGCATCTCACCCTCTACCACCTCAGCCCCTCATACCTTTCTGGCACCTCCTCATGGCGTCCTTCTGCCCCAGGGTGATCTCCATGTGGAAGGTGTAGCAGTGGTCCCGGAAGGGGATCCAGGATGAGTCCTCCAGCGATTTGGGACAGCTGCCACTGTAGCTCCACTTGTGCGTGCGGGGGGCACCTGGGGAGCACAGGGCACACTGAGGGGGGGAAGGGGCACAGGGCGCCGAGGTGCCACAGCACGTCGGGGCACTCAGACCCACAAGGACATGCAGAGAGCCCCATCCGGGTGGGATGCCATCTCCAACCATTGGTGGCACCCCACCTGACCGCCCTGTGCCCCCCTTGGCCAGCACCTGCTCGGAGCTGGCAGATGCCCCCCTGGAGCTTGGTGTCGCAGCCGGCCGTGCGCCAGCTCCCGTCCGCATCCATGTAGGAGCAGCCCGTGATCTGCTGGGGCTCCCCATCCTGCCAGTTGGTGTACACCACGTTCTCCTCCGTCAGCCACGAGTAGCTCCGGCCACCCTGGAGGAGAACCAAGGGGAGGAGATGCTGAGGGGGCTGCCATGACCCCCTTAGGGTCACCCTGCCCCAGGTGCCTGCCCCCTTCCCTCACCTCGTCGGCCAAGCCGATCCAGAGCGGGGCCCGCAGGCTGCTGACGGCCTGGGTGAGGAAGGCCTGGCTGTAGGGGTCGGGGATGGTGGCCAGGGTGGCATTGAGGGTCTCGCAGAGCAGCAGGGCCTCGTGCCACCTGAGGGGTTTCTGCAGGATGCGGTAAGTGCTGTTGTGGTAAAAGAGGGCGCCGGTGGGCGAGGGCGGGTACGGCGTCCGCGCGGGGCTCAGGGCCGGGTCTGGGGGAGCAAAGAGACACGGTCAGAGGGCACGGAGGGCACTCCTGCATCCCAGGAGGGGTCACCCCCTTGTCCATCCCTACCCAGGCCCGGCTGTCCCTGTAAGTGCTGCACTGGTGCAACCAGGGAGGGCAGAGGGATGTCCCCAGGGATGACGAGCAGTGATGCCCTGGCACCATCCCCACCTTGGAGCTGTCCACCAGGATTCACATCCCTATGGAACATGCTGAGCCAGGCTGGCATGTACAGGTTTGGGGCTGTCCCATAGATGGCTGTGAGGGGGGACCAGCCCCCAAGGCAAGCCTGTCTCCCTGAGCTCCTCCAGCACCAGGAGCTCCTCCCAAGCTGAGCTGATGGCTCTGAGCTCCCCGGCCCCACCACTCATGGGGCACCAGGGTGGCAGTGGCAGGTCCCCAGCCAGCAGAGCTGGGGCTGTCCCCTCGTGCCCCCCTACCTATGCTCCGCTGGCAGATGTAGCCGTGCTTCTCCTCCAGGCAGCTCCGGTCGTCCCAGCGTCCCGTGAAGAGAGGGGGTGAGCCGTGCCACACCACCACACAGTTGGTCTGCACAGCCAAGCCACAAGGTCAGCACTGCCCTTAGCACCGTCACTCCACCCTGCGGACACCCCCACACCAGGGGTGTCCCGTGGTGGGCAGGTCCCCACCCTGCAGGGCTGGATCCTGGTGTGCCCTTGGAGAGCCACCTCTGCTAAAACCTTCCCTTCCCATGGTGGCACACAGGACTGAGACCTTCCCAGGGGCTGGGGGTGCTGTGGGGGTCTCTCTCACCGGTTTGTCGCGGGGGCTGGAGGCGCTGCAGCCCGAGGGCTCCCCGGGGGCCCAGCTCACGTGCCGCAGGGGCTCCCCCTCCACCCACTGGAACTCCCTCTGCGCGTCGTGGAGGCCGATCCAGAGGTCGAAGGAGATGTTGGGCAGCATGGACGTGATGAAGGCTGCGAGGGACAGGGGAGGGGCTGAGAACCACCCCTGGCAGGTCCCCAGCCAGCAGGGCTGGTGGGGTTGGTGGGGGCAGCGGGGACCTACCCTGCTCCAGGGGGCTGGAGATGGTGGCCAGGACGGCGCCCTGGCTCTCACACGCCTGCTTTGCCTCCAGCCACTTCACTCTCTCGCCTTTGTTGTGGCCATTGAAGCTGAAACACTGTGCAGGCAGCGGCACAGGATGGTCCACGGGGGGGGCAGCTGCCCCTACCCCGAGCACTGCACCCTCCCCATCCAACCACCCTCTGCAGCCCCATTCTGCCCCGGTGGCCCTTCTCCCCTTTGCACTCTCACATCTACCAGCCCCCAGCCACTCCTGCACTCCCACCTCTCTCCTGGCATCCCTGTGCACGCACCTCACCACCCCCTCTTGCACCCCCACCCCACAGCACACCTCTCCCAGCATCCCTGTTAATGCACCCCCCAGCATTCCCTAAAAACGCGCAGGAATCCCTCTTCATCCTGCCATTCCACAGCCACCCACTCTCCACCTCCACAGGGCTGGTGGAAGATCAGGAGGTGACCATCACCTCTCCCTCCTGCCATCCCCTCCCCATGCTGCTGACTCCTGTCCCTCCTGCCATCCTCTCTCCCTCCTGTTCTTCATCCTGCCATCCCCTCTCCATCCTGCTGTCCCCTCTCCATCTGACCATTCCCTCTCCCATCCTACCATCCTGTCTCCCTCCTGCCATCCCCTTTCCCTCCTGCCATCCCTTCCTTCCAGCTCTCCCCTCTTTCTCCTGCCACCCCCTTCTCCACCCTGCCATCCCCTCTCCATCCTTCCATCCCCTCTCCCTCTGGCTGTACCTTGCTGAGGAATTGCACCCATCCTCGGGGGCAGCCCCCAGCTGTGGGAGTGGGTGCCGGAGGCAGCGAGGGCTTCACGGCCGTCGCGTTGCTCCGCTTGCAGATGTAGGGCAGTGCCGTCATGCACTTCTGGTCCCCCCAGTCCTCTGCGGGGAGGGACAGGCTGGGCATGACCCCAATCCTCACCGAGCCCCTCATGGCCCTGCCCTCACCTGCGCTGGCCCTGCCCTCACCTCTGCTGGCCGTCATGTACACACACTTCCTGTCCTTGCCGATGGGCCGGGGCTTGCCCGGTGCCCAGGAGATGAAGTTGAGGAGAGACCCGTCAGACCACCTGGAAAAGCATGGGTGGGAGGACAAAAAAAAGAGCTGAGTGGTGACTTGGCAAATGGGACCAGTTGCGTGCCCTAACTGGGGAGCGTGTCCCACCACTGCCCTCCTGGGTGAGGATCTCCATGCCAGCACCCCAGGATGGCAAGTGCTGAGCCACAGTGCTCACAGCTGGGGATGGGGTTGGGGGGATGAGCAGGGACGTGGTGGTGTGGTGGTGTGGAGATGAGCAGGGACACGGTGGTGTGGGAATGTGCTGGGGATGGTGGTGTGGGGACATGCAGGGACACAGTGGCTCTGTCTGTGGCTTACTTGAACCTCCCGTCGTTCTCGTAGGTGTTCAGCCCGATCCACCAGTGCTGCTCCTGGCCCCTGGAGAACTGCACACCCAAAGAGGACATGTCAGTGCCTTGCAGGGACTGGGCGTATTTGGGGACAACAGAGACTGTCACAGGGATCAGCTCTCCCCCTCCCCACCCTCAGCTTGCACCAGGACACAAAACATCACCTCACTGAGCCCCAAACCCACTCACAGGCACTGCACAAGCCCACTGTGACCCCAGCAGAGCCCAGCGCCCCCACACAACATCCCTCCAGCAAAGGGGGAAAGAAGACAGGGAAGAGCAGCCCGGGGGGTCCCCGTCCCCCTGGTACCTTCTTCAGGTTCTGGCCCAGGAAGCGCAGCTCGGCCTCGCCGTGCACCGACGCCAGCTCGGCCTGGAACCAGCTGCAGATGCGCTGGGCCTGCAGCCACGTCGAGTGGTGCTCGAAGAACTTGTACTCGGCCTCCTGGTACTTCACCCACTCTTTGCTGCCTGCAGGCAGGGACCAGTGTCACACTGAGGCCGTGGCACTGTGACACCCCTGCCACGGTCACCTTGTCCCTCGGTCCCCGCGTGTTTTGAGCCTCTCCTTTAGTGGACAGGCCTGATTCTGCCCAGTGCCTGCCGCAGTCCCTACAGCCATGTGGTGCAGCAGGGGGATGCCTGGGCTCCCCACCCTCCCACTACCCTGCCCAGGATCCATCCCTCTCTGGATAACACTGCCTGGATGCTCTGCAGGGATGGTGCTTGTGATGGGGCAGCAGAGGCCCAGGGAGGACAGTTTATGCCCGACAGACACACGGCTGTGGTCAACACACCTTGGGTTGTGATCTCCGGCTCCTTCACGTCAGCACCTGGAGAAAGGGCAGGGAGAGGCTGTCAGCGGGATGCAGGGCTGGGATGCTCCCACTGATGCTTCCCTGCAAACCGCCTGTGGGCTCCAAGGGTGGGATGCCCTCCTGAATCCCCCCATGAGGAACAGCACCTCTCTCTGACCCAGAATCGGGAATCATCCTCCCACCTCCCGAGGATTCCCCTGCACCTGCTCCACGGCCCCACAGCCCATCCTCCTCCAGGTTAGTCACAGATGGGGGGCTTGGGGCCCCTTTGCTGGTACCTTTGGGCAGTTTGCAGATCCAGTCCAGCTGGGCTTCGCACTGCATCGGCATCCACTGCAGGGAGGCCAGGTCCAGCACCGCGCACGGCCGGATGTCGTCGTCGTCGTAGTTGCTGCGGTCAAAGTTGTGGTAGAAGAACTGGGGGTCGAGAGAGATGGGTGGTGTTGGGCATTTCCACCAGCACCGGATTTGCCCCCCCCCCCCCCCACCCCAAATGCCCCAAGACTCACCCCCAGCCCATCACTCCACCTCCAGCTCCGGTCCCCCGCAGGGTCCCGTCGGTTCAGGCCAATCCAGAACCAGTGCTGCTCGTGGAGCTCCGGCTCTGACTCCCTGGGGGAAGCCAGGGGAATGGGTGAGAACACGACCCCCATCCAAACCAGAAGGGTTTACATTTATACACAAATATCTATTATTAATTTACATATATATACACATAATTATATATATTTATACACAAATATATAGTATACAATTGTTATTTTATATATTTGTTTATAAAAATATTATATATTATTTATATATACACAGATATATATTACATTTATACACAAATATACATTAATAATCTGGCCTTTTTCTGTTTGTTTTCAAAGCCTGCCATCCCCACACACTGGAAGGCAGGAGTTGGGATAACAGGCTCAAGGCTGGAGGCGTTTGAAACCCAAGCTCCATCCCCTAATTACACTGAACTTCCTGCACTTCTCCCACGTCCCCTCTTTCCTGCACATCTCCCACATCAGCCACACCTACTGGTGCACCTTCTGCACACCAGTTTGTGCTCAGAGAGCCCCATCCATGCCCCAACCCCCCATCCACATGTGCCAGAGCGCTGTGAGGGCTGTGGGATCATGCCAAGCACCCTCTGGCAGCAGGACACGTGCTGGTGCCACCGGTCTCTCACCCAAAAATCTTGTTGAGGGTGTTGGCGACAAAGTGCTCCTCCTCGTAGCTGCCCAGGCTGAGCAGCTGGGCCCCCAGCTCCCGGCAGAACTCCTGCGCCGCGATCCACGTCTTCTTCTCGTGCAGCTTTTCGAAGGCGAACACCTGGGGGAGGAGGAACCCACAGTGTGGGGAGCTCAGAAGCAGGAGAGGAGCAGAGCATCATCCCCACACCATGGGGCACGCTGCCCCAGTCAGGCTTGTGTGGTCTGGGCTGCCTCTTGCACCAGAACATGTTCCTTCACCCCCTGCACCACAGGAGGCACAGGCACCCCCCCAACAGCCACGGGAACGCCCCTCACCTTGTAGCAGTGCCGGAGTTTGGGGTCGGAGCTCCAGCCCGGGGGGCAGGTGGCGGTGAGGCTGGGCGTGGGGTAGGGCCCGGGCAGCTCGGGGTTCACCGGGGTGCCCAGGTTCTGCCGGCAGATGTACTTGGCCTTGAAAGTGCTGCAGTTCTTCACCTCCCACAGCCCCATGGAGCTGCCGGTGGCCAGGGCCACGCAGCCGCCCTTGTTGTAACCTGGAGCACTCACGGGAGGGGGGGACGCAGCCTTAGGGTCAGGCTGTGCCGGGGGGCAGAGCCAGCATCCACCCTGTTGGAGGGGGTGTCCCCGGGCCACCCCTGCCCCCCTTACCGGGCTGGTCGCGGTTCCAGTGCGTGTACATCACCTCGTCCCCGCTCAGCCAGCGGAACGCGCCCGTCTCGTTGATGTCCTGCAGGGCTGTCCAGAAATACTCCCCGTCCCAGCCGTAGATGAGGCTGCTCACATAGGCCTGCTCGAACCTGGGGGGTGGCCAGAGGGGGTGATGCTGTGAGCTGACACGGCCTGTGATGTCCCAGCCCTTGTGGGGTCACTCCCCACCTCAGGGGGCTCAAACCCAGCGCCGGTGTGGCACTGACCTGTTGGTGATGGTGACCAGTGTGGAGCCATAGTCAGAGCACATCTTGCGGGCGTCGCTGTAGGGGACACGGTCCTCGCCCAGCCAGAAGCAGGAGGGGCTGTGCCACTTCCAGCCCTGGGGATGGGTGACAGGGGACGTCCAGCACCGCCCGCCCAGACCTCCCCAAAGGATGGGAGCTGTCCCGGGGCGCGGGAGCAACATCCCACGTCCCCTGACACCACCTCTGCCTTCTCCCGGGAGGTCTCCTGCCCCCGGCCGCCCCAGCTTGACCCCGCTCAGCTTTGAGCTCCAACAAGCCCCTGGCCCCAGGGGACGGGGCTGCAGGGAAAACAAACACCCAGGCAGCTTCAAAGCCAGGGAAAAGGCTCTCCCTGCCAGGGTCCGGCCCCGGCCGGGGTGCGGGGAGGGGAACACAATCCTCCTCTTCACGCCGCGGGGCCGAGTCCAGAGCGAGTCCCACCACAGCCGGCTTTAATCCCCCGCCTTGTTGATGTTGGAGCCTCTCCGGGGCTGGAGACACAATAGTGCCTGTTTTCTGCCAGAGCAGGGAGCGGGGCGGCCCCGGGGCTGGCAGTGGCCCCTCGGCAAAGCGGGGAGGGACACGGGGGCTCATCCATGAGAGGGAACACACACCCTTCCCAAGGGTGGAGCAGCTGGGGCAGCAAGTGGCCTCAGGCTCAAGGACACCCTGGAAGGGGAAGTATCACTGGGATTCCACTCGTGGGTCCCCTGGGCACTGGAAGGACAGTGGGGGACACGTGCCATACGTAGTGTCATCGGCATGGCGAGGAGGGAAGCAGGAGTAGCTTTAGGAGATGAAAACAACCCCAAATCCCATTTTTGCCCCACAAGTTCCTGCTCCTACGGTCTTTCCCCAAAGTTGGCAAAGCCAGATACAGACCCACCAGCTGGGTCCCTCTGGAACAACATGGATGCCCCTGAGCAGCCAAGAAAGGGCCCATCCAGGCACAGTGTGGGTTCCTGATGCCCCCAGAAGGATCTGGATGCCCCCAGAGGGGTCCCCAACCAGCCCCGTGCCTCAGCACCCCAAAAACCCCATGGATGCTCTCCCACACACTGGCCACCACAGGAAGACCCTGTGATCCAAAAGAGGGCCAGGATGGGATCCTCAACTCCCCAGTGCTGCCTCCAGCTCCTAATCCTGGTGTGTCCCCACATCCCTCTCCAGCTCTGCCATTCCCACTGCCCAGACCACCAGCCCTCACTGCTTCCTTTAAGGCTGTTCCAAAACTAAAGGAGGTTTGGAGAAGGGGAAAAAAAGCAGCAAAGCCATCATGAAAAACCAGCATGGTGGCTGGAGAGGACTGGGGCCAAATCCCCTGAGCAAGATGATGATCTGGGTGGCAAAAGGCGTCACTGAGGATGAGGAAGGGGAAGAAGGATGGGAAAAGGTCTTTCCCCCAGTTGATTTACCACTCCCAGTTTGTTTCTTAGTGGGTGCATCTCTGCTGGGCACCCAGGCCAGGGTAAAACTGTGGCTGGGGAGGCAGGAGGAGTTAAATCTCCATGGGGACATCTTATGTGTCAGGACATCCCATGAGCTCAGGACTGTTCTGGGGACATGCAAATGAGTGGTGATGGAATTTTGCCCACCAAGTGCCTCATCCCCAGCACCTGCTGACACTGGGGCTCCCCTGGCTACAGCTGGCAGCCCCCATATCTGGCCTGGTGTGGCAGCTCACTGTGCTGCCCTGAGCTCTGGCAGAGCCAAGTGGCTGCTGGGATTTGGCAACGGGATGAGGACCCGGGAGGAGCCCAGCAGCACCTCTGGGAGCTGGCCCAGCGTGGCTGCTTGGTAGTCTGAGCGTGAGGGCTTGCTCTGAAACATTGGGAGAGGTTCAAGAGTGGCAGCACTGCCAGGCTCAGCAACTGGAGACTTCTCAGAGCCACAAAAGCCACTTCCCAGCAAAGCGTGGGAACTGGGCGGCCTCAGCCCCCTGTGGCAGCTGGGGAAACTGAGGCAGAGCATGGGCTGGGTGAGAATCTGCCAGTTTGGTGTCCCCAGAAGGCCTGTGCCCTGCCCAGGGAGGGCAGCCTGCCAGCACACCCAGGCACGGGGCCGGCGGCCGCCTCTGTCCCGCCAGGCTCCCACGTGCGGCAGCTTTGCTGCCGTGTTTTGGCACAGAGAGAGGCAAAGGGAAAAAAATGAACATCCCTGCTGGCAGCCAAAGGCAGCCCGAGGAGGAGGCTCTTGGATGATGTTCACAGACACATGTGCGTCGTGTCCCAGTTTCTTCCCGTGACCTCCCGGAGCCACGGAGGCAGAGAAGGGCTCGGCAGCCCCGGGGTCTCTGCTGCACCAGCAGCTCCCGGGCACAGACCCCACAGCTCCCAGTGCTGCCCATCAGGGCTCCCCAGAATGGTTTTAGGGAGAGCCCTGGAGAGATGCAGCCACCTCCAGCCCCAGGGGCCCCTCACCTTTCGGCACCCATGGTCATCCTCCTCCTTCTCCTGGCTCACCCGACCCGGCTTTTTGCAGATGGACGGCAGGGTCTGGTTGCAGGGGCTGTCGTTCCACCTCCCTTCCTGCATGGTGGGAGAGGAACAGGAATCAGCCTATCCCAACAGCCTGGGGAATTCCCCAGCCCACCCAACCCCACCTTGGGTCCACAGGCTTTCACTCCCTACACCAAATCCCTAAGGATGATGTGCTGGATCCCTCCCATCCCAACAGCTGGGATGAGCCAGGTTCAACCCAGCTGGAGGTGCTCCCTGAGGAATGTCTTCCTCAGGCATGAGGATAGTGCAGTGCTCCCTTTCCCCCTTGGGACCCTCCTATTTCCCC
>NW_020897844.1:889291-939218 GCF_003984885.1 Neopelma chrysocephalum | reverse complement strand
ACATGGACCCCCAGAGTGGGAAACACAGGGACATTTGCCAGCAGCTTTCAGAGAGCAGCTGGCAGCAGCAGAATGTAAAAGCCCTGCAGGCTCAGGTCCAGTGAGCTACTGGTTTTCAACCATTCCCTTCCATCCCGTCCCAGTCTGCTCCCAGCTTGGAGGCTCCAGCATTTCCCCTCCTTGCTCCACCCTCCTATGGCTCGTTGCTGGTCTCCTCCAGCAAGTCCAGCAGGACTTTTGTTTCCTCATCTTTTCCTACACTAACCAGCTGGGACCAGCACCATTCCCAGCTGCAGCTGTGTAGTTTTTCCTTGGCACTGCAGGCTCCTGGGAACAGCTTTCACATTTGCTGGAAGGGGGATGCACCCGGATTACGGGCTCCTCCAAGGAATACATCACCTCCCAGCCTGGGGCCTCCACTCCCTGCACAGCCACAAAGTGAACTCTGCAGCCTCCAGCACGCCCAGGGACGTTCCCATGGACCCCATAACCGGATGGGAAGGGGGCTGCTGGCACAGCGGGCTCCTCCTCACCTTGCTTGATCTGCTTGGTGACGAATTCCAGCTCGGAGAGGGTGTGGATGCTGACCAGGTCCCCCCCACTCCGCAGGCAGGTCTTCTTTGCCTCCTGCCAGCTCTTCTTCTCTCCCACCAGCCGGTAGCAGTTGGACTGGAAGGGCTGCCAGCTGGGCTCGCAGTCCACCTTCACCTCCGACCACGAGTCTGGCAGGACACAAGGCAGCCTGAGGGCTCCTGCCAACCCTCCAGCCCCGTCCTTGGCAGGGAAGGGGCCGCAGTCCCACGGGGTGCTCAGCACAACGAGCCAAAGCCGCGGTGGGAAAGCCACGGCCAAAATGTAACAGGCAGTGGCAAGGTGAGGGAATGGCGGCTTCAGAGCTCTGGGGACAAACCAAATCCCTCCCGTCTGCAGAGGAGCAAGGGCAGAGCAGAGCACACAGCACCCCCTCCCTGGGGACCCGCTGCTCTCTGTCCCTCCCTCACCACCCAACCTGGAATGGCACCGAGCGCTTCTTGGAGATGACCTTTCCCAAACCTTGGCAACCCTGAGGAGCTCAACCCCTGCTCTGCACACCCAGGGCAGGCTGGGGACACCACGGGCACCTCCATGGGCAGCATCCCCTGGCCGTGGCAGGGTGGGAGCACGCCCGGTGTGCCCGTTCCCGGTGCTGCTCCTGCCCCTGCTCACCCGTCAGGAAGGGGTCGGCCGTGGCGTTGGGCTTCTTCTTGCACACGTAGGGGAGGGCGATGCCGCAGTCGCGGTTCTGCCACCCCCCCGAGGACTCGGTGCGGATCACCCCACAGTTCTCCTCGCTGGGGTTGTCAGGCTGGTCTGGAGAGTGGGGTGAGGGGGGACAGGCTGCTGAGGAGCCACCAAGGCAGCTCTCCCCGCTCCAGCAGCAGTAAAACCCCATTTATTTCGTTATTTTCTATGATAAGATGTGACCCCGTGTGCCCAGGTGGCAGTTGGGGGGGCACGATACCAGACCTGAACTGCTCCTGCCTGTCCCCAAACCTCCTGCGAGGGCATCACTGCCCCCAAGGGTGTTTCTGGGTCCTTCTGCTCCCTGAGCACCTCAGGGTCAGGGAGGGGTGTCTGCAGCTGGGGACTCCCCTCAGCCACACTCCAGCACTAAGCAGGGGTGCAACGTTCCAAGCAAGGAACATCAACCCAGGTTATCCGCGGGACCACCGAGGGTTTGCACAAGGCCGATTCCCCCTCAGCACCCTGTGTCACCTCTCCAGCTCCACAGATGTCCCAGCTTGCTCCAATGCCCCCTGGGGCTCTCTGTCCTCAGGCAGTGAGGGGACACCCTGCAGCAGCCCAGGCCACCTCCCCTGCCACGTGGCCATCTCTGGTGGTCACAGGTTGTTCCCCAGCCCCCTGTCACCACCACGACCCCCCCCATCTCACCACTCTCCCAGTTGAGGTACTTGAGGGGCGAGTTGTCTGACCACTGCCAGCCTCCATTGATGTCCAGGTCGTTGAGCCCAATCCAGAGCGTGGAGCTGTACCCAGTCAGGAGCCCTGAGCCAACACAGCCAGAGAGGGGCAGGATCAGTCTCCCCAACCCCAGCTCAGTCTCCAGCCTGTCATCCCCCCAAAACCAACCACCCGGGGCAGGCAGAGCAACCTGGCAGTGGCAATGCCCACGGTGCCACCAGGCACAGCCAGGCTGCCACGACCTCACCGTTGATGTAGGTCTGCTCGTGGATCTCGGTGATGCTCAGCAGGTTGGCCCCTTGCTGCTCACAGCTATTCCAGGCCTCCCTCCACGACAGCGTCGACTGGAAGTTGAACTGGTAGCAGCTGTTGGTGAGATGGTCCTTGTCCCAAAAAGTCTCGCAGTCGTTGCCTGCGGGGACGAGCAGGGTGAGCACCCAACACACCCAAAATACCCCAATAACCCCGTGAACCCCACAACCTGCTGCTCCAGCACTGCAGGCTGCTGGCAGGAGGAGGGACGAGGCAGGACGTAAAGACAGAGGAAGAAAAACCCCCAGGAGGGATGGGCACGGGGTTCCTGCTTTTCCCCGTGGAATGTGTCCCCCTACTTACTCTTTATGGGGCAGAAGCCCCACCGCTCGTCCTTGCCGTAGTCCTGGGTGGTGGCACACCAGAGGTGCCCGTCCTCCCTGCCCGTGCTGGTGCACTCATGGAACCACTGGTTGTCGTACTTGAAGGGGATGGTGCAGGGCTTCCCGTGGGAGTTGCCCTGGATGGTGTAAATCTCTGGGGGAGAAGAGGAGCCCTTGCTTGAGGCCGTGTCTACAGGGCTGGAGGGAGGTTTGGGGTGGTGTGGGGGGCAAGGGGTGCCCAGAGGCTGCCCCGCTCCCACCAGCCCCATCCTGCCTGGTTCTGCAGCCCCAGCGAGCTGGCACCGAGCAGGACCCGCCCGCCGCAGCACCGCGGCCTCCGCTCACATTTGGGGCTGGGTTATGGCACAACACGGCGCCCAAGGGGGCATTACCAGAGTAGGGCACGGAGCACAGGTCCTCCTCGGTGCCGTACGTCCTCCACTGCGAGCCACGTGCCTGGTCCCCCCTGTCCAGGGAGGCGTTGGCGGGGCGGGCGCCGAGGTGCTGCGAGAGCTGCTCGCCGAGCCCGCGGCAGCTCCAGCGCATGTTCACCGACTCGCGGTCGCACTCGTAGGTGGCCAAGGGGTGCAGCCCCGCCGTGCTGTTCCCCCCGTGCCACGACACCCCCAGGCACTGCATGGCCCCCACGTTGAAGAGGCGGTTTCGGGAGACCCATTTCCACTGCTGGGCCGGGGCGCTGCCGTTGCAGCCCTTGGCCAGTCGCACCAGCGAGTCCTTGGTCTCCAGGCAGCCCTGGGAGCCCGTGTTGTAGATGAGGAAGACCTTGGAGTCTGGGGAAGAAACAAATGGGGAGGGATGAAGCATCGCTGGCGACTCAGCACGTGCCATGCATGACCTCCAGCCCCGACAGGACATCCTGGCTCCGCGCACAGCAAGGTCTGGGTGCATCCCTGGGACCTGCTTCCTGCAGCACTGACACAGAGTTTGCCCCGACGCCTGTCCCTGGGTGATGGACTCCAAGCAGGGTGACAGGGGTGGGCGTCTGCACCCAGGGTGGCATCACCAAGTGTGGCTATCAGGCCTCGGAGCCAGAGCAGAGAACTCACCCACGCTCACCACATCACTGGAGTGGTTCAAAACTGAGCTCCTGTGGGCAGCACTTGGCCACAGCATTCCCAGGCATTGCAAGGAGCCTGTGCCAGTGCTGGAGGAGCCAATGGCTTCAGCACCAGCCATCTGCTCCAGGCTGAGGAAAACAAAGCAGGGACACGGGGAGCGCGTCCATCAGTGCTGGGGGTGTCTGGGGACCTGCTGAAAGCTGCAAAGCAGACAGCAATGATGGGAGAAGGTCTCCCTGCCTGTGATGGAAAATGCCTGTACAGCCCCAGCCCATACAGGACCCTCTGGAATCCCAGCCCAGGTGTTGGGAGGCGGGAGCTGAGCGAGGGGAGTCACTGCCAGCAGATAAAACGCAGCCGTGGAGGGGGGACAGGCTGAGCTCAACCCCAGCTCCACATACATCCCATGGGCCAACCCTGTATCCCCACAGCAATTCCCTGATCCCAGCATCACCTTGGTCCCACCCCACCATGTGGCCCCATCCCAAAACCTGTACAAACCAGTAAATCCCAGACATCACACTGGGACTCGCTGCTCCAGCTGACGTGCCATTTTTAAGGGACACTTTATTTCTTCCAGTGAATGTTTCTAAGCTAAAAATCTGCCCCAGGGCTCCTCACCACCTTGACCTCCCCCAGTGCCCCAGCAAGAAGCTGCCCAAAGCACCACATCAACAGCACCACTTCTGTTGTTCTTTTTTTTTTGTTTTAAAACGACCCATTTTTTTCCACCACAAGCGTTCACCAGAAGTCCAAGCGAGCTCACGGGCCCCGCTATATTTAGCTTTGGTTTGCTTTGGTTTTTTGCCATTGTAGGAATTTTTTGGGCTGAAAAGGTTTTCATTTCCTACTTCCCCCCCCAGCCTCACCCTGCCCCAGCTCTGTTGTTACAGGAGGCTCCTGCACATTCGAGCGACAAACAGCTCAGCTCAGGGAACTTCCTTGCCTTGTCTGAAAGGGAAAAATAAATGGAGGAAGACAGACACCCCCATTGCACTTGGGAGCTCCAGCATCCACCCGGCTCCAGGACAGAAATGATGTCAAAGGCCTGTTCCCCAGCCCAGATGATACCGGTGATGATGTCAAATAAACAAACAATGAAGCCTGTTTGCAGGGCTTCATTTAATTCAAGGGAAACACTTAATTTCACTGAAAATATTTATCAAATCAGGACAAGTAAGAAGACAAGCAAAAATGCAGGCAGGGCGTTCTGGTTGGCAGAAGCTCAGGTCCCTTAAACTGGTGCTGGTGTCTTCCCAACTGGAACTGGCCTGATCCTGACTTGGACAGCAGGAGAGCAGCCCATCCCCTCCCCAGCACCATCCATGGCATTCCCAGCCCAACTCTCTCCCCTTCCCACCTGCAGCGAGGGGGGGGAGCTCCCCTCAGCACTGGGGACATGAGGGGGTCTTTCAGCAGTTTTGGGTGATGCAGCATCACTGCCATGACCCACTGGACCCAAGCACCAGCACTGGGGCAGGATGAGGCCTCCCTGGGGCACAGGTTGATGCCACATTGCTCTGCAAGGAGCCAAACAGTGGCAGTTTGGTCTTTGGAATAGGAAAAGCTGCTCCACTGTGAACATCACCACGGCCAGGGTCAGGTATGGGACACCCTCCTTTGAGCCCTCACCTATCTTTGAGCTTGGCTTTACAAGAAAAATTAACATCAGCTTGGAAAAGCCCTGGAACCAACCCAGGAATGGTGTTGGGGTGCCCAGTGCTATGTCAGGGCTGGCAGCACCATGCCAGGGCAAGGGCCATGCTCACAGTGCTCAGAGGAAGCTGTCCAGACTGAAGGGGGCAGGCCCAGGGCCAGAAAGGCACAAAATATCATTTTACTCTAAAAAGAGAAGAGCTGGAGGTAGAAAATTACAGGGTGAGGGTTCCGGGCTGCCCCCGCCCGCTGCAGGCAGCTCAGCACGAGGCCCCCCCCCAGCTCAAAGAAGGCAGCAGAGGCCACCCAGCGTGTCCCCAACCTCCCCTGGGCCACAGAGGAATGGGAAAGATCCACCCCCTCAGCACTTCCAGCTTCTCCCCCTGCAAAACCACTGTGCACTGCCACCATCAGGTCCCTGATGCACTGAGTGTTCAGCCTCCCTGACCCCGGGATGGATGTGGAGTTGGGGGGGATGGGATGAGTTTATAACTGTAATTATGCTCTCTAATTTTTCATAGATAAAAATCATTGCCAGCAATTTTTAAATAGATGGACATATGGCTGAAAAAAAATAATAATGCCATACAACATGGATATAAACTGTCCATTTCTTGCTGTACAAATAATAGAAGCAAGTTTGGCAGGCTTTTTTTGGTGTTTTTTTTTTTAATATACATCTCCCTTCTATGTATAACTAAAAATGTGCTACAATTAATATAAAATGCTTTTACTATAAAGTAAATCCCTTTATGAATCCCTTTGTCCAACCTGGTATCCTGCAGAGCAAACCCAACCCTTGTAGGAGGCAGCTCCAGAGGAGCTGGGAATGTCCCCATCCCTTCTAGGGCCTGCCCTCCACAGCTCCTCAGGTTTTGGCACCCACCAGCAGACCTGAAATCCCACAGGCAGAGCTTCCCAACCACCCTCCAGTCATGGAAACCCACCCACAGCAACCCCAGATCCTTCCCAGATAGGAGCTGCCCTCTGGCATGGGACAAAGAGCACTGGAAAATGCAATCCTGCTGGATGCTCTGCCTGGAATCACCAAAGCTAAGCCAGGGCTGGGGTGGGCACCCTGTGCCTCCTGTGCCTCTCCCTCCTCCATCCTTCATCTTTCCAGCAGGGCCTGCTCAGAGCAGCTCTGCTCCATCACATCCTGCTCCTCCTCCTCCTTCTTTTCCTCCTCTGGAGAGGAACAATGAAAACAAAGGGAAAACCCACATGCTTCCAGCAAGGACAGTGCCTTATCCCAGCCATGGAGCCACTGGGATGCTGCTTCTGGCTTACTGGTGGGACCATGGAAACCAGTCAGTGCTACAAGGCAGAGTGATGGTGGGGACAGGGGGGAGCTGAGGTAAGAGCTGGACACCAGCTCTGCCTGCAGGAACACTCTCCATGTGGGAAATCAGCAGGAGAAATTGGCCTTGGCACTGCTGGCTGAAGGCTGCAGGGATGAAGAAGCTGCCACCCTTAGGGGCAGCCCTCAAGGCAGCTTTTACACCCCACACCTGGCAGCAGGTTCTTTTTCCTTAATCAAAAAAAAAGCAAGTTCTCAGCCAGCAGGAAGCCTGAACCCAGGGAACTCAGCTCAACCCTCCCCACAACAGTCCCCAGCAAATAAGGAAAGCTTCACAACCTGCAATTTTGGGGAATGTGGGCAGCACCAGATGAGAGAGGCCACGGGGCTGGGGAGGCTCCAGGGGGCAGAGGTGGTGGCAAACATAGAAAGCCCTGCAGCACAACAGGGATGGGCACCCTCAGCACCACCCTGCCTGGTCACCCACACCAGGACACCCAGAGTGTCCCTGCTCCAGGGCATCTGTCACCCTCCCATCACCAGCAACAAATGCAGGGAGCAAATTTAAGAGAGGCCTGGCCCCCAACCCTGGTTATCCCAGGCTGGAGCAGCTCCAGGGCTCTGGCTCGTGGCAGCCCAAGGGGAATGCTGGCTCCAGCACAGCAGTGTTGGGAGGCTCTGTGCCCACACCCCTGCCAGCCCCTGGGCTCCCAAGTGATGGCAGAGCCCCTCGAGCAGCTCTGGGCCTCAGCCCCGTCCTTCACCCACCCCAGAGAAGGTGCTCCCTGCCCTTGTTCTCACTCGGGGCTCCCCTTTATTTGTATGTAAATAAACCTTGCATTTTCCCCTTCCCCCAGTGCTGAGTAGTTGTGTTCTGTCTGAAAACCCTCTCACACTGGGGCAAATTGTGGGAGGGGGGCTTGAACTTGGAGATTGGATTTCTGAGGGTCTCAAACCACCACAGGAGCTCACGGCACTTGTGCAGGAGGCTGAGCACACACAGAGCCACGGGTGTGATCCCCTCCTCGGGTCTGATCCCCTCCTTGGAGGTCCCTGTGCTGCAGACACACCATGGATGTGATTTGCTCCAAACCACCCAGCGCAGGCAGCAAAGCCTCAAAGCCCACGTGGTGCCCCAGCTCCATCAGGGCTCCAAGACCCAGGAGCTCCCTTCTCCAGGAGCTCCCTCAGGGCCTGCAGACCCCAGTGCCAACAAACACCTTCACAAAGATTTGGGAGCCCAGGCAAAAGTTGTACCCATCAGGTCCCTTCACTCACGTGGTGCAGAAACAAACCCCTGTTCAGCCCAAACCTCCTCATGCCACGTGCTCTCACCCACTAGAAAACAGGGCACCTCAGCCCCACGTCACCTGCTCCAAAACACCAGCTTTTCAGCCCGTTATTGCTGCCCAAGGGTAAGGAAGGGCTCCAAAACCCACATGGCACTGATGGAAGAAAAGCTGTGGGAAGTGAGAGCTCATTACACAGTAAACAAGATGGGGATGGACCAAGTGTGGGGGATTGCAACAGAGAAGCAAAACCCCCCTGGAATAAAAAAAAAAAACAACAGAAAAAGAAGACAAAAAAACCCCCACAGATAGGCTGAGAGAGCTGGGGTTGTTCAGCCTGGATCAGAAAAGGCTTCAGGAAAACCTCAAGAGCTTCTTCCAGTGCCTAAAGGGGCTCCAAGAGAGCTGGGGAGGGACTTGGGACAAGGGCCTGGAGTGACAAGACAAGGGGGAATGGTTTCCTCCTTCCTCCTGACAGAGGGCAGGTTTAGAAAAAATATCGGGAAGAAATTGTTCCCTGGGAGGGTGGGAAGGCCCTGGTCCAGGTTGCCCAGAGAAGCTGTGGCTGCCCCTGGATCCCTGGAAGTGTCCAAGGTCAGGTTGGATGGGGCTTGGAGCAACCTGGGCTGGTGGAAGGTGTCCCTGCCCATGGCAGGGGGTGGCACTGGGTGGGCTTTCAGGTCCCTTCCAACCCAAACCACTCTGGGATTCTGTGAAGAACCAATAATTGCTGCTCATTGAACACAGGAGGGTTTTGCCTGAGAGATCCCCTGCCAGGCCCAGCCTGCACAGCCCTGAGGAGGGGAGAGAACTCCTGGGATGGGGAGAGACCAAGCCTCAGCTCCATATTACTGGATGAAATACTCCTCTAGATGAAAACCCCTGTCCTGCAAAGAGGTTCCCAGCAAAGCCCTGGTGTTACCCCCAGCTGTCAGTCCAGCTGACACCATCCCCACGGTCTCCTTGTGGAGAAGAGCAAAAGCACAGCCATTGCCACGAAGGGCAGCAAAAGTTTTGGCCCCAGGAAGGAGCCTGTGCATCCCCCTGAGGGCTGGGAAGTGATAAAAGCAGCAGCTGTGCTCGTGGGAGCTCCCAACAGCAGAGCTGGAGCATCCCCTGCTGCCATCGACCGCAGGACATGAGAGCATCCCCACCCGTGGGAAGGGTGTCATGGCTCTACCTCCCTCCTGAGCTGCTTCTGGCATCAGAATCTCCATGGAACTGCTTAAAGGGGAACTTCAGACTGAATAAAAAATAAAAGGGAAGGAAATAGAGCTGTACCAGCAGCCCCAGACACGCCGGCAGCCTCTGGCTCAGGAAGGGCACCGGCCACACTCCCATCTGCTCCAGAGCCCGGGGCAGACACAACCTCCCACCTCCAACACTCCTAAATTAGAAGTTTGCACCAGATGCTGCCTGACATCCCACAGATTCACCCAGCCCAGCACATCCCTGGGGCTCAGCTGGGGCCAGGCTCCTCCAGAGGCAGCTCTGGGTGCTCCAAGCCAAGCTCCAGAATAAAGGAGGGCGGTTGTTGGGTTTTTTTGTTTTTTAAAACTAAACCTCCAGGAATAAGGAGCAGATCTCTTGTTAGGGGGAAGAAAGTGAAGCTCCTGATGGCCTGGTTGGGGGTATGGAGCAGCAGGATGTGCACTTGGAGCTGAGGAACTCCTCTTGGCTGGAGGAGAGGAGCTGCTGTTTATATGGTGGGAGCTGGACGAGACGAGCTCCTCACTTGGCCGCGCCACCGCCAGCTACCTACCACCCTCTGCCTGGGGAAGGGCTTGGATGAGGGCCACAGCCTTCACTTCAGCCTCTCTGCAGACACTGAGAAGCCCATTCTCCCTGCACCCTGCCTGGGACACACACATAAATGCATTCCATGGGGGATGCTCACTGGGCAGCTCAAGGGACTCACCCAGGGACAAGGAAGATGGGGGGCTCAGCATCCGCCCTCTGACATCCAACAAAGAGGAGAAGGATGGAAACTTTCTCCCATTTCTCCCCAGACTTGGCCCAGGCTCCAGCCCAGAGGCGGCTGCACGCATCCAGAGGTGCTGACTTCCCAGGAATGCAGAGGAAGGCAGCAGCATCCAACAGGCTCCAGGCGGGATGGAGGAGCGTGACGGACCCACGGAGGCCACAGTGGGAGCAGTGAAGGCCCCTTCCCAGGACACAGTAGGCAAACACCCCCCCTGGCAGTGCCATGCCCGGGCACTGCTCTGGCCCTGGCTCCTCTGACCACCCCCATCTGCTCATCCACCAGAACCACAGACCCCCTGGCCAGCAAACTGGTGTGGTGGCCACCTCCAGGGGTGTGAGGTGAAGTGCAGGACACCCCTGACATGTCCCCATACACATGGTGCTTCCAGCACAATTGGCTGAAGACTTATCAAATTTTTCAAAACTACTAAAGAAACTCCCGGCAAAAAACAGATCAAAGATCCATAGATTTCTCTTCCCTTGTTTCTCCAGCACCACTCCCAGTATTACTTCCCTAAGCAGTGCCATCGCTCTGGAGCGGGATCCCAAATTTCACCAAACCCAAGCACATCCACACCACTCGGGGCAGCCCTTGGTGTCCCACAGCTTTTTTTGTTAATTGAAATGATATTTCCCATGAAAATCCCCCCTGGGTGTCCTTTGCCTCATGCCCAGCACTCCCAGACCAGGCATTACTGGGGTAAATGGGGCCGTTACTGCAGAGCCCAAGTCTGGATTTGGGGGGAGGAAAGGGAAAGGCTCAACCTCCCCACTCCCATCTCAGCACCATCCTGCAAACATGGCAAGTCCCATTTCCATCCCAGTTGTGACATCACAAGGAGCAGTGCAGGACTGAGCAGTGGGATGGGGATGGTACTGGAAAATACCCTGTGCCCCCTGCAAAGAGCCAACCCTTCACTCCTGGGCTAAGCAGTGCTCCCAGGAATTCACAAGGCAATCCACTAATCATTTTCTAATCCTTAATTAACTAAAGATGGGTCCTTTAAGAACAAGAGCATCTGTGTGGCTCTTTTGGGCTCCGAGCAATCTTAGGAATGACAAAAATGTCGATGCTCCGCAGGCTCCGCACGGTTCAAATTAATTAAAATCCTGCTCCTCGGCCGCACGTGAGGAACCAAATCCTACAAATTGCTTAAACAACCTTGGAGAAACGCTGGGTCGGGATGGGCTGGAATGGGTGGGTGGGTGGGTGGGAGGGCACTGCTTCCACTCCCACCAGGGATCCATCCACACTGGTGGAGCTGAGCAGGGCACAATGATCCCCTGGGCAATGATGAGACCTCCAGCAGAGCTGGGCAAAACCCTTCCCTTCCTGCTCCGAGCACCCACTGAGGCACCGGGATCAGAGTCTCCCGTGATGGATTTATCAGCTGGAAAAGATGCTTTAGCAGACAGGAATTACACCCCCTCAGCAGACATTTGCTTTGATCTGGGGGCAAAAAGTTTCCCTGGAAAACACTTAAGGAAGAGGGAATGCAGCAGAGTGCCTCTGCCCTGCAGGGAAAGGTGCAAAATCCAGCCAGGAATAAAGCCAGGGAGAGAAAAACCTGCAACGTGGCTTTAACCATCACCAGGACCTCACGCCTGAAAATGCCTCCACACGTGCCCACAAGGAGCACCTTCCCATGGGAAACCTCCCAGGGCCCCCCCACCAGCAGGGTGGCTTTGGGGGAAGGGGACAGCTTTGCTCTGAAGGTTAAAATAAATCTCTTTTGCTTCTCACTCTTGTCGTTCTTGCGCAAGAACCGTCCCTGGCCCCGCTGCCGCTTCCCGGCTGCTGCTGCAGGCGCCGGCGAGGTCCCCGCTGTCCCCTGCCAGGCTCTGAGCAGCAAAGCCACCACCTCTGTTCCCCTTTCCTGCTCCCAAAATAATCCAAAGAAGACCGAGTTATAATTTCTTGGGGCTGCATTTGCCGTGCAACAACCTATTTCCATCAGAAAGATGAAAACGGGGAGGGGGGAAATTCATGCAAGGGCTGCTCTGTTTTTTGTAAATTCTTCCCGAGTCCCTTTCGTCCCCTCCCTCGATGCAAAGCCCACACGGCAGGTCCCACGCTGGGCACTGGACAGGTGGGAAGATGATCCAGCAGCAAATCCCAGCATCCACACAGGGACCTTGTCCTGCCTGCAGCCACATCGGGACAGGAGCTGCTGCCTCGGTTTCCCCAGGATGGGCACAAGGGGCAGTGGGAGGTGATATCCCAGCAAGGAGCCCCAAACCTCCTGCCAGAAGAACCACTCCAGCTTTCCTGGTGGAGGAGATTTTTTCCCTGGAGGTAGGAGTCTGGCACAAACCCCTCGAGGAAGCAAGAGCTCCCCACGGGAAGCAGCGCTGCCTGGCCAGGACAGACACTGCCGGCGGTGTCCTTGCAAACAAGGGGCTCTTGGGACTACTCCATCCCCATCCCAAAATCCCCGTGAGGATCCTTCCCGAGCTGCAAACCCAGCCTGGTGCACTGGATGTGGCACTTCCATTGGTGCCATCCCTGACCCCTTCACTCACTGGGTTGGAGCCAGGGCTGATGGTGGGGGGAGCAGCCAAAAGCGGGGATGGGGATGGGGAGGGGGACGAGCTGAGGGTGCTCAGCACCAGCAAGGCACGAGTGACTTGGCCCTGTGGCTGGAGGCCTCTGAAAGCCGCCTTGTTCCTCTCCCAGCCCCTGCACGGGGTCGGTTCCCACCCCGCTCCCGTCTCACCTCCAGGACAGAGGTGCCTCTGTCCTCGGGATCGCCAGACCTGGATCCCACCGACATTTTTTAGGATGAAACAGCCAGAACCGGCCCTCAGAGGTAGCAAAGCCCTGCTGAAATCAAGCAGCCCCCTCAAAACCCACAGAAGGAGGAATTCACGGCCCTCAAGTAAATTATGGGGAGGTTTAACAGGAATTCAGCTGCGGAAAGTCGACGGCTCCTCCAAGCACCTCGGGGCACGGGGGTCT
Organism: Neopelma chrysocephalum; assembly: GCF_003984885.1. Taxonomy (NCBI): domain Eukaryota; kingdom Metazoa; phylum Chordata; class Aves; order Passeriformes; family Pipridae; genus Neopelma; species Neopelma chrysocephalum. Next base: position 926,355 of record NW_020897844.1, on the reverse strand, counting down.
CCTCATCACCTCCTCCTTTCTCCACCTCCCTGACCAGCAGTTTCTCCTCTGATCCCAGGACGGATCCCTTGCCTGGCATGGGATTGCTGCCCACCGGCACCGTGTCCATGACTCCTCGTTTTCCCCTCGGGATGCTCAGCCCCAGGCGCTGCGGGACTGGGGGGAGAGGGGAAAGGGAGGGCAAGGGGGGAGGAGAGGAGCAGTGCCCTCCCGTGCTGCCGCTTCCAAATCTGCTTTGGATTTGCTAAATGTGCTCTAATAAAATAGGCCAAGGGTTTACTGTTGTTATTTTCAGGCAGAAGTAGCCAATTCTGCTGCTTTTTTTTTTTCATTTTTAAAAGTTTTCTCAATGGGGCCAAAATAATTCAAGGAAGCCCCAAAAGCAGTTCCTTGCTTCAGGGCTGGACTATCCCGGGATAAAAAGTGTCTCAAATGGCAATTCCAGGGGCAGTCCCAAGGAGCCTCCGGTGTCTGGTTCACGGTGTCTTCAGAAGGTTAAAAAAAAAATACAACCCGTTGACTTTAGCGTGAGAAGTTACAAAAAGAAAAGTTTGGAAAAACGCACTCGGGCCCCGGGGGGGCACTTTTCCATAGGATTAACACGTCGGGAGAGGGGAGGGGGGGTCAGGATGGGAGAGGGAGGAGACCTCCAACAAACCCCTTCGGCCCCTTCCCGACCTCCCCCTCCGCGAACAGCCCTCCCCGGGGAGACAAAGGGCCGGAGCGGGGCTGGGGGTCGGCGGAGCCTCCCCCGGACCCCTCCCGCGGCCGCGGAAGCGTTTCCGCGGGGCTCGGCGGGCGCCGAGCGCGGGGAGTTTTACACCCGGAGCGATAAAAAAGCGAGCGAAATACGCGGCGAGAAAACACGGCGAGAAAACAAACGCGGCGCGGCCGGAGCGGAGAAAACAAAACGCGGCGGAACGAACGGCGAGCGGAGGGGGATGGAGGAAAACGAACCGCGGCAGGAGCAAATAAAACATCCCGCGAGGAAACAAACCGGAGCGATCCCACTGGCGATGGAACGAGGCGAACCCCCCCATAACCCATCCCCGCCCTGCGCCCGCCGCCGGGGTCCCGCCGCCCCCCGCCCGGCCGGGGGGGTCCCCCAGCCCTCCCCACCCTTTTTCCCCCCGGGAATGGAGCTCGGGAGGGGGGCGAAGGGAGGGGAGCGCGGTCCCACCTGGGTGCGCAGCGCCGAGCACCAGCTGGAGGCCGAGGAGGCAGCAGAGGGGGGCGCGGAGGGGGGGGCGCGGGGGGGGGCAGAGGGGCCGCGGTCCCGCCGAGCCGCGCCCCATCCCCATCCCTGCCCGCTCCGCTCGGGCCGCGCCGCTCCTGCCGGGCCGGGGGCGGGGAGGGGACCGGGGGATGGGGGAGGAGGAGGAGGAGGAGGAGGAGGAGGGACGCGAGCGGGAGAGGGAGGGGAGGATGGAGGGGGGGGAAAAAGTTAAAGAAAATAAAATAAGCGTGCGCGGCCGGGCTCAGACACTGCGTCAGCGGGGCCCGGCCCACGGCGGGACCGGGGGGCGGTGGCCGGGGGGTGCCGGGACAGGGGGGGCTCCGCCCGCGGCAGCGCGTCCCGGGGGCGGGGGGTCCGGGAGTGAAGCTGCGGGAGTGGGAAAAGGGGTGCCCAGCCTGGCCAGGGCATCCCTGCAGACCCCCGGGAAGGGTGGTGGGGTCCAGGGGTGAAGCTGGGGGGTTGCCCGGCCTGGCCAGGGCATCCCTGCAGACCCCCGAGGAGGACGGGAGCGTTTGGGGGTGAAACGCGGGGGGTGGCAAAAGCAGAGCCCAGACTGGCCAGTGGCAGGTCCCTGCAGACCCCTGGGGAAGGCGAAGGGGTTTGGGGATGGAGGGAGATCCGGGCATGAAGTGTGGGAGTGGCAGGAGCGGTGCCCAGCCTGGCCGGGGCATCCCTGCAGCCCCTCGGGGATGGGCTGGCTCCCTCCGCAGAGCGCCCACGCGGCTCCCTCCGCATCCCGGGTGGTCCCGATGCCCCGGACAAGTCAGAGGGAGTGTGGGAGATCCCCGCGGTGCCTCCAGCCCCGCAGTGTGGGACCCCATCTCCGCCGGGAAAAACAGCCAAGGGCTGCTGTGAGCTCCTCGCTTGCACCACTGGGTGCCCGGCAGAGTTATCTCATCCCAAGCCCAGCCGGATCCTCCTCCCTCCATCCCCGTGGCACAGAGCTGGGCAGCTCCCGGCTCAGCCGGGGATGAGGACGCTGAGGCCGGACACAGCTCATTGCACCTCCCACCACCCGGCCCGTCCCTCCAGCCGTGGGGTGCAGGGCTCCAGCTTCCCAGTGCTCTGCTGAGGGCACGGGATGAAGTGCAACCGCGGGATCCAGTGGCAGCAGATATAGCCCATATCCAGGAGCTGAGTATAAAAGGCTTTTTTAAAAAAGTTTTTAATAACTTTTAAACTTTTGTTTTCACACCTCCACTTCAGCAGGGCTGCCCAGGCCCCCAAAAGCCACCCCAGGAAGGCAGTATATGTGGAAAACACTGGGAAATGGTATATTCCTGGCTTTCTACATCCACAGGGCTGCACATTTCCATGCAAGGCACCCCACTGCAATGGAAGCCGTGTGGGCACCACAGATTCCTGCTGTGGGGTTTCTTTGGTGCTAAAACCCATTTGTACCTTAAAACCATCAGCACAGACCACCACAGCTGCTCACACCTTCCCCAGGTCTGGGGTAACAGGTCACCCCGAGGCACCTGCAGGAGGTTCAACATTGCAGCTTGCTTGAATCAAATAAAAGCCTCAAATCCCTGAAAGCTGCCAGGAGAGGATTCCCATGGGGCAGCCAGGCACTGCCCAGCTGGGTATCCCCCTGCCCAGCTGCCATGGAGCTGGATCTCCCCCATTTCTGGAGCCCTCAAGAAAGCTTTGAGTGGAGAGGTGGGAACACTCGTGGCACAACACAAAGATTTGGCTTCGTTTGGGTGATGTTCACAGTGCCCATCCTTGTGGGAGCACCTCTGAGCTTGCAGGAGCCTCACCACCTCCTCGAGTCTCCTGGGATTTGAGCAGTGCAGGGAAGGGGATGTCAGACCTCAGCACAGAGGCTCTGCCATCCAAGTTCAGGGGAGATGGTGCTTTTAATGAGGCCAAGCTCCCTGGAGCAGGGGGCAGGATCTGGCCCTGAGAGTGCACAACCCAGGGGACACATGTGAGCCGGGCACCGGTTGTTTGGCTGTTCTTAGGAAAATAAATGAATCCGTTGTTTCCCAGCGAGGCAGGAAGGACCCGCAGGCCGGTGCCAGGATGGGCTTTGGGGATGTAAATCCTCCGGGGGGGCCAATTAAGCACATCAGCATCTGGGCTGTTGGTTTTTTTTAAGGCAAGGGATTATTTTTTAATTGTGGCAGCACTGGGAGAAGGGCCCCGCTGGCTTCCACGGCTGGATACACACCGGGAACTGCCACAGGGAGCAAACACGGCCTGGAGGAGAGGAGGGAATCGCCCAGATCCTCATTCCCATCCCTAAACCTTGGAGACCACTCTGGGGGTGCCACCAGGGGTGCCATCAGGACGTGATGGAGTTGTGAAGTCCCACGAGTGGGACCCTCTGTCCATCCCAGACAAACCTGACATTCCTTTCCTGGGAGCTGAATCCCATCCAAAGGAGGGGACACAGCAGAGTCAAAAGGCTTTGCATCCCAGGGAACATCACAGCTTCCTGGCCTGGTTTATCCCGTGTCTTGGAGGCCCCTGTGCTGCGTGTGATTAGAAGATAATTAGCACTTCTTAATAATTAATTCCTTCAGTGCGGGCCAAAGGCTCCTCACCTACTCTCCTCCTAATCCGGTTTAGTACCAGTTGAGTTGCTACTCGTCGGAGTGGATCGGGAGGAAATGCATTTTTCCCTTCCCCTGGGACGTTTCCAAGCCGTCTGACCCCTCTGGCCCTGACGAGTTGCTGCCAGACGAGGGGACGTGGCCCGTGCAGGGGACGGCCAAGGCTCTCGGGAGAGCTCCTTGCACTGATGGCAGGGACAGGCTCATCCCAGGATTACCCAGAACTTGGGACACAGTGGCAGTGGCTGATTCCTGCAGTCGGACCATCTGTATCTGCCTCTTAGTTGGAAAAATAAAAAGCTGTTTTTTGGCTAAAGCAAAATACAGCGTGGGGAGGGGTCACAATGGAGGGGCTGCAGTGGGATGGGGTGAAACAGCACCGGCTCCGGTGAGAGTCACCCCGCAGAAGGACGTGGAAAACATTTCCAGACGTGGATCTGTGCCACTTGCCCAACTTTGGCTGGAGGTCTGGCCTGGTCGGGAGCACTGGGAGGAACCGGGTCAGTCTGGATGCTCAGCAGGCTGGAAAATGTGTCACCAACACACCAACACCAACCCAGCCATGGGGGTGGGGAAGGACCCCCAGACCTGGAGCTGGGCTGCTCAGTGGCAGCAAGGCACCCTGGGAGTTATTGAGTTTGGGGCTGACATGGGGCACATTTGGTGTTTGCTTGTGCCAGAGGCATTAGAGGGCAGGATTTGGAGATCTGTGGACCACAAGAGCAGTGTCCGTAGCTGCCAGATGCTCCAAAGGAAGGGTCTGACCACCCCACCAGCCACCTCTGAGGACCGGCAGGTCCAAAGGGTCTATTTTAGAGCCTGGGGAGGGCATGGGGTTACATCATATGACCAGAGAGGCTGCATGTCCTGCTCAGTTGTGCTCTTCCAAGGGTATTCCCCCCATCCCATGGCTCTCCATGGGACTGGGGGCTCCAGGAGAGCAAAGCTCTGTGGGCAGAGGGGCTCTGGTGCCAGGGGCTTGGCTTTGCTGTGCCAGTTACAGCCGGGGACCAGCATCACCTGCCAGGCTGTGCCTTGAGCTCAGCCTCGAGCTCAGCCCCGAGCTCAGCCCGGTGTCTGCAGTGCCTCGGCCTCATCCTGGCCCCAAACGGGTCGGGCTGGGCCAAGATCAACACCCACCTGGCAGGCGCCGTGCGCTGAGGTCACTGCCTGGGGAAAGAGGCCGACTTGGCGTCCGCTGCCTCCTTCTCCCCCGCGCCGGCAGCGGCAGCAGGGAACGGCCACGTCGCTCTCCCAGACAGGCAGGAACAGCCCAGCTTCCCCCCAGCCTGTGCCAGGCTCTGCATCCAGGGCACAGGGTGGTCAGCAGCCCCCGGCTGGACTCGGTGGGGAACCCCCCTGGGGGCACGGCAAAGGACTCATCCCCAGAGTTTGCATTTGCATCCTTCCCTCTGAGGACGAGCCTGGGCACACCGGGCGGGGGCTCAGCTCCTCCACAGCCCTCGGGGTGTTGGTGGCCATGGGGTGACGCCGAGGCTCCCGAGGGTTCGGTTTTCCCAAGAGGGGTCTCGGTGCTGGTGGCCGGGGCTCTGCCGAGCAGGGGGTGTCAGGGAGAGCTCCTCGCCTGAGAGCTGACAGGGTTTAGGATCAGCCCCGGCTCTGCTCGACACTCAGGTGCGGGTAGAGGGATCCCGGCCAAAATGAAGGGCCGTTTCCCTGCCTCCAACCCAACCGTCCCCTCAGCTGTTGCAAGGAGCAGACAGGGCTTTGCCGGGGTCGGTCAGCCCCAGCCCCCCCGGCCCCCTCCCCAGCTCCGCTGGCTCCCAGCACTGGGAAGGGGGTCCCTTTGCGGGCGCCCCACGCTGCAGCTCTCGGAGCTCTTTGCTGCTCCCTCTTCTGCGGCCCTGAAAAGTCAGGCAAGTTCAAGCTGCAAAATAATTTATTAAAACCAGATGTGCTCGCTCAGAGCTGCCATGAGGAATTTCAGGGCGCTCCAGCGCTGGGAGGGCCAGCGCCGAGATCCTGCCCTTCCGCCGCGGGGGCGAGACGGGGCCGGGGGCTGCCCGGGGAGCAGCGCTGCCCTCCCAGCCCGCTGCCTCTCCTTCCTGCCCGGCCTCCCCAGGGCTCCTGGAAAGGGGCAGTGAGGAATTCCAGCCATTTACGAGAAATTCGCCTTTTAGAAAAACACTTTCTCTGCATGACTCAAGAGCAAGTCAGCAGAGCCGGGGCTGCAGAGCGGGGAGGGAAGGCAGCTGGAGAGCGGCGGAGGACAGCACATCCCGAACGGCATCTTCCTCCTGCTGGAGACTGGGATGGGACCAGGGAGCAGAGATCTCATCCTGTTCCCCGGCCCTTTCCAGCAGGAGCAGAGTGGTGCTTCATTTCCACCTCTGCCACTGCCTTACCTCATAGCCACGGGCACGTCCCTTCCACCTCCATCCCTCAACCAGTTCCTTTAGCCTGGAGGGGCTTTGGCACCAAGCCCAGCTGCTCTCTTGGGCTTGGGTGGGAGCGGGTGGATTTTTAGGATTAGCAGGAGCTGGGATGAGCCAGTGCTGAACAAAGCAGGTTTTGAGCCCTGATCCTGGTGCAGAGCTGGGCCAGGCCAAGGGCTGTCCCACAGCCCCGGCCAGCACCCGCTCGTGGCTCCCACACAGCAGAGCCTGCGGTCGAGAGAGGACAGGGCTGAGCATAGCTCTGGGTTTATTCTTCCCGTGAATTCAAACCGGAGCCAAGCACCTTCTCACCTTGCTGCTGGAGTTCCCCGGGGCTGCCCAAGTGGGGGTGAGAGATCTGGACTGCACGAGGCTGAATCTCCCTGTCTTCACTCTACTGGTCCCTGAAGCATCCCTGCATTTTTATCTCCATTCCTGCATTTTTAACTTCATCCCTGCACTTTCAGCTCCCTTCCTGCGTTTTTAGCTCCATCCCTATGTTTTTAACCCCATGAGGACCATGGCACCCGTCTGCCCCAAGCAGCAGAGGATGGATGTGAGAGCAGCTCTGGGCCAGGCCTGCCTGGGGGCTGGTGAGGCTCATCCCACACTGGCGGTGCAGATGGTGGATAACCTCTATTTCCAGGCTTTCCCGGATCAGCTCAAAGCACTGAGCCTCCCCTGTGCTGGTGGTGAGCGATGGAGTGATTGAAACATGAGGAGGAGAAGGGCTGCAGCGACCCATCCCAGGGTGAGCTGCGGGCCAGGAGCACAGAGGAGCAGGGAGAAGCACCCGGAGCTGGCAGCTCCGCACCGACAGCACGCGCCGGCAGCTTCTCCTGGCTTCACACCCCCACACAGCCATTCCATGGAACGGGAGCGTGGCTGAGCCCCGCTCCCAGCACAGACAATAGAGCCCTTGTGGCCCAGGGCCCGTTCCCGGGTGTGAACGTGGCGAGGGGAGGCCGAGCTGCCCCGTGTTTGCTTGGCCTCTCGTCCCCACCCAGGGCGATCCATGGTCGGGGGCACCCGGCTGCCCTCCAGGGCAGGGAGGAGCAGAGACCATGGGCACAGCCATGGAAAATCAGTGTCTCAGTGCAAAGATTCGTCTGCATTTGGTAGGAAAGGCAGCTCTGGGCTGGGAGGGAGTCAGGGCTGCGCCAGGTCCTGCTCCCACATACTCCAAAGTCTTCTCTCCCCCTTCCCTGCTGGGAAGGTTTAAGTCAGAGGCTGCTCGAGCCAAGCTCGTGTAGCACCCAGAAAACAACATCCTCCAGCAGCAAACCCCAGGGAGACACTGGCAGCAGTAGCAAACCTCAGGTTGAGGGTTTGCCAGGTCACAAAATAAACTGGGACTGGCCCATCTGGCAGAGGGAAACTCATTTACGGTGCGACTCCCAGCCATGAACATCGGAGGCAAAGCATCCAGCGAGGCAAAGGCAGCCCCTGGGCGAGTCTTGCTCCTGCTGGGGTCCACCTGAGCGGGTCCCTGCCCTGGGCACACCCCACACACGTGTGGGCACCTGGCCTGACCACCACAGGATGATACTGCTGCTGCTCCTCCAGGCCCTGCCGAAACCTCCCCCGGCCCAAATCTGTGTCGCATCATCAGAACTGGCACAGGGGGCTGGAAAATAATCAACTGCAGCAGCAGGGAGGGGGCTGAACTCGCTCGGTGTTGGGTTTCACTGGCACTCAAAGAGTTTGACTTCAGGCACTGTCAGGGTGACATCAGGTCTGTGGAGAAGCTCCTTGCTGGAGGGACCAGCTCTGGGGCAGGTACAGCCTGGGGGATGCCAAGGGATACCCTGATCAGCAGCCCCACAGGCTGCAGAGGAGCTGGATGTGCAAACTGGTCTGGTGCTCCCCCCTGATCAGCCCAGATACAAGCAGACTCAACATCTTCAGCTGCCAAGGTCCTTTTTCATTTTCTATTGTGTGTTTTTGTAAAGCTGACAAGGCTCAGCCCTGAGAAATTCAGGGCCAAGTTTCATCACTGCTCAGCGTGGTTACTGTGGGTGACTGAGGGGAGATTTGGGTGCCTGTGGGCTGGGGAGTGGCCAGAGGGTTGTGAGCCACAGAATTTCATCAACAGACACAAAAAAGGTGTTTTTCATGTGCTCAACATATATGGCTTCTAAAGGCAGCTGCTGCCCTACAGAAAATGAGGGAAAACTCACCTCAGATTTCAATCTTGATGTTCCAGGACAAAATCAGTGCCAGGAATTAACTGACTTGGTAATTTTCAGCCATTCCCTGTCTGATGCAGAGATCTCACTGCTGTGAGTGGTTGGATTCACCTTTCCTCCATCCTTCTTATCCTGTGCCCTGTCACCTCCTCACAGCCACTGCAAGAGAGCTCGTGCCAACACCGAGAGCGGCAAAACAGTAAAAGCCAAGCAAATGAGTTTCTTAAAACTTATTTTAATATCCATGTCTCATCTGTTGGGTAGAGCCAAAACAGTCTGGCCTGGTTTAAGTTACAAATTCTTCATACACTTTAAGTAAATGAACAGTGTGGCAATAGGGTCTGTTATTGGAAGTGAAACCCATATTAACAAGGGAGGTGTCGCAGCCAGAATTCTACCAGGGTTCTTCACTGCGCTGTCCCCAGGCCCCTGGATGGTGTCACACAGCAGGATAAATGCTTCTGACACAAAACTAATCACACCCACAGAGATGCACACACTGGATGGCCAAGAAACAACGGGACCAGGATAGAAAAAAACCCTCCTAGAATTCTCCCCGATGTGGACAGACACCAAATCATCGGTTTCGGCAAATGGGATGAAGCACCAACCCTGATTTCTCCTGACAGAGGCTGAATAAACATGTCAAAGCTGCTTGCTGAACAGTTAACTCCTGGCTTAGAGCAGCAGGGATGGAAAGGGCTAAGAAAGGATGGCTGAAGATTTAAAGATGCAGTATTTCTGTTCGTTTGTTTAAAACACTACAGTTTAGAGACCACCTTAATGCAGCTGTGAGGGAATAAATCCACTTAAAAGCCCCAGAGTCACTACAAAAGCAGTAAGAAAAACCAAAGTGGCAGAGTTCTGCACTTCCCTGGCCCGTTGTTTAATTCCAACAGACTGCTCCACGTTCCAGTTCCTGATCAGGTTTAAGCCCAGCACCTGCAGCTGATGGCCCACAGTAAGGCAGACAAGTGGCAGTTCTCTCTCAAAGTCTGTGACAGAGAACAGCACTTGCCAGGAGATGCCTCTGGGGCACAGAGCCCCCCAAACAGCCCATGTGCTGCCAGAGCTGTGGGTACCACCCTGGAGGTGCCCCACAGAGGCTCCCCCACCCCACGGTGGTCTGGGGGTCAGGAGGTCACACAGGGGGGTTTGGTTTTTAACCAGACCCTGAGTGGCAGCAGTGCAGTGCTCAGCTCCCTCCCGAGGCAAACCCTGCTCCCCAACACTGCATCTTTAAATAGCCCTGGCCAAGAGCTCCTGCCACATGTCAGGAGCGCTCCAACCTGGCTGCCACATGTTCGAGTGCTGCACTTCTCGTGTTTTCGGTTCTCCTTCAACGCGGGGGGAAAAGGGAGCAGAGTGGGGATGGGAGGCTCCCGTTTCACAGCAGGCAGATCCAGCTGAAGGTGCCAGACCCCTCCAGGCAGATTACAGGAGGGAGAGAAAACTAATAATTAGGGTGTTTGCTCCCTTCAAGAGCATTATCTCTTTCCTTCTCATCTGGAATCAGATGCAGCAACGGCAGCGAGTGCGGCGAGTCGGCGAGTTTGAAAAGGAAAGTGTTAAGGGAGGGAGGAAACTTGGCTGCCAAGTCACCAACAGAGAGGGGCAGACAAGCCTTCAGCTTGGGAATGTTCTAACACGAACCAGGTCAGCACAGAGCTGTGCGAGCACAGATCACACCTGTGACACCTGAGTGCTCCCATCCCTTCCTGCCCGTCAGCCCCGATCAGGCTCAGAGCTCGGGGAGCACCCGGGGTGTGTCCAAAACCAGAAATAAATTAACGAGGAGCAACCGTTGGGAGAGCGATGAGGCAGCAGCTGAAACCTTGTGGCAGCCTGAGCTGTGATCCACTCCCACCACAGATCCACGCAGGCCTGTTCTCCCAGGGCTTCACCGCCCTCCTGAGAAGGTGAATTATTCCTAAGAGGCCGCCCCAGCTGCAGAACGGCCACTGCCACCAACCTGCTAATACGGGTTTCACTTGGAGACCAGAAAACTGTTTTCTTCCAAAAAATTGTTATTTTTAAAAAATTGAAATTAATTAGGGGTAAAACACTAACTCTAGTGCCATGAACAGGCAGGATCAACTTTTTTCCCCTCCAAAGGGCAAAGAGTCATATACCATCCCCAGCTGAACCTTGGTGCTTCGAGCTTTTCAGGAGATGTTACCTAAACTTTATTAAAAGAAAAAGAACAATGTTTAAATATCAACACTGGACTAGCCCAGTCTTTTTTTCCAAAGTCCACATTCTTCATATGAAGCACACACGGCGTCCTGGATTCCCCAAGGCTGCATGTTCAGAAGTTCACAGTACATGGAACCATGTCTTTTTGTATTTTTTTTTCTTGAGTTTCCTCTCCTTGCTCAGAGCAGCCACCCTTTTGTGGTCACTGACTGCATAAACCTCAAGCCATCTCCTATCCTCGTGGCTTGGCCTAAGATGCCAAAGGTTTCCTTGATGAGAGTTGATGTTGTCATGCTCTATGGATGGAAAAAAGCAAGAGAAAAAAAGCACCTGGTACAGGTTTCTTGAGACCCTTGCGGATTCCTCCGTTCCAAAGCTGTTTCTGAAAGTCTTTTTTTTTTGTGTTTTTTTTGCCGGTTTCTCGAGCAGTTTTTGGCCTATTGCTCTGTCTCAGTTTGAAGAGCTGTTATTGGATGATCCGGAGGTGGATGCGATGGCAGCTCCAGCTGGGCTGCTCGTGGAGACGGATTTGCGGATGTGAGGCAGCAAGTAGGGATCACAGGCCAGCTGCTGGACATCTATCCGATCCTCCTTCCGGTAGGCCAGACACCGCCTGATGAACGCCTGCAGCACCCCAGGGCAAGGCAAGGATTAGTGTTTTAGGACACAAACAGGAAGCTTTTGGCTCTTTGGGAGCAGGGCCAGCGGGACACCCCAGCGCCAAAATTCCTTCCCTGGACGCGGCCCGGCTCCTGCACCACCAAAGCTCATCCTCTGCCAGGGCAAAGGGTGAGCAGAGGCCATGGGGTTCAACCCTCAGCCTGAAACTACAGCGGTCGTGGAATGGTTTGGGTTGGAAGGGTTGGAAAGATCATGTGGTTGCAACCCCCTGCCATGGAATCCCAGGATGGTCTGGGCTGGAAGGGACCTTAAAGCCCATCTCATTCCTGCCGTGGGCAGGGACACCTTCCACCAGCCCAGGTTGCTCCAAGCCCCGTCCAACCTGGCCTTGGACCCCTCCAGGGATGGGGCATGCAAAGCCACTGATCCCTGTGCAAGAGGTGACCCTTAAACACAGAATTCCAGCTGACTGTAGGGAAATCAAGAGGATGGAACTGCCTGTCCCAGTCACTGACTGACCCACAAGCAGATTTATTTACCTTTGCTTCTGGTGTGACTACTGGCTTTGGAGGGAACTGCACCTCGGTAGCTTTCAGGATTGTGTTCTCCTGCAGAATATCTTGTTGTGACTGGTTGTGACCGAAGGGCTACCAAAACAAAACAAAACAGTTGTTAAAGGTTGGTGACAGGCCTTAAAAGCCCTGTAACACCACTGTTCATCATCACCTGACATCAGTATTTTCCAGGCAAGCAGCCCATGGCTGCTGGGAAGGTGCTGCAGATTCCAGCCAGAGGAGCAGGACCCGCTGCTCCCACACTTCACTGAACACGAGGGATCAAGCTGGAATGTGTCTGGGGTGTCTCTGGCTCGGCCAGGAGGGATCTCCACCTCCTTGCAGACCTTGCAGGTCTGTTATAGCATGTGTCATCCATCTGAGCTGATGGAGATCCACCCACTCCAGCCTCTGCTGGGCTGGTTCCCCGTGCCTGACTGACAGCTCTGAGCAGCACAGACTGTGTCAGCCCCGGCTTTCACAACACTTGGTTACCAGGGACTCCTGGAAACAAGAGCCCATGGAATCCTTTTCCTTCTGCAGCCAATCTCTGCTGTTGTCATAAACCAAATTACCTCTTCTCGTGAAAAATCATCTTTTCCTGACCCACACTCTTCCCTCCCAAAAGCCACCCTAAAAACTTGCAGAGTGTGCCTTTGTACATACTTCCCCCCCCCCCAAACACTTGCAGCCATCAAGCCCAACAAAGACTCAGGGCACTGAAAATGTTACAAAACAAAACCAGGCCACAGTGCCCATCCACAATGGTCTCAGTGGGAAGATGCCCAGTGGAAAGAGATGTTGTGCAGAATGTCTTTTCTGAGGGAAGAGCCACCCAGCAAAACACAGCCTAGTGCATTCTCCCTACATCCATTAGCATGGACTCTGCCTTGGAACTGATGGCAAGGAGACAAGGTGGAAGCACCTAAGTCTGGGGAGAAGGAATCAGAAGCCAGGGTTGCTCCCAAAAGGTTTGGGAAACACCACTAAGAAAGGAGTTAAATGCCTTCTTACCTTTCTGCCATAGAGACACTGATAGAAGATGACTCCCACTGACCAGACATCAACTTTATTTGAAATCTTTGGAGGTTCCTTCCCAACCACAAAACATTCTGGTGGCAAATACCTGATTGGAAGCAAGTGACAACGGGTTATGAGCAGCAGCTCCAAGTACTTTTGATAATTTTTTTTTTTTTTTTTAGAAAGGAAGGCACAAGCTTTTGTGATGAGATACTGGCTTGGGATTCAAGGGGTCCCATTTCATTCCTGTGGATCTCTGGGCCAACATCACCAATGCCTACTCTCCTCCTGGGAACAGTGATCCCAAGGACCCTCCAGACACTGGTGTTCTGAGCTAGCAGCACACTCAGTTTCTTTTCACCAGAGCACGTAAAACAACTCCATTTTCCTTTATCTTCAGAACTGGTATTTGTTGTTGAAAGGCCTTGGCCAACAATCCCACAATGGAAGCACACAGCCAAAATACATATTTCTAGAAATACAAGCCCAGATGCCACGTCCCAGTTAGAGACACTCAGGGTACAGTCAGTGTCATTTTTAGGAACAGAACAAAACTGTCCAACACAAGATGCCTCAGCAGATGTTCTGTACAGCCGTTGCCCGTGGTGACAGTCGGCAGCTCGGGGGACATCTAAGAGTCACCCTCTCACCGAGGGGCTGCTCTCACCCACTGACACTTGGCACTGAGGATAAAGGAGTGCTCAAAATATCTTTCACATGACACTGAAATGAAGCCCTGGCTATAGACAGCACTGTGAGATTTACATTTTTTTTTGAGAGCTAACTATGGCTTTTCACCTCCTCGTTTCAGGGGAATAACTCTTTCCATCTCCCTGATGTACCTCAATTTCCAAACAGGTGTAGTATTCTCCTTGTCCTTGTTTAAGCTGTGTGGCAGAGCCACTCTGGACTGTAAAAGAGCAGCCAAGCCCCACTCCAGAGCTCTCAATCTCAGCAGCATATGCAGCTTTTCACCAGCCCTTTGGATCCAAGCTGGTTTTTGAACACTAACCCACTGAACAGCGAAAAGCTGCCAGCCTCAAAAGGAGCTGTGTGACAACAAGAGCAGTTTCCAGGGTCTCAAACCTCCAGTGTCTCAAGCTGTCACAGCCAATGGCAGCACACACAGAGCTGACACAGATCCAAGGCTGTTTATAAACTGTTCTTGATCTTAACTTGCAAGAGCCCCGGGCGACGCTTACCAGTAAGTACCAGCCCCCTGCGATGTCAGTTCCATGCCATCCACAGAGTTGTAGCTGTCATCATCCATGATTTTGGAAAGTCCAAAATCTGTGATTTTTATCTCTCCACATGCAGTACCATTGACTAGAAGAATGTTACCTAGAGAGGGGACACAAACAGCCTTTAGGTTACACATTTAGCAAGGAAACAAGAAGAATAAAATTGCATTGAGTTCTGGCTCTGCACGAGGACAAGGGGCCTACACTGTGAGCTGCAGCAGCCTGGGGTAATGTTTTAACTCTCAAAACCCCAAGCTCCAGAGACAACTCTGCTCCCACCAAGCACTAGAACTGATCTGCCCATCCCTGAATGACCCAGTGGCCTGATATTCCTTGGAACCTCCAGATCCTGAGCCCTGTTAACCAATGGGCTTGATGCCCAGGCTGTTCTGACCCTTCCCAAAGGTCCTGTTGGAAGGGCAGGTCAAAAAGGAGGATTAAGGAGAGAAATGCACACACAGTTCTGACTCATCCTGCCCAGAAGTTCTGACTTGCCCTGGCCTCTCAACAAGCCAGAAACTCTCCTTCCTGGCGGTGCTCCCCAGTGACTTTCTAAGCTCAAAAAGGACAATTACTGCTTAGGCAAGAGTCTTTCAGAAATCCATCAAGGATCAAGGAGTCAGATCATCAGTGTTCTTCTCCAAGCCTACAATAAAGCAGCAGAACTGTGCGTGGTGGCAGTGGATGAATCACAGCTTTGCACAGCTGCAGGCACAGCTCAGACACTCAGGAACGGGCAGGGAGGGAGCGGGGTCAGGAGAACCAGTGCAACAGCACCACCTCCTGTACACATTCCTCGGGCTGATGCAACAAACCACATCACTCAGCAGTTACACAATGCTGATGAAGTGCCACCAGGACAGGGAGAGGAGCCAGGGATAACTGCCCAAAGAGATGGATGAATTTACTGGATGAGCATGTCACCAACACGCACCACTCCAAACGGAGCATTTCCATTTCCCTCCCGTGATTCTGCCCAATGGTAAAGGAAAATCTGCAACAAATATTTGGGGAGGATCTTCTCCCTGGCAGTGAATTCTAAAGCAGACCTGAGCAGTCTCACTGTGTGTCCTCAGCTTTGGGAGCTGCCCCACGATACAAAAACCTGAATATTTCCATATCAACTCCTGCCATCAAAATTTTCAGCCAGATGATTCCAGAAAGAATAAGCCAGAAGAATGGGAACATGGAGCACACTAGTAATTGTGGGAACCTTTATGAAGCAATACCAGAAGCTCTCAACAGCAGAATACAAGCAGGACATTAAGAAAACAAACACACACACTCGGTGGTTCAAGGGCTCGTTCTGAACAAGGAAGCTCCTTTTTTCTGGAATGTTACACTTCCTTGTGTTATGTTGCAATTCTGGGAGACAATACCCTTTCCACAGCATGTCCTATGCATTTGGGTTTTTTTTTCTTGTTGCCAGCTAGTTTTCCCAGACAGCCCTGTCTCCATTTGCTGTCTGACCAAAGGAAGCTCCCCCATGTTACCTGCAACCCATTACCTTTTGTTACATCCTTAGGCACCTCAGCACAGCATACCTGGTTTAAGGTCATAGTGTATGATGGGAGGTTTGATTTCATTTAAGTATTTTAAAGCATTCACAATCTGCATGATAATGGATCGTGCCTCTTTCTCTGACATGAGCTTGTGCTGCTTCAGGTAGAAGTCCAGATCATTCCCCTCACAGTATTCTAACACTGTACAAAACCTGCAAGCAAAACAGCAGTTGTTGTAATTAAGGCACCTGAGAGAAACCAGAACACTTTGTTATTGCTTGTCTGTAACCCACCAATTTGGTCAATATATTAAATTAAGAGTCTGCCAGCCTATTAATTATTTTCTAAAAATAAGCTCCCAGGAGCACAGGCCTTGATGCTCAACAGTACAAAGGTCAGAGATCCCCCATTAAAGCTAAAAGCTGTATGAGCTGGGGTGTTTGCCCAGGCCAAAGAATAGGATTTACCAGTAAAGCACCACATCTGACATAACACAACACACCAGTTTGGGAGCTGGAGTCTCTAGAAAACCAGTGTGTGTTGAAAGTACACCTCAGATACCTCTGCAACACAGTCTAACATTGATGGGGACATTCTCTGGAGTTTTCTGGAAAGTTTTAAACACTCTGTCTGTAGTGAAGAGGCCAAAGCAAGGGAAAGGACAACACAACTCACGAGTCAGTATCCAGCGAGAAGTAGTCGTAGAGTTTAACTATTCGAGGGTGATCCAGTTCTTTGTGAATTCTGTACTCTCTACACGCATGTCTGAAAGCAGCAAAGTCTGAGCATTAGTCATACAAGTGACTTAATTCTTAGTTCTGCAGATAGTGAACCCAGACACACCACCCAGCATCAGCTTCAACAGAACTCATCACGCTGCTCAGCCTCAGAAAAGGCAAGGGAAGGAGGAGCTGCACAGAACAGCTCTTGGGAACCACAGAACCCCAGTGCAGCTCCAGGGCTGGCAGTGCTACAAAATAACTCATCTTGATTAATGGGACTGCTTGCCAAAATAGGATAACCTCAGAAATCCTTAAGGGATCCAAGATGGCTGAATGCAAAAATCAGCAAGTTCTAGAAAAATTCCACGATGCTCAACAGCCCAACTTCCAGGCTTCAAATTCAGCTTAGTTTGTCACCAGTGACTTGTTAGGGATTTAAGATCACAGCTTTATCTGGGAAGCTCTTAAGAGAAGGCTTGGCTGCCACTCTGGAGAGCTTATCTAACCCATGGCATTGGGGAGCAAGAGCTACCAACAGCAAAAGCCTTTCAGTAAAGAATTTCTTCCTAATATCCAATCTAAACCTTCTCTCCTCTAGTGGGAAGCCATTCCCCCTCATCCTTTACTCCAGGTCCTGTAAATAGTTTCTCTCCATCTTTCTTGTAGCCCCTTCAGGCACTGCAAGGCCACAGTTAGGTCACTCTGGAGCCTTATACAAAACTCTGTGTGTGTTTGTGTGCACATTTAAAACATTTCTGATCTGACCATAACTTTTGCAAGCAGCTACTGGGCTTTTGAAATGTGGCAAACACAGGAAAAAATTGGCAGACACTGGAAAACCAAATGCAGGAGGAGTTTGGAACCATGGCTGGCTGCTTTACAGACCCACTTACTTGTGATAGTTTTCTTTCTTCTCATCTCTCCAGTTTTTATTTAACTGGTGTATTTTCACAGCTACGTATCTCTGTTCTGTTAAATCAAATGCCTGCAGAGAGAAGAGCTGAGAATCAGTGGGAATCCCAGCTTCAAGTTAACACTGCAAAAGCAGACAAGCTCTAACAACCCAATATCCCCACCCAGGAAATCAGCATTACAACATAGTGAGGGAAAAGCAAACCCACATTTTGAGGTAATTAGTTTCACTAATGAAACCAAGCAAGTCTGAAAACAATTGAATATTCTGTGCTTTGATCTGACCTTCCCCATGGAATCTAACTCACGCTGCATTTCTTCTGACATTTTACCACCAGAGCTACAAAGGGACCAGAAAGGCCAAATTAGCAAAATATAGACAGTTATTATATTGGGAAAGACCCTGCCATTATCCTCCCAAGTCCCCAACTCATTTTCTACACATGGTTAAAAAAAAAAACAAACCCAAAATACAGAGGATTTTTCAATACTTTGTGTCACACTGGTAGCTCAGTTCTCCAACTTGCAGCATAATGTTTCAGCATATTTAGAAGCTGGAGGATTTAATGGCAGAGCTGTGTGATTTTGTGCTGCATTTTCCCCCTCCACTTTTTTTACTACTTAAACAGACCTTAAAGAATGGGCCTCTGGAATTGTGCTCTTGGAAAAATGCAGAAATCTTTTACCTTGTCTCAGAGCAGCAACAGCTAATAATTCACAGGACAGGGCAAAATGCTATTGTAAGCAAACAAGGATACTCTGTGTTCATCTCAAAAGTTGACTACTTAATTCCTAATGCTTAATGGATTGGCCAAGACCCTGGAGAAGAAGGGCCAAGCGTGTCTTTGTTTTAATAACAGAGTTACAACTCTTAAGAGCAGTCAGGTATGAAGCATTCATACCCTCCTGCTTTCATCTGTGGTGCCAAAACTTTCTGCTTAGTCAGCAAAGCCTCCAAAGAACAGCTCAGAGAACTTACACCCAGCTCACACTCTCTTCTTCCCCCCCTGAGCAGTCTGGTACCCTTAGTTTAGGTACCTATTGCTGCCCTGCATCCAAATAATAAAGCACTGTGAAGTTTCCAATATTTGCATTGGCATAATTATTTTCACCCCAGCCAAATTCAACATGAATTCAAGACTACTGAGAGCAGATGGGGAATACTGAGGACTGGAATGGCTCTAAGCACAACAGTCAAAAAGAAAGCACTTAAAGTATCACAGGTCTTGGCTGTCAGGAGTGCTGACACACAAGGAATCCTCAGTTCTAAGGAAGTCCCAAAAGTACACACACACACACACCCAGTCTACTACTTCAGAGTGTAAAATGAAGGCACAAGAAACAAAGCCTTCTACCCCCAGGAAATGCAGGCTTTGCTCTTATTACTGCAGCTATTTTCTCTTCTTTGCAGAGATGTTCAGACTTGCTGTGCCATCTCAGGAAGGCTGAGCCACTGCAGGTGTTTGTGAGCAGCACTTGGAGAAACAAGGGCTTTGCTTCTCTGTACTGACAGAAGTTGAAGACTTGGTGCCACATTTTTTGACACATGTTTGCAGGAAATTTGACCTTCTGAGGACAAGGGCAGCACCCGAAAATCTCAACTCTGCTGCCTGATGCAAGCCAGATGCACCATGAGCTTTGTCCTCCCTTCTTCCCCCCACAACCACGCACAGAATTGAGAAAACAAGTGCAAAAATTCTGCTTCCTACAGTATTTCCCTGCACATTCAGATTCCCCCCCAGATTGCCATTTCAAATTTACCTTATATACTTCACTGAAGCCACCTCTACCCAGAAGATGTAGCAACAAATATCTATCATTTAGCGTTGGATGATCTTTAAATCTGGTGAGAAAGACATGGTTTGAGAACACTGACAGAGATAAATCACAGCTACTGCACAGCTGAGAAAAAACATTCTTACTCTCAGACAGAAAACTATTAATGACTGACAGATTTGATACTATTTTATCACTCTGCACTGATGAAAGACTATATAATGGTACCTTGATGTACTTGGAAGCCTTCAAGTCATATCACTGTACCACCCCCCAATCAAGTGACTGTTGAGTTGTAACATCAAATTAAAAAAGATTGTCAAGAGAACAAATAAAAATTGCTTGAAGTTCTTATCCCTGAGTCCCATGTGCTTACTGTGAATTATCTTCATTGTGTATCCTTTTCAATTCCCTGATGTGTAGATTCCTAACCCTCTCTAGCCGCTCCAGCTCCGCCTGGATCTCTGCTTCTTCCTGCTCGAGGGAAAACCAAAAGGAAAACACGACACTGGGTGAGATACTGCAGGTAGCACTTGGAGACACAAATGTAATTCCACTTCCCAAGAGGTTACTGCCAAAAAAACTTGTCTGGGAGATCAAAGAGATGGTCAGAGTCAATTAAGAGTCAGGTGGAAGGTGACGGGAATGAAAACTGACTGGGCAGTTCTGTTCACACCTACACAGACAGGAGCTCACATCTCTTTACACCTCCTTATTTTTCACATTTTAACATTTTCTGTAATTAGGAAGCCTTGTTCTCTGATCCTGCTCCCTCCCTAAGTGCTGTGCAGCTGTTTCTGTAGGAATTTCAATTCTGCTGGGACAAGAGAAAGATGACAACGCTCAGAAGTAAGGGCAGGGATGTCATGATGCCACGTGGGGATGGGGCAGTATCCAGACAGGATGGGAAATGTGAGAGAACAACATTGTGTCCTATTAGTGGCAGTGCCAGAACAGGTCAGAACGTTCCTCAGTGCCATGGGGAAGTTCTGACAACTGTTCATCCAGTGGGAAGTTCAGGAGCCCTCAAACACGACAGGAGAATTCCCATCCCCGTGGCCAGGGCTGCAAAGCTCAAGGAAAACGTGTCCCTTGAGCAGAATGGTTTGTGTTTGTGACTCAAGGGACATCGTTACCCATCAGTCTTGTGACTCTGCTCCTTCCCTTTCCAACTTGTTCTATTTTTAGACATAAAGAATGAGCCAGTTTCCAAAAGTGGAGAAGGATAAGCTCAGCTTCAGACAATGCCACGATCCCAGCACATTACTTCATTTGCCATTAAGGTCCATTTCCAAATGGATTCCTCCATTCCAGGGTGGCAGTGCCACATGCCAGCGGAGATGGACCTGCAGTTAATCCCCTGGAGCCATGTGGAAGCTGTGGAGCCCTGCCCAGATCCCTTCTCTTTGTTCACAGGTCAATAAAGCACAATGGGCACAGTGCCAGCAGATTCCATGTGTGCAGTAACTTTCCCTTCCACTGAAAATACCAAGGAGTACAGAGGCATTAATGAGGCTTTGAATGCAACCTGTGTGTCAAGGTTACAGGAAAAAAAATAAATGTAGAGCTCAGGCACCACCTGAGAAAAGAAGAGGCACATTTGTCCACTTCCTCTTCGTTTGATTTGGAAAAGAAAACTCCTTGGCCTTAGCAGAGATCACACCTAACCAGGAAATGGCAGAAGAGATCTATCTTTTTTCCTTCAGAATTTCATCTGTTGCAGTGTCCCAGAAAACTTATTTATAGGTCACTGCAATCACTTTCAAGGTAACCAACAGCTTATCTAAATATAACCTCAGCTGCAGGTACAGTTCCTACTGAAGCCAAGGCATTTGAGAACAAATGGGCATTGCAGCTGCCTGAACAGGACTGGTTTGCAACAGCCCAGGAGATTTTATTGGACTGATAACGCTGGTTACTCAATATTGCAAAGAATTGGAAAAGCTGCATTTTGTTGTTGTGTTCTCCTAATTTTCTGCCCTTGGTCCTTTCCTTCCTGTTCCCCCACGCTGGACACGTTCAGAGCCCAGCACCAGGCAGGTCACAGTGACAGATGTATCAAAAGAGTGGAACTCTCTGCATGAAATCCTAACAGTAAGGACACAGAAATCTATTTATTGAAGCAAAGAACATCTTTCCTGAATACCACTGCCCTGGAAAAAAATTATTACAAAATCTTGGCTGTCCCTTTCAAGCAACAAAAACATCTCATCAAACTAAGAGTAGTGACCTCTGCAGAGAAATGCTCTTGTTCACAGAACACTGCATCAAAAAGCCTTTGCTGCAGTCAGTTCTTACCTTTTTAAGATGACCTAGTCTGAGTTTGAAGATTTCTTCCTGTTCATGATACTCTGCTAATGTTAACCTGCACAAAGGAGAAAGATCCAACACATTAGGGTTCAACAAAATGAACACACATCACCAGTGGGAGTGACAAATACCCAGAGGACATCAACAGCCAGCATAAAATTTTTTAGATAAACTCTGCAATCCATATTTTTTAATACTCAATCTACAGGAGAACTAAAGCTTAAAATCTCAACACATTAATTTCAAATCCAAGTCCCCAACAACACCTGTCTAGGCTAGTGAATGACTTTTAACAAAGATGGCTAAACCAGAATTTAAATACGGGACACTGAAGCATGAGTATTCCACATTCTATTTTTCCATGTAAAGTTTCATTTACTGACTCATTTTTCAAAGTTTCCTTTGTAATAAAAGCTGGATAATTCAATCCAGCTACTCCCTCTGGGACCATCAGCACACCTGGCCACAGAGCCACTGCAAACAGGGCAGTGACCTGGGATTCAGAGCTTTTTCCTGTTGCAGGTCCTGCCAGGTGGCTTCCAGGGAAATCTTGAGAAATTTACTGTATCTTGGACCTCACATGTAGTTGGGAGAAGCAATGGGATAAGGGGAATAATCCCCATTTTATGGATGGTAAATGATGTGCGAAATTTCCACCCCAGGTGGTTGGTCAAGAAAGTTTTATGCTTTCAGTATCTTTTATACAAAGGGCTTGGAGCAACCTGGGCTAGTGGAAGGTGTCCCTGCCCATGGCAGGGGGTGGAACTGGATGAGCTTTAAGGTCCCTTCCAGCCCAACCCATTCCATGATTCTATTCTAATAGAATAGAGGCAAAGCTCAGCCTTACACTAAAACAGTGACAGACCCCATCACTTGTGAAATTCAGTGACATGCTGAGCTCTTCAAGGTTAGAAAGTGAATCAGTACATTAATTGTCTCATTACTACCAACAAGGAGTTTGGTAAAAGCATCACATGTGAACGCAGAGCTATGAAGCCCATATCAACTGCATCTATTTATTCTGTAAACAAGATCTGCATGTGACAGTGTATAAATATCTTTTTTTGAACCTAAACTGAGTTCAAAGGATATCCCAGGAGGATTCCTGCAATAGCAGTTGTGCTCTGCACAGTACTTCACACAAAGCTCCACGAGGTCTCCACAGCATCAATGCCACAACTAATTTCAAGAGGGGACCAAGTTCTTCCTCTGTGCAGGCTGGGGGACCTTGAGAGGAGAGAATATTCAGCTGATCAACCATCTTGAAATGCCCCAACTTCCCTCCTCTGTTGATGATGCAGAGGGTCCACATAGTTGAAACCATGTGGAAAGCATCGTTAGCTGATAAATTTAATGCAAAACTCACGAGCCAAGTTCCCTTTGAAGGAATCTCGACCATAAGGAGCTGCTTATTACAAATTAAAAATATGTATAAAACACAGCTAGTACCATAAATGTTCACATGTTGTCCCATTTCTTATAACAGTGTGCTGAGGGCCAAGGAGTTGGATTTGATGATTCTTGTGGGTCCCCTCCAACTGAGGATATTCTGTGATTCTAATTCACACACCACACCCTCCCCCTGACAGCCTGGATTTTAATCAGATTCAGCCAATCTACAAGACCATCCCAAAAGTTTAGGTCTTTCTGTGATCCTTTGGTTGCTGTTGCTGTATAAGGGAATAAAAAGACAATTGAATAAACCAGCAACAGGCTTTGCACATATTCTTGTGCCCAAATGCTAAACGGCACCAGTCTCCTCATTAAGGCAGAGATGTAATTAGTACCACCAGATGTTAACGAGCACCACCAGGCCAACACTGCCCAAAATAGCTGCCTGTTACAGCAACCATTACAAAAATCACGGGGGTCTGAGACAAACACTGCCCTGTTTCACACAAACATGCTGAAAATACACCTCCTCTAGTAGAGCTTTAGGCTGCCCAAGCTGCCCTAATGAATCTCAGACAAGCCCAGCAGATTATTCTTCCTGAATGAAAATCCTTTTCTCATTCACAGCCAGAAACTCATTTTGGGACAGCACATGTTTAAATTTGCATCACAGGACCTTCCTCTCCTTTTTAAGACACAGCAACAGCCACGAACCAAAAAGGAACCAAAAATCAAAAAGGAATTTGGCTGTCTGCTTCTCATTCAACTTTTAGAAACATTTATATTTAAATTGCCCAAAGTCAGGCTCTGTGTAAGAGTTACACAGAAAAAGCCTCCCTCCAAAAGTCAGAAAATTTTGTTCCTGATACACAATGGTCCAACAAATGCACTCACAGGGTAACTAATGATTAAGCAAGTAGTCAGTCAGTCCAGTTGCTACAGCTGACTTGCAAAAATGATGTTTTCAGAAGCTACAACACTCCACAAGAACCACATCCATACCCTGGCAAGCAGTTTTTATCAAGCACACCACAAGAAGCTCTTCTAAGCCACAAGTATAAAACCCTAAAATGATAAAACCCCCAAGTGAAGAATGATAAACCAGCAAGAACCAGAGAAAAAGACCTGGTGGCACAAAAGGCTTCTCAGCAGAGTCTGGCAAAGCTGGGTGAGGTCACAACCTCAGCACAGATTGGAGCTCACTCAGTATCACAGACACGACCATTCCCATCAAGACCTGTCCTGCCATGTCTCCAGAATAATCCACAGCACAGCTGCACCAGCCTGCTGGGGAAAAACATCCCCACAAACATGGGGAAAGCTCATCCCACCCCTCAGAAGTCAAAGTTTACCACGATGAACAGCAACACTTCAAAATATCCCTGCACTGCCATTCCCACCTCAGCTTGGGAGGTTGGGTGGGCTGCTCCCACCTCAACCCTTGCCATGCAGAAGGACAACTTGGAAGTTTTATTTAGTTCTTTTCAAGCTCACTTGGCCAAAATGAGGGGTAAATCACTCCAATCAAGTTATTTCTTTGCCCTCCAATACAACCCACCTGGATGCCATCTGGGGGCACTGCCCTGGTTGCTGAGGGCACCCTTAACATCAGGATTCACCCAGTGCCACCTCTGCTGTGACTGCACAAGGCAGTGGGAGCTGTTGCTTCACGTGCCCTTTTAAAGAGCCAGGCCAAGAATTCAAAGGGCTTCAGGAACTTGGAGGTCAAATCAAGCCCAGGAGATTTAATAGTGCAAAATGAAAAGTGTCACTGAGAGTTATGGTATTGCCCAGAGCAAGGAAATTAGCTCTGTAAAGGGAACTGATAGAACAGGGGGGTAAGTCTCTGACTAATGTATTTCCAACTCATAAAAACTTCCAAAAATAATGGTTTAAATTTCTTGTGAGACCCAGCTTTACTCTCTAAGAATAAAAAGGCTCTTGGAACATCAGTAACTTCAAAAGAGGTAGGGGAAAAAAAGTCTGTAAGAAGAAAGAGTAGCACTTCCACTACCTTTCCATTTCCCCAACTCAGGTATGTGTGAAAGACTGCTCTGGGGACACAGGCCAGTGCTCAGTGCTCTGTCTCTACAGAGAGCATCTGATTTCTTCAGCATCCCAAATTCATTGTTTGAAAATTCCAACTCACAATTCTCCCCAGAAAGTCCACAGAAATCAAGGCTTCTCAAGGTGTGTAATTTTGTTTTCCTTACAAAAAGTGCACCACATGTCCTACCCTGATACTGATACCAATTCTGAACTTGCAACACTTAAGTCAGACCCCGCTTTCCAAATACTGAAAAAGTTACTGCATTCAAAAGAAATAAAGTTAAACTCATACAAAGTCTGGACTCAGCAATGATCCTTGTTTTACTCCAATGAAAACTATTCAGAACTGCAGCCAGATGTTGCTGAGTGCCAGGCTAATTCCACAATACTCATTTGTGCATGGAGCGAAGCCTGGAGGCGAGGGCAAGATTCCATTTCCCAGGAGATATTCCATGCTCTACAACCAAAGCCTGTGGCTTTTGCAAGTGCCCCAAAGAAGGCCCTGGATGGAACCTACGTTTCATTTTCTGCCCCGTTGGTCTTGTTCTTGCGCTGCTTCTGCTCGTTGCTGGCAGGGGGGGTCTGTCCCATGGCCGGGGGCTTCCTCTTTGCCAACATTTTTCGTTGTCTTTCTATTTCTTCCCGCTGGGAATTTATCCTTTCCTGTTGCCTGGAAAGCAGAGAGCAGAAAAAAAAAACAACACATAACCATGAAGGGTGTGCACTTGGTTGTCTTCAGCATCTGCTCTCCCCGGATCGGAGCGAGGAATCTCAAACGGGTTGTACTCGGAAGATTAGAAACTAAATATTTTCGTACAGAAAAGGGGGACGTGCCAAACGTGATGAGTCAGATTTTTAAAAGGTATTTTTACATAAAAAGGGGATTCTTTTCCTGGCTCACAGAAAGCTTGCAGTGAGTGAAAGGTTTTATTCATGCAGAGGATATCCAAAACCGAGGAGTCGCTACCCTCACGGAAACCCAGGATCCATGGTAAGTCACTAACTTTCCACATACTTTTTCCTAGAAGGCTCTGTTCTAAATCTCAGATTTTCCTGTTAAAACTGTTCCTGAAGGCTGGTACTGCCTGACAAAGTACCTTTATACTTCAAAGGTACAGTTAAACTACCCTAAGTTCTCTAAAATATAACCAACACCGTTCCCAATTTCACTAAGAAACAGCCTCTCCTCCAGGATAAAAAGACTATCTGGAAACATTTTGAAGTGATAAAAGCACTCTTGAAATTCAAGTCTAAATGACTTAAGCATTTACATACTTAATTCCCTTTTAAGAAGACACTGCAGGTAAGTATTCCAAAAGTATTTCCTCCATGTCTTACAGCACAAACTAAGCAAGAATTATAAAGTCCTTAATCTGTGCCTAACAAGAGCTGCACCTCCCTATCAGACTACAGAGAAGAGATGTGATTTTAAAGGATCACACACAGCTCTCTCTAATGCAATTAATTTGCCAAGTCCTACTTAAAGGTCTAGGCCAGGTGGGAATTGACTGGATATTTCCATTAACATCCTGCATAAAAGGGTCTCTGATCTTCATTTCCAGGTTTCTGCAGCCCCTTTGATCACTGTTACCAGAAGGCAGAAAAAGTTAAATAGTATGGATTTTCTCTTTTAAGCTTCTCTACTTTCTACTTTCAAGAAAAAAAAAAAGGCAAGCTAATTAGCCTTCCCTGACTAATGTATGCAAGTATGCAAATCAAACTGATTGACTCATAATATATGTGAGATTTTGGTCCACCCTAAGCACAGCAGTCACAGAATCAATGAGGCTGGAAAAGACCTCTGAGATCATCGAGTCCAACCTGTGATCCAACACTACCCTGTCACCCAGAGCATGGCACTGATGCCACATCCAGTCTCTTCTTAAACACCTCCAGGGATGGTGACTCCACCACCTCCCATTCCAATGCCAATCACTCTCTCTGTAAAGACTTTCTTCCCAATGTCCAACCTAAACCGTCCCTGGTGCAGCTTAAGACTGTGTCCTCTTCTCCTGCTGCTGGTTGCCTGGGAGAAGAGACTGACCCTCACCTGGCTACACCCTCCTGTCAGGGAGTTTTAGAGAGTGGGTGCACTGAGGATTCCCAACAGGGCTTTCCAACCCACTCCAACCATTTCATTCCAGTTCAAGTCTCTGGAGCTTTCAGTGGAAACAGATTTCCCCCTTCAGTGTGAAATCGTTCCCCATTGTCAGTAGTTCCTGTCTGATCCTCCCATGCATCACTCACACCATTCTCACGCTCTGACATGCAAGGCATCACACACAACTGCTTGGTTTTGACATTTCTGCCTGTGAAGTTAAAGAAGGTCGTGTTTGTCCTCACTTGATGAGGTTCTGGAAGGCGTAGCCGTCTGTCCACTGCTCGGTGAAGGACGCGCCGTGCCGCACCGTGGTGAAGTGCCCCAGCCTCAGCCTGTCCTGCATGCTCTTATCCCTGCAGGCCATCTTCTCCTGCTTGGACTGCAAACAAAACCCAGCACATGTGAAAATACAAGCCATAAATTAGCAGCTAAAGAGCTGTGCCGTGTTTTAAATCACCACCAATTCTTAGCGCTTTCCATTGTTTCGGTTCTGCTGATCTGAAATCCAGCTGATCATTGAGCAGGTTACTGCTGGTGCTTCACAGAGGTTTGACAAGTATTTGTTCACCTCCTTCCTGATATTTCAGCCTCACTTTTCCCTCCTGATTATTCCCTGGGCACCTCACCCATACTATGATCAGTTGAAATCAGTCTGGCAGCAGGATTAAAGCTGCCCCTTTGGGCCAGTAGCTTAGCTAGACCACAGGCCTGGCTCTAATCAGGCCCTTATTGACTCAATCAGGTGATAGAGAAAGAAAATACACCTTGGATCACTTAAGAGTAAGATACAGTGATCAGCCAGCTCAGTCCTAGACTTGTACCATGCCCAGACATGACACAACCTCAGTTAGGTCACCAACATGCATAAACACTGGTGGTGATGTCTGTCACAGAGTGTTTTGGTGGTTTCTGTACAGAGTGTTTCTGGGAAGTGAGAACAAATTTCCAAGGCCCGAGACAAGAACAGCAAAGTTTCAGCGAGACAGGATTAAAGATGAACCTGGAAGCTCCCCACTGGAGCCCTAAGTGCCTCTCTGAAAGCCAGGCCTATTTAACACCTTGCCCAGAGTCACAAATCCTCCCAGAGAGGGGAGTCCCAGTCAGCCAAGAACAATCAGCTCTGACAGAAGCAACTCAAACAGACTGCACGTACCAGGCAGCACCCGGGTGGTTTTGCCCATCCAGTGCCCACAAACAATAGGTGTAATTGGCCAACAGGTGAAAGAGCAATCAAACCCCCCCCACTGTTTAGCCATCAGGAAAGCTGGAAACCTTTCAACACTGAGCAGGCTGGACACTGGTAAACAGCAGCCTGGCACTGGCCCCGGTGTCTTTAATGTGTTGTTTTCAGTGTTACACAAAGCAACGATCTCCAGCTTCGCCCCGTGGAAGAAGGGAAGGTCTAAATCACCTGCCCATGTCCCAGAGCAGATCTGCAGACCCACTGCACAATGGGACACTGCTCTGGCATTGCCAGGGCTGCACAGGGTTGCTTTCAAAGTGCATGAGTCTCCAAATCAAGCAATGCCTGGTACACTTAGAGCTCTGTTTCACTCAAGCAAGAGATCACTGCGACTGTGAAAAGTAACCAAATCCTAACATTTTGAACCATTTTGGTCTTTGGATTATGTTCTTATTTACAGAGAAATAATTCAAGACAGAATTCCAGTTGTCTTTTATCACTACAGCGAGAGGAGGAGGTTTTTACTGTTCAGATGTTTGCAAGGATGTGAAGTGTGCCTGCAGAGTTGTCCCCTGCTCACCTTTTCTATAAGAAGCTTCTTGCTCATCGTTACACATCGATTCAACCGCTCCTTGTACTTCTCCAGCATCTTCTGCTGCTCGTCAATCTGCCTCCTCAAATCACAGTTGGCCTAAAAGTGAACAGAGAACAAAGCCTGTGACTTTAAACCACTGAGAAGAGCCAAACTAAGCATCACCTAGGCAGGAGTTTCTCCAGTTAGCTCTAGGGAGCAGATTAAAGTCAGCAAACCAGCAGGAGAAGGAAAAAAGGAACAGGTTCCTCTTGGCAAAACATCCAAGACAAACTTAAAATTTTAACTCACTCACATCTGAACACCCCTCTAGAACAGGTAAGTTCTCTCATCCTGGTTTACAGGTAAGGAACTAAGGTACAAACAGACTAACACAAGGAAAGGGATTTTTTAAAAAATTTTTTAAACATTTAAAAGACCTTGCCCCAGCTACCAAGTCTCAAAATAGCTTAGTCATTCCTGGACTATCCTTCCTCTTTAGCCACAATACTGGCAGAGGAAAAGGATGGGGGAACTCCCTTTGCACTTTCAGTGAAATTCTTGTTTAAATCACTGTCCATGAGCCCCTCTACACAGACTGCTCCCAGCAGCAGCTGCTGTGTAACAGCACACAGCACAATTGGATCTGCAGCCATTTGCATTGAGAGAAACTTAAATTTGACCATCTCCCTTCCAACCAATTGTCTGGCTTCTGATAAACAGTGCACGGTAAAAATAATAGTAATAACAATGATTTAAAAAAAAATCTACTTCCTGCTTCACAGATTATTTTCTTTCAGATGCTGAGACCAGACACACACACAGAGCCTTCCCTCTACTCCCTTTAATGTGCTTTCTAATGCTTTTTGACACTTCACAAGAGCTGCCTCTCCAGCTGATGAAAGGCACATCAATTAGAACTTCTCCATTAAGACAAGATCCTTCATTTAAAGGTATTTATCTTTTACTGAAGAATACCAATGGGTTAAGAGTTTTACTCTTTTGGTTTGACCCAAAGATGTTCCCCTCATCTCTCCACACATCACTGACTCTCATGAAGGAGCATTTCAGAACACAACTCCCCAGGTGCTGAGAGGCTGCTGCACATGCTGCTAAACAAAAGCCACAGTCACTGCTTGTGGATTCAAGCAGGCCCAAACACAGTGTCTACACAAGCCAGACAATCATCCTGCACTTGGATTTGTTTTACCTTGCAAGTGTGTTCTACAGCTGGTGTACAAAATCCTGCTCTGCAGCCTGGCTGGCACAAGTAACTTTAAATAGCAGCTTTTAGAAGAGTTGTCCCACTTTAAATACTTACTCTTAATAAGTCATCTATCCTCCCCTCCTTCTTCTCCAAGTCAGAGTTCTTACTGTTTTCTAGTGCAGATATTTTTTCCATTGTGAGGTCGGACTGTAGGGAAAAATCACCATAAACCACGTTTAAGACAAACAGGGAATATTTCAGATAGTCAGCACATAACATCCCAGTGGAACCCCCTCTGGTCTGAACAGCTGGGTCTAAGAAGGACTGATCCCCTGCATCCTTGGAATCAGGGGAAGAATTTTCTCCATTATTCACTTTGGTTTTGCATGGGGGGCTCCTCCAGCACAGCAGGGTCAGTCAGCCAGCACAGAGCTGCTCTGGAGAACACAAACTGGGAACTCAGCACAGGCTACAATATCCTGTGTCCTGCAAATTTTAGCTTTATAGTTGAGCTCTGCCCACTCCTTGGTGGTCTCTGTGCAGGAGAGCTTGTATAGGGAAAAGGCTTAAGACAAAACCCACCAAATCCCAGCCCTCAGCTGGAATATCAAGTTTGAGATCTCTGATGGGCACAGACAGAGACAGCACCTGTGGGTTCTAAAGTGGTCTTGACAGAAAACACAAGTCTTCATTCTAAAACATTCCAACAGATGGACAGCAGGAATATTGAGCACAAGCTGTTGTTTCTGACAAATTGTTGTATTAGTGCCCACTGGGGACAGGAGCTTTATAGTTCTCGAGTGAAACCTATTTGGAAAGTTTTATGGGGTGCAGCACATCTCAAATACCTTCACCAGTGAAGTGAGACTTAAACCCAGCAACAGAAGACATACACTGTATTCTTTGAGTATTCCAAACTCAGCACTCTGATGAAAGGGTGGGCAAGGAAAGGGGAAGGAGTTGGTATGTACATGAACACAGCATCTAAAATAGCCAAGGCAACACAGAGGAAACTCTCTCCCTGACTGCCCACACACATTTCACACTTATGGCTAGCAGGCACCTCTCCTGGTTCTGAGAAGAGTTAGCAGAGATTTAACCTGTGGAATTGTTACATAACTGTTCTCCAAATTCCAGGCTTGCCTGGAAGCTCACACCATGGAGCAAGAGACAAACTTGGCTGCCTGTTGCCTCTCTACACATGCCCAGTAGGGGAAAGCTCAAACAGAACACCTGCCAGCACTGCACATCGAGCAGGATGGGCCCAAATCCCAAAAGACAAAGAGGAGGCCTGGGCAGGTCACCTCACCTCTGCCCTAACTTGGTTTGTGCTTCCTGCCTGCAGGAGGCACGTGTGACAAAAGCTTTTGTCACTGAGGGCAGCAGGCAGGGGGGGTGTGGAGAGCCTGGGCTGCAGCTGGTGGCCAAGCAGCAAAAAGGTTCTTTGGTAGCTGTTGTTTCATTCTGCCAAGGGCACAGACATGCTTGCCCTGGGGCAGATGAAGGCTGTTTGAGGATCCACACTCCTACATGTGACTCCATCCCAACCCACACGGCCTCAGAGCACCTGGGCCCAACACTGAGGGAATCACATCCTGCTCCTGTCACTGCCACTGGGGATTCAAGCTGGGAATCTCTGAAGTTATCTTTTTTTTTCCCTTTCTAAATTCTATCAACTCCAAACAGGTTTGGAAGGGAAAACCCATGAATGTGTACATGTCCTCATCATGCAGCCAAGCATCCTCCTGGATTCTTTCCCATAAGTGTATCCTACATCCAGACCTCTGGAGAATATAATGAAGTCAGACAGCTGCAAAAAGCTTGCTCAGAAAATGTCTTGCAAAGAAGATGGACCTTGTGGCCATGTTAAGCAGAGGAGAGAATAAAAACATCTATTTGAATAAAATAGATGTTAATAGAATAAAAACCACTATTTGAAGCGTGGGTGTTGGGACAGCAAAGATTGAAAGGTTTCTCTGGCAGGTTCCTGAGTTATGGCATCGTTCTCACACAAGAATTCCCCATGGAAAACAGCAGCAAACATGGATCTTCCCAGACCAGCATTTTAACAATACAGACAACAAATGTGACCCTAGTGACACAACAGAGCTCAGGCCTGAGGAAGTGAGTACTCCCAGAGGCGGAATTGCTGTCCTTGGTGCACAGAGAACTTGTACCACCTGCTGGGGGAATGGAGACCGGACCTTCCCCAGCAACCAAATCATCTCTGACACAGACTGGTGTGAGGAAATGATTGCTTAAAAATTGCTCAAGGGAAGGGTCAGACACAGAGAGATCAGAGATGAAAATCCAAAGAAGATTAAAAGCAGGCTTGGAGAAGAAATAAGCCAGGTGCATTGCAGATAAAGCTGAACATCCTGGTAAGCAACAGAAGATGACACAGATAAAAGAATTGTAATTTAAAAGGCACCAAAAAGACATCAGTACAGTCAGAAGAGCTACTCCTCTTCCTGACTCCAGGTCAGTGAAGTTGCTGGGAAGCACTGTCAGGAACACATCATGTTCCATCTTGTCAGGACAAACTATTCCATGGGTGAACTCTGCAGAGGCCAAAGATCTTCCAGCCAGACTGTGGCTATTTGTGCTGTAAGCCATGCAGATGCACCCAGGACCCTGAACAGAGGCATTCCCAAGCACCACTCAGGTCTCCTTCACACCTTCACTACCAGAGAGAACATTCAGGATAGCACAGAGCTGACACAGACAGGGCTGAGATGTTCCTCTCCCAAGCACAGTCACACAGAGCCCAAGAACTGCCCACAGCACTGACACAGAAAAGCCTCAGCAGTAGATCGGACAAACTCCAGCAGCAGCAACTGAAAACATCCTTTACAAGATGAGGAACAAAGTTCAGAGTGATTTACTTCACTCAGTAGGTACAGACTGAGTTGGGAATACTGGAAGCATCATGTCCACTACCAGTGGCACCCTCTGGCACGGCAGACAAACTGCATCAAGCTTCAACCTCACACCCAAGAGCTGTATCATCTAGTGAGCTATACCTGTGACTGTTTGTGCTGGATGGAAATCTGTTTTTGGGAAGTGCAGGAATGCTCAGTGTTCCCTGATCCGGTAGAAGATGGGCTGCCTTGCTGGGCCTGTAAAAGAAAGTTGTGTATTGTTATATGTCCCTCAGCATGACCACCAGTGCCCGTGCACACACACAGGGCTGCAGCCTGGCCTGCACCACACTCTCATGTTCAGGTTTAAGAAGGCTCTAGAGACTCAGTTCAGTAAAACAAGAGTGTCAGTTTGCTTCAAGAAGCCTGGCCCAACCTGCTGAAGACAAAGCTTTTAAAAGCCTGATATAATTCATGTCAGCTGAGATTAAGCGAGGCCAAACCAAACATTTCTCACAGCAAGACTATACTTCATTCTTTTGCTTTTGTGCATCTATCAGATTAACCTCTCAGATGGTATCATTCTGATCTAAGATTTTTTGAGTTGTTAACTAGAACCTCACCAAGGCTTTTGATACTGTGAGCAGAAAAGGTCTATGGCAGATTTTGGAACGCTTAGGTGTCCCCCCAAGTTCCTTAAAATGATCATCTCACTCCATGAGGATCGACACGGCCAAGTCAGATACGGCAATGCACTTTCAGAGCCCTTTCTAATAACTAACGGTGTGAAACAAGGCTGCATTCTCGCACCAAGCCTATTCACAGCAGATTAACCTCTCAGATGGTATCATTCTGATCTAAGATTTTTTTGAGTTGTTAACTAGAAACTATTCAATGAGCAGAGCCTGGCACTAGAACTCTTCACAAGCAAGATGAACTTACCCGAAGACGACAGACTGGGTCAGCAAAACCCAGGCTGCAGAAAAGCTTTGAACTCCCCATCCCTCAACTAGACATCCCTTTAAAGGACTCCAAATCTCTTGGGAGCTGCTCACCGAGACAAAAGTAAAGCAGAGGCCACCTCCCCTCTGTGCCAGCTGCTCATTCTCAAGCCGCTGCTTCGCCAGCATCACCGACATCAGCGTGGGCAGCGCTGAGTGCTCCTCCTGCGGCTCCTTGGCTGCGCTGCCGTCTGCCCCGTACAGCGGCTGCTCCACCCGCCGCTGCAACACAGCACAAAACACACAGTCAACTACTTTTGGGGCTTTGGGTTTGGTTTTTTTTTTTAAATTTCAAAAGAAAAAGCACGTTCTCTGAGTCTCGCCAAAAACTCGTTGTCAGCGAAGCAGCAGCTCAGGAATGAGCAGGCGGCGCGGTGAGGATCTGATAACTCCAGTCCTGCGGGGATTGCTCCGACGGCAGGCAGCAAAGAGGGAATGGAGTGAACAATTAAAAAAAACCCCACCAACCTAACAAATGAACACACAGGACAGAATTGTTGCTGAACAAAACCCCCTTCCTTCGCAAATCCGTGTTTCGGAGCCAACAGGCTGAGGATCCAAAAATCCACGTTGAGGTTTTTGGTCAACGCGTTCACAATTATACTACTTGATGTTTTTAAAGATTCACTTTAAAACAGCCAATGTCATCATACAGTGTTTTTCTGGGGAAGTAAACTGGGTCAGAACTGCTAAATGGCAGCAACCTAACCACGTCTAGGACCCAGACATCAGGGCAAGCTCATTTCTGTCATTACAGCTGGGGCCCATCTTCTACAAGGTAAACAAGGTACTAATGCATTCCCAAAATCTTTTGAAGATCTGTTACATCTTTGAAGGGTCAGCTCCTTTCTCCTGTGGTAGACTCATTTTCCAACTGTGATCCAGAAACTGGGTTTAATAAGAACAAGAATCATCTCAGCTACACTGATTACAGCACTCAGCATCTCCCTGCCCTGGCTTTCCAAGCCAGTCCATAGCTGCTAAAACTTGGCAGTCTGGGTAATAATCATCCAAGTCCTTCCAAGCCCTAACTCTGGGCCAGGCAAATGCCTCAGGGAAAGTAAACAGTCAGGTCAGGCTTCAGTTTTTCTTAATAGCCTAAATTGCAACCTGAAGCATATTTCCTGGCTAACATTACCAGTGTCAAGAGTGTGCTTCCTTCCCCAAAAGAGAGCTCGTGCCTGAGAGTGGCATCACAAGAGCCTCAAGACCTGCAGATCACTGCTCTGATCAAAGGAGGAACGAGGCAATTCAAAGCAGTCAAGAGATCTGAAGACAAGAAGTGACATCCTGAAGCCATTACAATTCCTCTGCAAGTTCTGATTGCAGAAAATTTCCAGTGCAGTACAGATTAACTCGGGTTTGGAGGAGCTTTGTCTCATGTGAAAGACATTTCAACACTCTGTTCCCTTCCTAGACCACACTGACACCTGCAGTGGGTAAGATACTCAACCTTCTCCAACTTTCACTCATCCCCATTTTTTGGGCCTCAGCTCAAACCACTGACATTCAGTTTGGAAGAAGAAGACAGATCTTGCAAAGGCCCAGAATAGTTTGTTATGAATAAGCAAACACCACAGGTTTAGCTGCAAGAGTAAAGAACAGAAGAGAAGAAACACAAAGAGCACCTGTGTAAGGAGAAACACAAACTGGCCTATCTGAAACTCATTCTAACATCAATATTCACCAGAAATACTCCATTCAAACTTTTACCTACTCAACACATACAAATGCAGAAGAAAACCAAAGGAAGAATCCACTTTTCCCACTACAAACACCTGTGGGGTATCTCATCTGCTGGAATAAAGAATTGTCTCTGGTCCCTCACACATCTGCAACATTCAGAGATGCTATTTCTTTCACTGCCCTCTCTTTGAAGAGATGTATTAGTAAATTAATACAAGATAGGAGGAAGGGCCATTCAATTGACAAGCTGTATTTTAATTTTTAGAAACATTAAAAAGGATCTAGAAGCATGTGTGAAGCTCCCCCCTCAAGCAGCAATGCAAGGCTTCTGGAATCTAACAATCACACATGGAATTCTGAGCAGAGTGTTCAGTGCTGGGGTTTAGTTCAGTACATTCAGGAACTGTGCAGAGGTCTCTGCAGAATAATGTAATCCCTAAAGACTTTGGTTTTGGGAATTCCAACCTTTCC
Source organism: Neopelma chrysocephalum (assembly GCF_003984885.1). Classification (NCBI taxonomy): domain Eukaryota; kingdom Metazoa; phylum Chordata; class Aves; order Passeriformes; family Pipridae; genus Neopelma; species Neopelma chrysocephalum. The sequence goes on along the minus strand of NW_020897844.1, from coordinate 890,596 downwards.
CACAATGCTCCAGACTTTTGTGACACTCAACAGAAGCTGAACATTTTTAAAGAGGGAGCCCAGGCAGTGGTCAAAACTAGAGCTCAGCTCTGAATATTGTTTTGCTAATGAAGCAGATTTCTTTGGCTGCTCTGTGCTAAAATGGCTTAAAAATACTGGTTACTTCTTCACATCCAGATCTTGCAGAAATGCTGTGACAGCAAAATGGAATTATGTAACAAACAATAGCACCAGCTGTGCATGTACACACATTCCTCTGCAAGCTTTGGCTGATGCCCCTTGCAAATCATATGCACATGTAAGAAGTAAAAGACCTTCCCAGTAAAATTATGGTGTGCACCATGTTCAGGATACCCAAAGGGTCCAATCAAGATCAGAATATCCCTGAGATCAGAATATCCCTGACTAGAGCTGCACAAACACATGACATTCTCCCAACTGGATGGAGAAGTTCATGTGCTACAGTGGAATACAGGATAACTGACAGGTCAGTGCCACCTTTTACTAAGGACAGGACCTCTGTAACCACACAGTTAATAAAAACAGTCATCCTGCACGCTTTAAGCTCGGGTATCCATGTCACACACAGCTGGAACAGCCACTGTCCCAGGGTCCTAGACATGGCTTTGCTCCCAGAGCCCATTTTCAGGTTTAAAATGGAGAACAAGCCAAATCACTCACCAAGAGCCACCTCCCTGCTCAGAGCCTTGTGTTACCTGTGTCTTAAGCACAGCCACTGAGTCAAGCAGTGCCAGGCCAGTGGCAGTGCCAGGCCAGCAGCCGTGTCCCCAGGAACACTCACCGGCAAGGGGTTGGACAGGGAATGCTGTGGCGAGGACCTGGCGACGGGCGGCACGCTCCGACCGGGACTGGTGCCTGGGCCACTGCCCCCGGCAAACTGGGCATGGAGACACAACAGGATCAGCAGGAATCCCACCCAGACACCACATTTAACCAAGTTTAACACAGACAGGAGAAATTAATCTTAAAAATGAAGCCGTATAGGTTTCACGGACTCATTTTTTTCAGAGGAAAACCTTAACATTTCATGTGCTGTTTTCAAAAATAACAGCAGAAGTTCCTCAGACAAACACTGGTATTTGCACTGAGTACATTTTACTTTTTAACACAAAAAAGATATAAACCTGCATGTATAAACCTTGGCTTACATATCCTATTCTAGTAAATCACTGATTTATTAGAATTATTTACTAGAATATTTACTAGAATAGATTTATTTACTAGAATAGAATAGAGTCATTTACCAGAATTATTTACTAGAACAGAATAGATTTACTAGAATAG
>NW_020897844.1:873970-889281 GCF_003984885.1 Neopelma chrysocephalum | reverse complement strand
ATAAAAAAACTTTAGCCAGGAAAAAATTAAAACAGTTATAAGCACTTTATTTCTGACTCCAAGTTAGTCAGTAAAATAAAGAAATGACTTAAGAGAAAAGCTACAGCCCTGGATTGTGCAGAGCTGGAGAAACTTCAGAACCTATGCAATGAAAAAAAGAATATTGACTTTTTGAATGTCCATCACTGTTGTGGGGAGGGGTTTCCATCTCCCACGTGGTGCCAGCCTCCCCTGGGAGGTTTTTCTGCAGAGGGAACCCTGTAAACAACTTCCTACTCCAATCAGCAAGCACTGTGCAGGGAGGTTCTGCTGCAGCATGGGCTCTTATCAAAATTGTTTGCATACTCAGATATCCTCATCTGAGATCCAGGTTCCAATGAACCTCAAACCTAGACTTAAGTGAAAAAATGCTTTAGCAACTGTTCCAATAAATGTTAATTTAAAAATCAACTTCCTCATATCCTCTGCCTAATCAGATCTGAGCATATCAGGCTGACATCATCAGCCAGTGACCCCAGCAAGGGATCAGTAACTCAAGTCACATCACAAATTTCCATCTACACATGTTGCAGGATGTGAATTCAGGCAGATTTCTCAGACAATGTAAAGACACTTACCTCAAAATAATCACTAATTTTATGTCCTCTAGGAGTGCCTTTTCCTAAAAAGGAAAGCAAAGGATTGAAATAAGAGTTGTGTTTGTAAGAGCAGAAGTTCCAGTGCCATTCTAAAATCTCCTCCTACATTTTGACACTCCTTTCCCTGCTCAGTGCAACACCTATCACAACAAAGCTGCTGCACAACAAAAGCCTGCCCCAGGGTTACAGCTCCTGTGCTGTTGTTGGGAGGATCTACAGTCGACAATTCAATTAACTCTCAATTCCAAACATTTCAGATCCAATCAAACAGCATTTGCACTTGCTGAAGTACTTAAAAACACTAAAAGTCTTGACTGTTGCACAGGTTCTCCAAAATTTCCTTCAAGATAAGGAGAGAGCAAAGGGGATTTTAGTCCTCAGCCTTCAGGTAAATTACTTTGTATTAGATCTCTCTTACTTTGTATTAGATCTCTCCCAAGCATTCCTATAAGAGTTCGAGAGATAATTAGTGGTGGTTTAACACCAGCTCATTAAAACTCAGCCCTTTTCTCTTATGATAATATTATCAAAGCAGTTCTGTCAACACAATTTTCACTACTTTCTTGTTGAGGAACAAAAGAAATCGAAATGTGCCCCTCTGCCCATCTGCTGGAAAATGTGAACTTGGACTTGAACACACCAGGTTCTCCTGAGCTCTCTGGACAGCAGGGCCTTCTTTGTGCTTGGGCACAGGCTGTTCTCAATTTTTTGGGGCACAACTTACTCTAACAAGGCTCAGAAAGCAGGGAAGGGAGCACAGGCTCTGTCCTCCAGTCTGGCTGCTCTGTGTGTGTGTAGTGATGCAGGACCAAAACAACCCTGCAGCCCAGCCATAGGAAGCCTCTGGGCAGCCTGTCCCATGGAAATGCAAGAGTTTGTGGGAATAAGCTGAGTTATTTTTCTGCCAGCGAGGATAACAAGGCTCCCAGAGGAGAATACACCATCATGGAGTGGTTTCTAACAAGCTGCCCGACACACCCTTGAGAAGAGCCATTCGTTTCCTAGGACACAAGGAGTTACCAACCCTGCAGCAGGGTGGGAGCAGGAATTACCTTGACTGGTCTCGTAGGGTTCAGCTTTCCTCTTCCTATTCCGCTGGTCATTCTGTTTTTTCTCAGGAGTCTGTTAAACAATACTTCAAAATTAACATTTCTGCAGTTATTCCAAGATTTAAAGAAAATGCCAATACACAATAATCCGTTCCATATCCCCAGTGGCCAGTTCGTTTCTCTGGTGCATTTGTTTCTCCTGCTGGTACTTAAAGAAACAACTGCTCTCAAATAGCTGCTACTTTCTGATGTGCTGCAGAAGGGAGAGAACACGGTTAACAAGGAGAATAATGAATTTTTTCTATTTCAGCTGCAGCAATCCGGCCTCCACTACCCAGTGACCTCTCAGGGTGAGCAGAGCAAGCTCAAACACTTATGAAAACCTGTGTAAACTGTTCCAAGGTGATCATAGCACTGGTACAAGGGGAATAACAATGAGAGGTCTGAGTACTGACATCCAAATTTGCAGTCCAATCACAGTCCACCAGCACAATTTACCTTGCCTGCAGGTAATGCTTCCTCCCAAGGCTCATTGCAGATGGGGACAAGAACTATGCTGTCCACTAGTTCAAAATTACAACCTTGCACAAGGCAAGGAAGAGCCCCCCAAGACAGCAGCCAGGAGAAACCTGCCACAGGTGCTGGACTTTGGTTTGCTCCTCAGCTGCTGGCACCAAAGTCAAGGGTCAGTTGCTTCTGCCATTTCTGTGAGCAACCAGAGACCTGAAGGGCAGCTGACCAGTGGATTGATGAATAATCAGTGTTATTTATGCCCAGGCACAACACAGAGCATAGCTGACAGGCCTGAGGGCTCCAGAAGTGTCACCCCTGAGGGCTGGAGGCTCCAGAGTATCATGCCTGAGGTCTGAGGGCTCCAGAAGTGTCATCCCTGAGGCCCAAAGGCTCCAGAGTGCCAGGCCTGTCTGTTTGTACAAGGCTGACAGGCCCAAACACGTGGGAGTGGAGGAGACCCTGGCATGGTGCTTTCCCCACTACCAGGGTCCCATCTGTGGCCAAACCTGCTGAAAACATAAGGAAGAACTGCTGGAAGCAGCTCACTGAGGTTGCTGGAAGAAGAGAGGTCTTATCATTTCCATCACCAAACGTCATTTGAAAAACATCTCTTATCCCAAAGGGTCCCAAAGAATTCCCAAGCTCTCTGCTCTACAGTCACTGCAGCCACCACTAAACCACACCCTGGGGCCAGGGAGAAAACCACAGAGTGCAAAACACAGCTCTGGGGGAGGGAGAGCCACGGCCAGGGAGTCTGTGGGAAACCCAAGTTTCATGCTCTCTGCAAACCCAAGTCTCAAGGCCCCTGTTTGAAGAGCTCTGCCAGAAGACTTGCACACAGTCAGCAGAGAAATCAATCTCCCTCCTTTAGCAGGATAAAAAAGGGATAAAGCTGAGCCTAAACCTGGCTGTGTCCCCACAGTGGGTGGTGGACATGGACATCTACAGCCCCACATTACCAGCTGGGCACTCACTGCCACGTTTTCTAAGAGGATGGAGGGGATGTTAAGACAAAGGTGGTTCTTGTGTCTGCAAGGTACTTTTTTAGAATGAGGGGACTGAAAACTCCATAACTGTGTAGAGACTTGCTGCTCCAGCTCCTGTGTGTGGAGAAGTCAGTGAGATTGCCTCCTCACTGCAGAGTGAAGAGCAACTCCTGAGCAGCGTTGGCGTGACTGTAACACCACGGGCTCCATTACAGCCTCCATGGAGCTGGGAGCATATTAATGAGATTCACTTTAAGTTGTTTTTCCATTCAAGTACTTACATAACAAAAATGACACACAACATTATCTGCTACAGACTGAAAAAGCAAGGAATGGGAGAGATTACAGTATGTCAGCTTGGTCAATTTAAATCTCTCCACAGAAGTTCAAAAAAAAAAACCCAATTAAAATAAGAATGAATACTCGGTTTTTCACTATTAACTGCACTTCTGGAGTTTTAGATATTGCATTCTCAAAAGACTGAGCTTCACCAGACCCCTCATATCAGCACTGCCATATAACAGAGGGAAGGATGATCCAAAACTTACCTGATCACCATGTGGGAAGTTCTTTAAATGCATAAGAAAATGCACTTAAACTTGAGATTTTGCTTTATTAACATGGAATTTTAAAGTAAAAATCTAACTCTACAATTCATTTTGCTGCTTTAGCAAGCATTTTGAAATAGTTAATCCTAAAGCACTGAGATTAATTAGGGACAAAGCATCAATTTTCTCCTCCCCACACTTCCACAGAGTGATCCATGAAAACTCTGCCTTGTACAGACTTATGCAAACTCCCATATTTGATAGATAAGGCAAACTTTTCCATCAGTGCTCTCTGGCTTTTATTGGTTCAAAAGCACACCATAACCAGCAAACAAATCCCAGTGCAGCCAAAACCAATTCCCTAAGCTGAGCTTTACAAATGCTGTGTTTGGGGTTGGGTAAAACCTGCCTGGAGCAGTGGGAAGCTTCCCAGCGTGGTCCAAGGACTGCAGGGTTAAACTCCAGACTAAATACTTGCACTAGTCCCATTCACACCCCAAACTAAGACAACTGTTGCTCACTCTCACATAATTTCTTGTACATTTTGAGTTCAACCATGAACTTAACATGAGTTAAGCCCCACCAGCACAGAGGTTGAGCCTCTTACCTCCAATTCCTTATCGCTCAGAGAGCCCACGCTGCACAAACTCTGGTTGGAAGACTCACTATTTAATGGACCCTGGTGGAAAAACAAGCAAAGACTGTTAGAAACAACTTCCAAACAAGGCAGACCCGTCCTATCAAACACTCTGGGCTGACCTAAGTCCTGTGGATACAGCAGCTCCAACACCCCCACACAGGATGGGGCACTAAACTTCCCAGGTTGTTTGCAGCAGGACAGTTGGATGGTCAGTGGACAATCCTTTCCCAGGATAATGCTCCTCCAGCCTTTGGAATGATATTTCTGTATCAATTTAAATACTCACTGCTCCATGTAACCCCACCCACCAAACAGCCAAGGTGGTATTTATAACAGCCTAAGGTTTGAGGGGAAAAAAACCTCCTGATTCGTTGAGTAGCAGGAGTTCCAAGCTCAGCTCTTTAGACAAGCATCTGCTTGACCCTGGGCTAAGCATTCAGAGGCATCTTCCATCTGGCAAGGCAGCTATTACTGTTATCAGATGCTGGCTGTACCACTGATTTTTCTTTAAATGTGTCATTTTATGCTTTTTTTAACACTGGGAGAGTGCACAAGTGAGAGTTGTGTTCCCAGCAGTACAACTGGTACCCACAATACCATCTTTCCCACTTGGCTGTTTTATGGACCCAAGGCTGACCTGCCCACAGAGCAGCTGCTCCCACCAGCCCAAAGCACAAACTCCAGAGGCTGGAATAGATTTATCAAAATAGTAACCAGGTACCTCAAGAGCCTGCTGCATCTTTGCAGGCTCTGCTGGATACACATCTGCATTTTTACATATCCAAGCAGTTTGAAAATGATTTAAGATCTGTATCAAAACCGGTTTTAAAAGGAAAAAGTGAATCATGCAAAGTCACCATGTTTTAGCCTGACACAAAAGTATCCTCCTACAGATGTAACTTTAAAAAAAAAAAATCGAGACAAATTTGACAAAGATATAAAAACAAGATTCACAATTAATGAGGGAATGTATTAACAGGAAGAATGACATGATAAAGCCAGCTCTCCATTAATAACTTGGGAGCATCTTTTCCCCAAGATTCATTCTATTTTAGCATTCTTAATTTTGCAGTAACCATTTCCCACCAATCAATCTCTCCTTGTGGCAAAGCCACTTCTTATTATATTTTTGAGCAGAAGACTCAATGGTGGGCTGGGGGAGAAGCCTTAACACCACAGAGAAACCCCACAGTAGGTAATTTTTGAGGGGACCAGTTCTCCCTCTCCTATTTATGACACAAACAGCCACATCAAATTAAATCTGTGATATAACCTAGTTGTTACTAACCCCAATTTCCAAGCAGGCACGTGCAGAAAGTAGAAGTTCTGTTTACTTTCTGTGTTACACTGAGTGTTAAATACCAAACCTGTTCCTCCTAAAATGCTCAGTTCCTTCAACAAAAAAAAAAATAAAATAAGAAAACCAAACACTTGAATAGCTCAAGAAGCTAAACATTTATGATTCCCTTTTAAAAGCAAGTTACTTTAAGAAAAATTGCAGGTTTATACTCTTTAAGCCACACCATTATCCCTTCAAGCCATCACACAAATAGCTCAAGACCAGAAAGATGAAACATCTCTTCAGCAATAGTTGCTTTTTAAGCAAAGCAAGTTCCCCACCACCCAGTGTGACAGCTCAAACGTTACAGGTACAATTCTTGGTTATTCCAGGGATTTTACTCCTTGGCCAACAGGATTTAACAGAAGTGCTACATCCACGTGAAGGCCTCACTGTTAAAAAAAATTGTAATATCTCATAGGAAGTGGCAGCAGAAAGTGACCCCTTACACCCATGAGAAAGCTTGTTTATAACCTGCCCAAATGTTGCCCTCCAAAATCCTTCCCAAACCATGTGCCAGGTGAGGGTTGGGAGGGGCAGGAGCATCTCTCCCAGGGAGCATTTCCTGGTTTCAGAGGGGCAGGTCGGGGTTCTGACATGAGGAAGATGAAAGTGAAAGTTGTTTCCACCTTTGCTTCAATCTCTCTGCCTCTGTTTTGCACGTGGACAGCAAGTGATAGGAGCAGCTGCTCCCAAAATGCCCCATTGGAGCTTTTCAGGAACACTGGGGTTGAAGGGGAAGGTCAGTGCTCACACAGGACAAAGAACCAAATTCTGGGGTTACATGGACAACAAACTGTTGAGACTGTCTAGAGTCAGAAATGATGCTAAGATTTTTTCCAGAAATGCAAATTTATCCTCTCCAGTACAAGAAATCCACTCAGTTTGCCCCTGAATGTAAAGTTCTGGGATGCAAGCAGCTGCAAAAAACGCCTTATACAAAATCCACTATGTTTTTCACACTTCCAGTACTACAATTACCTGTACTGACTGCTCTGTGTGGGAAATTTTCAGCTCTAGCAGCTGGAATCAAACCCACTTTTGGAATCAACAAAAGAGTAGTTCAGTCCTTGAACTAGATCAGATTCTTGAAGGGCAAAAAAACCCCTTTTTTCCCTTTATTTTAAACCTTCCTGTTGAATCTAAAGTGACAATGTGGTAGAACTGAACTCAGTGCAGTAGTAGAAAGGGTGAGAAGGAACCAAGTACTTGGCCATGGAAGCAGAACAACTTGTCCTTGTCTGCAGGTATCCAGCAATTCCACTGTCACATGGATCAATATTGTGAACAAATGCACAATTAATTCTTTGTAGACATGTTTTGACCCATTTTCACTGCACGAGCCTCCCTTTCCCTCCATTACCTTCCAGAGGACCTTCCACTTTCTTACTGGAAAGGATCAGACCTTTACAGGCAAGAGCTGAACCTGGCAAAGTTGGCAAAAAGTCTTGTTTTGAGGCATTCTGGCAATGGAAACACACATTGTTCACTAGAACGTGCTGTACTCGAAGCAATAAAGATGCAAGACCCAGGATGTTTCAGGAACAGGGCCTAGTGCTCAGCTGCACCTCTTCTCACGTGGTGAGGCAAGAGAAAGGGAAACCAAGTTTTCCTGATTATCCAGATACCTCATTTCACACCTAACCTCACATTATCAGCTGCTTATAGCAACAGGTTTAGACATAGAGGTGAAAAACTATACATCTGAGTATCTCCCCTCAACCACCAGTCAGTGAGTCTGTGTATAAAAACCCCTTCAAATTTATATTTTATCATTCCTGACTGTTTATATTTAACTCAGCAACTGACACTGGGTAAATGTTCAGTACTTAATTTAGCATACCATTTTTAAGTGGTCATGACACAAAAGGAATTAAAGGAATGAACCTGAATTTTGGAAAGAAAAAACAAAAAAACAAACAGCAAAAAAACCCCAACAAAACCAAGTTAGCAAAGAACACTAACACCAGAATATTGCCAGGGAAGTAGCAGTGGGGAATAATAAACATGGAATAGTTTACACAGGAAGGGCTTATGAATTTTGTTGCAGAAGTCATCTGGCTTTTCTAGCAGAGACCACTTTGGGATAATACTGCACTTCTGTGCTATCACTGCCAGCCCACTCATCCCCTGCGCCCTGTCAAGGGAATCGCTGATGGGGCTCAGCAAAAAATTCAAAATACGTGGGTCATCTGAACCAAGCTAATGGTTCCTATAGTGTTTACCTAAATGACAAGCACAAGAACAGCACACACTTCCTCCTCCACAAGGAATTTCTCCCTGAGATAAGCTGGCAGGCTCTTTTCCCTTGTGATTCACCTATCAAGTGCTGCCTCAGCCCGTGACCTACCTATGCACAACAAAGCCTCCATGTTGAGAGCTGGATGCAACAGCAGCAGCAGCAGCTTTCGAGACTCCTACTCAAAGGCAAGAATTTACAATCTGGCCACTCACAGGTGCTGGTTAGTCATTTCTGCCTTTGCAAGAGCCCCTGGGAAGGCCACAAGCGAGGCACAATGGCCGAGGCTTCACTAGAAAGAGCTCACCCTGCTGAGAGCTCCCACCAGATCGTCTGCAACACCGGCCTGACTCCCCCCCCTCACCCATCTCCTGCCTCCCATGACCTGTGCATTTCCACAGCCTCTCCAAGCTCCCAGAAATGATCCATCACTCCACAACTCCACTTGGGGAGTCTCCATTTTGTGCTGTCCAAAAGGAATCTCCAGGAATTCCAGCTGCCTAGCCAGAGCGTGCATTGCAAAATTCTCTTGCTGTTTAAAGGGAGGAGACGTGGAGAGATGCTCCATTACCTCAAGCCAAGCTAACTTGAGTTCCTCTGAATTCTGTAGCAAATCAGGAGATTTCAAAGGGAAAAAGTCAATCCTTAGTTCCACTAAAAGTTAGTGCTGACTCCACACAGGTTCACACCAAAGCGAGATGGTTGAGTGGTTTTACAGTTACTCTGCTCCAGTGCTACTGTGTCAGACAGGTTTAATTAACATATTCTTATCTTATTTCAAGCATCACATAAGTATGAGAATTACAACCTGCTTCTTAATTGGACTTTTAGAAAAAGCTCAGTATTATGGCCGATAATGAAATCCCTGAATCACTGAGGTCTTTTTGCCACGAGAAGTTAATCTACTCTCAGATGTTCACAGGTAACCCCCACTCCATCAGATGGGTAAGCAGATTTGCAGCAGGATTTGCCTGGCTCCCATTATGCCTCGAGAGTTCCCTCTGGTTGGGAATACGGTATTTTTATTTTACTGGTGGCAAACTGGACAGAAGGGTCACACAACTCATCCTAAACCCTCAGCTCGGGGGCAGAAATAGAACTGAGATCTGACAAAACTATTTCTGGGCTCTAGGAGCCAGACAACACATTTGAAGTAAGTAATGTTGCACAGGGAAGCATCCAAACAATTTTCAAGTATCTGGCATAAAGTCCTGGCACATTCTGTGGCAGCTGATAAATGAAACTCTAAGTTTTAAAACTCTTATTAACAGGTTCTTCTGGTGGCATGTGACACCTGCTAAGGGCCATCACTGGGCAGCACCACCTCCCTCCAAAGAGACATGATTATCCTCAAACAGGAATTCTCAACTCAGTAACTCTGCTGCTAAAACTGTTGCTAAGTAGATCACAGAACTGTAAGTTCCTGAAGAGACCAAGACTGAAAAAGTGACAGAGGAAGGGTAAAAACCAAACTAATGCAAGGAAATGCTGTTTTTTTATGAGCAATTCTCTTTCTGGACACAGGCATTCTGCAGCATTACCTCAAAGAGGGAGGAAAGGGAGCACCAGCTACTAAGACCACCCAAACTTCTTCAATTCACAGTTAGCTGGATCTACAAGATCCCTACAGCCCTGTTTCTCTCCCTACAGGTAACTTCAGCATTTTTAGTTTAACTTTAATAAAGTGGCACACACAATTTGGTTTGAAGGTCTTTTAAAGACCAGACTTGTAGAAGATGTATGTGCTGCTAGTCAAACCTGTGTGCAAATACACATTCACCCATCACAACTCCTTATTCCAGTTCTTGTCCAGGAAAAGTCTGTGGAAATGACACAAACCCTTTGGGGTTTACCCCCTTGATATCCTAAAGGCAGCATCCAAACAGGGGAAAGGGAGGCAAAAGAGAAACAGAACAGATTTTGTCTGAGAACAGACAAAATTAAACAACATTATCTAGAGAAACACCCCATGTTTTGTCTCCTGTACCTCCTGACCCAAGGAAGATGCCCCAGGTGACCTGTCAGGATAATGCCTTAGGTTTTCCCAGTAAGTAAATATAAACAGGAGCTAAATAAGCAGGAACAGTCGGTGTCAGATAGTCATGTGTTCATTCAGGGACTTGCTCTGCAAATTTGGGGAAGAATGGCACTTCACCATATGGCAAGAAGAGACATCTAAAGCATCAGTGGCTTTTTGAAGCTATTTAGTGACCTGGATGAACCACAGGAGTATAACAGTTGCCTGGAAACATTCCTTGCTCATAAATTTGATTCCATGTATTAACTCCAAGCTTCTAGAGAAATATACTCTCCAGCTATTAAGTAAGAAAATTCATCACAGACTTGCAACAGAATTTGGAGACATTTGGGACTAAAAATGACCTCGGTCATTGGGTTGTGCCTTCAGCTACCACAGGAGGTGACAGCACACAGCTGTTTCCAAAACAGTTTAGGATTTCTGTCCTCTACTACTGTTACTGGAAAGCTCTTCCAGAATCCCATGACTGATGGTTAGAAGCTTTTATTTTTTTCTAGTTTCCAGCCTGAAAATGTATTCTAGATCAGCTTAGTCTCATTCATTTCTCCAAAGAGGTGGTTGTTCTTTAGCAGGGAGGGACGGTGGAAGTGTTAAGATGTAAAGTAATGCTTTAGCAGGTCAGAAAACATACCCTGTGTTTTTAAACATTCAAGAAAGCAAAGCAAACACACGGAGAGATCCACCCAGTGGGAGGAAGGCAGGAAGCTCAGCACAAATGCCTGCTGCCTTCACCCAATCGTGGAGCATCTGAGATGACATTTCTTCCTTTTATGCAACAAACAGCACCAGACACCTTCCATCCCAGGGGGATGGGCCAGGCCCCGTCCCACTAGATGGCACTCACTGGTTCTTTCCTTCAAACATTTCATTGGAGCCAGCAAAAATAATAAAAAAAAAATAAAATAAAAATCTTAGTTGAATCCCACAGCTTTCCCAACATATTCCCTTTAAGACAGTGGTGACCTACCAAAGCCAGGGCGGAGCATGACGGACGGAGGCTTGGGGGGGTGGGGAGGGAATTTGAAGCACCAACCTGGGAGGGAATGTAGTAGCTGAAATTAATATTGCAACCAAGATTTGCTGCAACATAGCAGAGTCATGCTAATTCATATCAATGGTTGGCTGATCTAGTGCAAATTAGCAAGAATGCAAGTAAATAAATAAATAAATATATATAATGTTTGCAATAAGTGTAATGCACTTTAACAGTTTACTGACTGGTACAAGGTAAAAACTGCACAACAACAGGTAAAAATAAAACTCAGCAACAGAACAGCTTTGCTCAAAGAAAGGCCTCTAAGAAATGAGGCTTTTTTAACTTGGATATGCTTTAGAAACAAAAATGAGTTCTCAATATTCACCCCTACAGGAAAGGGCATGTACTTTCTGCTCCAAACATATTGGAAACATAATTAAGACTTGCTTTCCTGTATCTTTTAAAGGTTATTCCTTTAAAAGGAATAGTTCCTAACATTCTTTGCAAGTACTGAACATGTTGGCGCTGCTTTAAAGCTTCAACAGTGTTTATGCTTTTAAGTTTTAGCTATTCCAGAAAGTTGTTTGGCTTTATCTATAGTGGTACAGCTAAAGATGCTGAAGTGACAAAATGAGGTAAAAAGGCAAGAAACAGGTGACAAAGTACATGAAAAGTTGTAATGTTGTATAAAACAAGTCTTTCAAGATCACAATACATTAAAATACTATAAGGTTTTATGGCAGGAAAAGACTTCAGATTTAAAAAGTCTTAAGAATAGGGGGCAAAGATGAAAAAATCCCAACACTTTGACTTCAGTAATCAAAATTGTTACCTCTTAACAACTTCTAGTGTTAATCCTCCCTACTACACTGTCTTACAGCTGAGAATTTGGCTTCCTCACACTCCCTTCCCAAGACTTAACCTTGTCTGAAGAGCAGAGAAAAGCGTGAACTCAAACTAAACTCTTTCAAGTTCTGACTCACTTTGCATTTTTCTAAGAAAAGGAGCATCTACAACGTTTCTCCTCAACATAGTTCTAGGAGGTTTCTGGCAATTTTCTAGCAATGATATGTTGCTTTACCCTCTACCTTGACGCTGTCCAAAACTTGGTATCTCCCTCAAAAATTACCTCCATATCCCTGACCTACTTTAAGATGAGTTTTGCCACCATTTCATTGCTCAGAGAGACTGGCATTGACACTGCCAACACCTGGAGAACTCAGAGCTTAATGCCAGGACACCAGGCAACCACACAATATTGTTACTCAGGTGCCTTGCTCAGGGAAGGCAGCTCATGACCAGGGAGAAGTTGTACATGAGGATAAAGATGGGATTTTACTGGCAGGTTGTGGATCAGACACAGGAGAGCTGCCCTGCAAACACTTTGTGTGTTAAATGTGAAGGCCCTGCACCCCCAGAGAACTGAACAACTCAATGTATTCAGTCTGGTTACATGTTGTATCCAACACACTACACTGGAAACTGTATCTCACCAGAGGCCAAATCAGCTCTCAGAGGCATTCCTGCAAAAAGGAAGAGCCACGTGAGATTCCCACTTCCACAAAGTTGTCATGGGAGTTTTTTGGGTGCACAAAGTGCCTTAAGATGGAACAACTCCTAAGAACTTCATTAGAGCCCCAAATCTTCTGTGCAGCGAAACATCTGCTCGTAGAGATCCCATTTTCATTCCTCCTGAACACACTTCACGCAAAATTAGTTGTCAAAACACAACTAGCGACACAAAACTTCTTTTGCAAAGCAAAACTGTCCGTGTAGAAACTAAAAACACCCAAACAAAGTGCAGGCAGGGTGGATAAGAAGTCCCACCTGCTACCACAGGTACTCACACTCACCTTGGCAACCCCGACCCCGGTGAACCTGGCCTCCAGGAGCTCCTGCCTGCGTGGGTCCAGGCTGTGCAATTCTTCCATCATTTCTGCTGCTACGGGAGAACAACACTCAGATTATGCAATGCAAGGAAAAGGAGAGACATTTAATATTCTGTGCCACTGATGAGACTTAAAAAGTGCCTGTTCTGCAGCACAACCACGTAGAGAGCATTTTCTTGAAAGAGAAATGCAAGATTACCACGTAATAACAACATGACTTTGCCACCATATTATTGTATTTAAACCATAACCCTGCTGGAGTTTCCTCTCTTCTGTTGTACCAGCCATTTCAAGATCTCTAAATCCAAGAAACCAATTATGTCACATTCTCCCACTGGATGCTTTATTGAAAGGAAAACATGGGACCAGAGTGTTATGACTAAAAGATTCAGAGCTTTTCATCCGTGCTGCATGACTAGGAGAAAAATAAAAGCAACATTCTTTACCCCATAATTTATTTTTGGCCAATCCTGGAAATACTCAATCTCCCCAAACTCCAGATTTCATTGACAACAGCTCTGGTTCTTCCAAGCACAGAAAGGTATTATAAGAAGAAAATAATGCTCACTTAAACCTTTTAATTTATAGGGTAAAGCATCAGATGCCTCTAAAATAACAGCTGCTTCTACATCTTGGATGTGCCTTGGCAATCCAACACTATGGATGCTTTATATGAAGGGTTAAAAATCCACCCAGCAAAACTGTGTAAACAGGTTAAAAATCAGGAAATACACAATTCGAATTGTGAACTGCTAAAAAAATGGGACAAATTTCACTGTTCATTATAACTGTGAATCACATCTTCCCAACCGCACCAATCAAGTTCATTTCCAGAAATGTCTGTTCCAGTTTCATTTTCTGGACTAAGGTAGGGAAGGAAAAAAAAGCAAAAAAAAAAAAAAAAAGGCAAAGCCCAGAAACAGAAGATAAAGATTTGCTGTATAAAGAGCATATGCGATGAGGAAAGTTCTTGAAGGGCAGCAAGTGCCCTCTAGAACAGGCAGTGCACAATTGTTCCTTTTATGAACTGTCCATTTTGTCCCCGCCGCTTCCTCCAAACGCTGCGGCTCCAAGTTACAGGGGCAAAGTGAATCCATCCGGGGGCATTCCCAGCTGCTCTCCCAAATCAGCCACAACCCTCAAAAACTAATGGGATACTAAACGTGCTTATCAGACCACCTTATTTCTGCCGAGAGCCCAACAAAGCTCTCTCAGCCCAGTTTTCAAAACAGGAAATCTGAGCAGCAGCGAGGAAAATGACAGACAAGCCACGAAAACGCCAAAGATGTTCAAGCGCTCCCAGGGCTTTTCCCCCCACCGCGGGGCCACCATCCGTGGGGAACCGCATCCCCACGCCGGGATGCTGCCGTGGGGAAGGGGCTGACACAAGCTCCCCCAGCCCGGGGGGCTGCCCCGGGACCCTCGCGGGCAGGGCTGGTATTCCCTCCGGGTGGGGGGATTTCCAGCAGCCCTCTCCCACCTACTCGAGGCGCAGAGCCGAGCGAGCAGCCTTGCCCCGCTGCCAGCTGCTGCACCGCCTCGGCCTCCTCCTCCTCCTCCTTCTCCTCGCCCCCCAGCCCGGGGCTCCGCAGGCCGTGCCCACCCTGCTCGCCCCCGCGGGGCCGGGCCGGGCCGCGGGGCCTGCGCTGCTCCGAGCCCGGCGAGGGGCCCAGGCCGCGCCGCCGCCGCCGCCCCGGGGCTCAGGCCGCGGCCCTGCCGCCCTGACCCGGCCCCCGCGGTTCTGCCTCTCCCCCACCCACCCGCACGCCCCCCCCCCCCCCCCCCGGGATGGGGCTCAGGGGGGTCCCCCCGCGCCGGCCCCGCCGCCCCCCGCGGGGTCTCACCTGGCGCTGCCGCTCCCGCCGCCGCCGCCCGGCCCAGCGCTGCCGGGGCACCGCGCGGAGATCCCGCCGCCGCCGGGGGCACGAGCAGCAGCAGCAGCGGCGGCGGCGGCGGCGGCGGCGGCGGGAGGAGGAGGAGGAGGAGGAGGAAGGCGGGAGGGAGGGAACCTGCTGCGGCGGCGGCGGCGGCGGCACGGGCGGGATGGAGGGAGGGGGGAGGCCGGGGGCGGCTCCGCTGCGGGCAGCGGGGCTGGGGAGGGCGGAGGGGCGGGCGGGGAGGGAGGCTGGGGGGGGGGGGGGGTTCGGGGGGGGGCCGCGGACCCCCGGCCTGGCGTGGGGGGCGCGGCCGGGCCGGGGCGCGCGCGGGCCGGCGGCGGGACAAAGGGCCTGGCGGGAGGGCTCGGGAGGGCCCGGGCGGTCACAGGTGGGGCGGGGCGGGGCGGGGGGCGCGGCGGGGCCGGGGCAGGGCAGGGTCGGGGCGGCCCCCCCAGGTCCCTCCCGGCCCGCGGCGCTCGGCCCGGCCCGGCACTGGGGGCACACGCGCGGGGCGACACCGCCAACAGTCTCGCGAGAGTTGGCGCGCCGGGGACGGGGAGGGGACGGGGGGGGGGGGGG
>NW_020897844.1:839049-868970 GCF_003984885.1 Neopelma chrysocephalum | reverse complement strand
CTGGAGTAAATATTCCATCAGCTGCTAACTAATCACAGCCATTTAGGGGAGCGCTAATTGGGACCACTCGCAGTGAACATTGTTCAAGGAGGTATAAATTTCATTTGAGCCGTTTCTGTTTGATTTTTGGGTGGAGGGAGGAGAAGATCTGGGAGCTGTTACACCCAATAAAGGGACCGATTTCCCAACACCCCCCCCCGCCCCTAGAAACACCTCCAACTCCCAAAGGACCAGCTCAGCCCCTCAGAGTGCCAGGCAGGAATTGGACACCAAATAACACCAAATCTATGGCACTGTGCCCCATCTTTGTGTTTTAGGGGTGATGGAGGTTACTTTGGTCTAATTTTTCCTGTCCTTTTTGGTCAATATTTGTTGAGGCACTTCCTCCTCCTCCTCCTCCTCCTCCTCCATGCATTGCCAGGGATTATATTGCCAGGGATCACACTGCCATCAATATTTCCACCTAAGGCCACCAGAAAAGCCCATGGGCTGTCACAGAATCACAGAATGGTTTGGATGGGAAGGAACCCCAAAGCCCATCTCATTCCACCCCCTGCCATGGGCAGGGACACCTCCCATTATCCCAGGTTGCTCCAAGCCCCGTCCAACCTGGCCTTGAACACTTCAGGGATGGGGACAACCTCAACCTCTGTCATTTCCCAATGATTGTTTGCTGACTGTCACTTCTACCACTCACAGATCAACGCCCCTTGCTCTCCTTCCCTCTGGCAGGACCAGATTCCCAGGGAGGTTACAGCCTCCTGGAGAATCCACTGCAGCCAGGAATGTTCTCCAAGACATCCTGCAATCCACTGCTGAGCTCCAGGCCTGACACAGGACCCGTGGCCACAGCCCTGAGCTCTGGGTCAGGCTGGAGCAGGGGGTGGTGACATCTGATAACAACAGATAAGCTGAGGTTGCACCATCCTCCTCCTGGGCCTCGCCCCTCTCCCTGCCTAGTGTTCCTCTGAAATGGTTGGGGTTTCTCTTCTCACTTGTAAATCAGGGGTAGGGCACATTCCCTTCAGTACATTTTGGGAAGACAGCCCTCCTGACTTGCACTCCAGGGGCTCTGCTCTGCTCCTGGACCTCTTCCCTCTCATCCTCAGCCCTACATTCACACTCTTCCCTATTTCACTGCTGCAAACTCAACTACGGTCGCCTCCACCTCCTTCCTCCAAAGAGCAGCTCAGAGCAACACTTCCAGCTGCAGTTTCCTTTCCAAGATGCCAAAATTGGAGCTCACACCAGCCATGGCAGCTGGTCCCTCTGTGGCACGGAGGGAGAAGGAATCAACAGGTTGTAACTGTATTTCTGGCCACAAGCAGGAATTCTGGAGCAGCCTTTAAGGATCCCACTTGCTGTCAGTGGAGTGCCAGGTAGGTACAAGGGATTTTAGGCAAGTTCACTGGACAGTAGGAAGGAAGTTACTGGGTAGATTTCCCAGTGCAAAGCCTGGAAATCAGGGCTCTCAGAGGTTTTCCCTCCCACAATCCATCAGGACACAGCTCTGAGCATCCATCCCAGGCTGGTACAACACTTCTCACTGTGCTGTGCCAGCACATCCAAAACTGGGGTGTCTGGAACAGCAAAGGTCTCTCAGGTAAAAAATATAATTATCAGTGTTAAGATACAGCACACTTGGACTATTTTTTTATGACATCACCTCCCGTGGGAGCTGATCCCCTGGGTTTGGACTCAGCAGAGAAGTGGTGCATTGTTTGGGGTTTTTAATTCTGTTTTCTAAATACGAAAAGCCAACTTATCGGAATGTGCTTCTGGCAAGAAAAGGTCGTTTTGTGAGTTTCTGTTTTTACAGGGAAAGGTTTGCTACTTCAAAGTGGCTGGAATATGTAAATAGGTCATCATTTCGCACAGGAAATTTTTGGATTCAATTAAAATTTCTAATGGCAACTTTTAAGATACTTCTAAAAGCCTATAGAGCATCAAAACTCAAACAATGTAAGGTTAGAAAACCAAGATTCTGTTGATGTGGACTTGATTTTCCCCATTGCATTTGGGAAGAGTTTGTGCGTTTCACTTTCCGGCCCAGCAAGAGAAGGGACTGTTTGGTTCTCCAAGAATTCTCGTGTAGGAAAACTCCTCCTTCCAGGAGGAGTGACACACGAAACTATTCTGTTATCCCTCTTTTTGATTAAGTTTGATTAAGTCTGGTCCTTTCAGAGGAGCTGCTTGTGAGCAACACATACACGGCCGACCAAATATTATCTCATCCATGGGGGCCAGCCAGCCCTCCTCCTCCATGGGCTCTGCCAGATCCCTCCCGGACACATCCTGCTCTCCAGCTCTGCCATCAGCCAGTGTTAATGCTGCTGATTCCATCCCCTGTGGCAGCTCTCAGCTCCTTGGATGTCAGCAAGATCCTTGGCACGCTGCTGGTGTATCATGTTTGGAAGAACGACTCGGCTGCCGCAGCCATTTTCTCTGTCACTGGATTCGGCTGGAGCAGCTCAGAGCTCCCCTCCAGCAGGCACAGCACGCTCAGCAAAACTGCAGCAAGCCCTGCCCTCCCATCACAGCTCCTCTGCTAACCCAGGAGAGGTCTGACCAAAATTTGGTAAGGTTTTTATAGGTATTTTAACAGAGCATGTAACAGGTTCCTTCTGCCTTGAATTGTGAAAAGATAAAATGACAGAAGTCAAACTCCTGATCTTTTTAATGTGGTTTCAGTGACTTTTCTTTGCCTCTGCTCTTCATGCTTGTGGAATACTCTGGCTGCATTTTTTTCCAAGCATTTCTGTACTGCCACAAGATCTAGAAATCCACTGATTCAAGGTAACACATACATAAGAGAGCTGAGATTCCTCAGTGACAGCAGGACACTGGAGAAAAGCAATAAATAGTCTGAGCCTTTAAAATGTAAATGCTGGCAGAAGTGGTCTCAAATCCAAACATTTTATAGCATTGAGAAAAAAAAACCAACCACCAAAAACCACAAGAGTTCAGCACTCAACAGGTTTTTTAAGGATTTAGCACCAAGGGATGCTGTCACCTCCAGGCACCACATCCTGAAGAGGCCAGTCTTTGTCTGCAGAGCAGATGCTGTTGGACCTAACGAGGCACGAGTTGCAAATGACAATTTTTCTGGACTTGGGGAATTCAAAACATCTCACCCCAGTGTGGATTCTTGTCTGGTAAGGGCAGGGCTTCTGCCACACTCCGAAAATTAAAAGGGTCTTTCCTCATTTTCATTAGGGAGAAAATTGGTATCTGAGCTCCTCAAAGATAACATGCCATCACCTGACTCCTTCCCGAGGCCATGGACAGGCTCCACCCTCCCACACAATGGAGTTTATCGCCGAGGTTGTTCCTGCCCCTCCCTCTGTCTACACCTTCAGGTGCCCCATTAGGGAGGCTTTGATACCCAAACCCAGTAGGAAAGCATCCAGGTCACAGCCTCCACACTGCAGCCAGCCAAGGGCAGCCTCAGAGCCGTGCCCTGATCCAAAGGGAGAGCGTGTCCTGCCGCTGGAGGAGGAAGGGAGCTGTGTGCAGGCACCTGGAATTGTGCAGCCTCCACGGCCCAGCTGAGGGGAACCAAACCTCACAGGTAGGAAAGAAACACCTCTGTGTGTCTGGTGCTAGAAACATCCACTGGTTTTAGTTCTGCACACACCTGAGACGATGGGATTCTCCTGAATGTGCAAGTCCTTCCCTGCCCTCACTCGCTCCCAGCTTCCTAGAATACAAGAGGGTTCTATTCTCAGCAGGGTTTGCCCCCTGCTTCTCTTCCTCCTGCATAATAACACCCTACCTTACAGGGCTTTGGAAAGCCTTAATTAGACAAACTGCTCTGAGATTTGTGTGAGAGGGAAATTAAATCAACATCCTATTGTAAAGCTGGAGTTACTGCACACACATTTCTCCAAGTACATTCAGCCTCTGTGTGAGTGTCTGTAAACACATTCCAACCTTCCTAACGAGGCTCGTCTCAGTAGGGAAGAAGTCACTTGAAGCTGTGGAAAAGCCAGATTTAAGTTTTCTATGCAACCTTGAGCGACCTCTTCACATCCACCCTTGGCACTAAATGTGGAAAAAAACGTGTGGGTTTAATTACAGAGTGCAGGGACATGGAGCTGCCCAGGTGAGGGGGGGACAGCACCACACCTCCAGCTCGGTCCCAGGGGTGAGGAGGCAGCCTGAGGGGAGATCAGGCAATCCCCCAAGATGAGGAAAGCCACATCCAGTGACCCTGGGGAAGGGTGGCACCCCTGTGCAGCAAATCCCCCAGTGTTCCCCCCACACATCACAGAGGTGTGAGCTCGGCATCTGTGACCCGGGATTGCAAACGAGACCTTCCCACTTCACACAAGCTGAAAGAAAGCTTCATATTCCAAAGATTTGGCTGCAATCCCCCAGAACTCCCCACCCCCCTCACAACATAGAATTGCAAGAGCTACAAAGGGTCCTCTGGACTGCAAAATCAACCTGAACACAGCAGTGACACTCACGCTCCACCCCGAACCCAAGCTGCTGTTCCCACGCTGTGTTGGTGCCTGCAGTGAGGGCTCTTTGGGGTTATTTAATACCAGGGAGCACAGCTTAGAGCAGCAGGGTCCAAACCTCACCAGGATGTTCCTCCTTCCTGGAAACAGCCATGGACCAACAGGCTGGGAGCTGCAGGCAGGTGCTGACACGTCAGTGAGCTTTGCCATCCCTGCTTTCCAACCACAGCCAGCTCCTGCTCATCCCACTGTGGGTCAAAGACCACGGATTCAAGAATGAAAGCCTTTGGTGGGAGGACACCTCCTGCCATGCCACACAGCCTCTGGGCAGGAGGGAAAAGCAGAGGCACACATGGCTCAGATTCCCTTGGCTTTCCCTGCCTGTGCTCCAGCCGAGTGGCCAGGGCTTGTGCTCTCCCTCCCAGGGGTAGCACTATCCCATTCAGTTCAGATTAGCACTCAGGGCTGCTACAAAGGTGATTTCCTGCACTGTGTCCCACTTTCTCGGCAACACAAGCTCCCATTCAGCCAGGCACTTCCACACAGGAACTTTCTGCCTTCAGCAAGAGCTAAAAGCACCAACTCCAGAGCTTTGCTGATTAAGCACAGAGCTGACAACTCCTTTTCCTCCAGAGCACCTCACTTTGCAGGAGAATCCTCCAAAAATTCCTCCCTAGTCCTCACTTTTCTAGTAGTTTTTATCTTGCCCTGAAAACATATAAGACAACACAGTTAAAATCAGAATGTTCTGTTGGAATCAGTGTCTAAGGACACTGCACACAAGAACATGTGCCAGGCACCCCCTGTCAAGGCAGAGGAACAGCTACAATAGCAAAAGTGATCCTCACTGTGGATCCTCTCCTGGACTAATTTCCCCCAACGTGGCACCAAACCCAAAGTGGTGGCACTGCTCTGACTGACAAATGAGATCCAGCTGATGGACCAGGAGAACAAAGACTGCCTGACTCGGTTTCCCTCCATCTGTGTTTAGAGATGGAAGGATGCTCCCCAAATCCCTGAACAGCCTGATCCCTGCAGCCTCACCCTCACCTCTGGGCACTGAACCTGTGCATCTTTCATTTGTGCTCAGGAAGAACAGTTCAGTTCAGGTCTGTGATTCCCATCGGGAATCCAGTGGGGACAAGCCGGGGCTCATCCCAACGCCAACGACAGAAGGAAGCTCTTCCAGCTTCCATTAGGATGCAGTGCCAAAAGCTGCTGGTGTGTGCACATGGAGGTTCCTTCTGCTCATAGCCCTGTTCTGTTGAAATCATTCAGGTCTCGTTTATCCTGGAGCTCTACAACTCACAGATTGTAGTGGCATTCCCTGAGAAGGTGGAGAGGAGACAACTGTGTCCGGTCTCACATACCCCTGGTCAGAAGAATTTGATGGTTACTGTTGTAACAACCAAAATCACTACAAATAACTGCTGTTCCCACTTTGCTGTGCTGTCAGGAAGATCCTGAGGAAGCTCCAATTTTCAGTGGAATTTACAATGTACTTATTTTGGAAGCAACAGCATCACAGATACCCCCCAGCTCCTTGTTCTCTTCACCTCCCCTGTTCCCTCCTGCCTCCCAATTTCTATGCCATCTGTGAAATCAGGATGCTGGGAGAGGAATGATGTACCTGGGGAGGCAAAGAGTTCTTTGCCATGGACTGGAGCCCTCAGCATCATGGTTGGATCAAAACCCTTTCTGAAGGACTAGTTCCAAGTCCAAGTCTAAGTCACAGGCTTGATGCCCTAATCCCTACATGAAAGGGTTATGTGAAGGGTCAGAATAGGTGGTGATAAAGTTCCCTTCCAGCCAAAACAATCTTGGAATCTCCAAGGAAATCCACCATCCTCTGGCAAGAGCCAGGACCAGACTTTCCAAAGCGTAACAATGCCTGGCTCCAGACTCACCAGGGCAGTGCCAGGGAAGAGCTATGAAATCATCTCTTCTGCTTGGGAGGTTCAACAGGCCACGTTGGCATTGCCTGTGAGCCACAGACCACAGGCCTTGGAATGCTGGGAACAAAACCAGAGCAGATATGCTCAGAAAGGCTTTAAAGTTAATGCTGCTCTGCTAAAAAGGAAGGGGGGGGGGAAAGGAAACCAACTAAAGGCACTTCACGTGGCTTTTCAGCACGGCAAAAGTCAGTTTGGAGATTTCCTCTGAACATGCTGGAAGGGGTTGTGCAACCCAGCTGGCTCAGCAGGGCCAAGGAGGGAATGGCAGGAGCTGCTGCAAGTCAGGACTGAGGTACCCGTGTGGGAGGCAAGGCCTGGAGTGGCAGGAGAGCAGCAGCTTCAGCGGGAAGGGGAGCAGGCCGGGATTAATGAGGGAAACTCAGACAGTGTCTGTCTGCAGGAGGCCTGGCTCAATTCAAGGCCATTAACTTGTTGCTTTCTGAACACCACCAAGAGCACTGGAAACAAAAGCACGTCTGCCCAGCATGGGCCCTGCTGAGTGATTGCTTAAATACTCCAGCAGAATGAAGAGCATTAAGAAAGGCAAAGAGCCACTTCAGTGGCTCCAGGCTCGCAGCACTGCAAGTTTTTGCATGAAGCCCAAGTCAAAGCCAGGCAGGCAACTGGGATGTAGCCTTGAAAGTAGAAACAAATAAATTACTAGCCTTCATTTTCTCCCATTCTGGAGTTTACATTTAAAGGGGAGGTCCATCAACTTTACATAAATCATGTTTATAATTAAAAACATATTTTCCTGCGCTGCTTACAAGCCTTTGGATGATTAATAAGGCATTTTTCACATTACTTTAATTCACACTAATTATGCTGCTTGTTTACCCCAGTCAATAATTTTTCTTCCAGGGAGATAAAGCCATCCTGGGACGAGACCTCCCTCCAGAGACCAAGAGGGAAAGGACCCCAGGGAACTGCCTGAGGCCCCAGGAACACATGGGAGGTCTGTCACCGAGCTGGGACATGAGTCACGTCACGTCCAACGCTCACAGGACTCTTGCTAAGCCTGACTCTGAGCCTGGGTAAGCTGAGGAGACTTGAGCTTGCTCAGCTGCTGCCAGAGGCCTTGAGCTGTGTTTTGCCTAGACCTTGCCTGAGGTGCCAGCCTTGCCAGGGAACCAGACTTGGGGAAGTTTAGCATGAAAACACAGCAGTGACTGCACAGCTCCTGGGCTGGGTCAGGTTTGTGCCCGGCAGAAGCCAAATGAGCTTTGGAAGAGCAAAGCTTTATCTCCTCCTGTTTCATTTGCAGGTGCTGGAAAGGCTCTTGGCCCTTCAGAAAATGCAGGACAACCAACTGACCAAGAATTCTCTTCCCAGTTACGTGACTCCCTTTCAACATTATTGAACAGAGTTGGATACATAAAAAAGCAACGGTGCATTCCCACTGCAGCCTTCGTGGTGTGAGTGGATTCCCTGGGTCACTTTTCCCAGGAAGGGCTGAAAAGTCCCACCTAGAAGCCTTCAGGTAGCAGACAAAGCAATACCTGCAGGGTGACACAGTGCTGCAGGAGTCAGGAACTCCTCATGCAGCCACATGCCCAGCAGGAAGCATTGCTCCAGTCCCTTCCAGTGCTTCCCAAACCAGGGTGTTCCTGGTCAGTCTCTCCAGTGCTCCTGCAGACTCTCCAAAGGCAGCAGTGACATTTCCTCAGCTTTTTACCCTTTCTCCTCTGGTTCAAGACAGCAGTTATTTCATAACCTCCATGTCTCCAGAGCTGGCAGTTACTCTTAGGCAACTGCAGGCTCCAAACACGAGTGTCTGGCTGACAAAACACACAGGAACTGCTCTTCAGCCAGTGCTGCACAACCAACACATCTTGTTATTTCATGAACTAAAACAAGGTAGGAGATACCAGCCAAGGCTTTCTCTTCTTCAGAGCTGAGAGCTGAGACTCATGGTAACAGTAAAGAAAACTATAGTTACCTATTGGTGGCCCTAATCCTTCAGATCAGGTGCTCTGTGCAAGCCTGATCTATATTAATCAAACCAGCACTGAAAAGCATGACCACAAAATTTATTCTAATACCTGTTGTACCACACCCTAAAAATAACAAAAGAAAACAGGCTGAGATAAAAGATATTTGCTGTCAAAGGTGGGGAAACACCTCCACAAAGCCACAGTGTTGGCTTCCTCTAAGGAATTAAAGAGTGCAGAAATTAAATATTCTGCAGATTCTGGATCAAGGACAAGTGTCTTGTCTGCTTGGGTTTGGCACATCACCATGACAGGGCAGTTTGTGATCAGCAGAAAAAGCAGGTAATTTTTTATAAACCCTGGTCCCATGGGCTGCTTCTGATATGCTGCACTCTGAAGGTGCCCCAAAACTGGCATCAGCCCTAAATCTTTGAAAACCTGAACCCTTGCCTGACAGGAATTTACAGCAGCTGAGCTATAGTGTGCTGGTTCCCTGGGTGGACACCCCTGTGGACAGTGAGGGCAAAGCAGCAGCATCTCCTTTCTCCACAGGTGATCTGCACACCTCAGGGCATCCAGGGGCAGCTGGCACAGAGAAACTCTCACAGTCTCAGTTCCTGCCCTCAGAACAATGTGTTTGAACTTGTGGATTGGCACAAACCTGAAGGACCAGAAGAGAGTTGCATGAGATAAGCTGGCCAAGGGATTCAGAGCAGTGACCAGCTGCAGAGAAGAGCAGATTTAGTGCCTTTGTATGTTCTCTGTTCACGAGACACGAGCACACGAGACAGAGGAAAGGTCACAGCTCTCCTGTTTCATGTGGAAATCCAGAGTATGAGTGACTTGCTACTCATCTTGCTCAGCTGCTGGAAGACACCAGGACCACTTCTTCAGTTGTTAAAACCATAAATAATTTAAAAAACTCAGACCCAGGGCTCCATTCTCAGCCCAGTTCTCTTCAACATCATCATCAGTGACTTGGACGCTGGACTTTGAAGGAACACTTCAGTTTGCTGATGATACTAAACTGGGAGGAGCAGCTGATCCCCTCAAAGGCAGGGAGGCCTTGCAGAGAGACCTCCACAAATCAGAGAGCTGGGAATCACCAACCATAGGAATTCCAGCAAGAGGAGGTGCTGGATTCTGCCCTTGGGATGGGGCAACCCAGGATGGATGGACAGACTGGGAATGAGATGCTGGAAAGCAGAGCTGGGAAAGGGCCCTGGGGGTGCTGGTGGTGCCAGTTGGCCCTGAGTCAGCAGTGCCCTGGCAGCCAGGAGGGCCAACCCTGTCCTGGGGGCATCAGGGAGGGGATTGTCCCGCTCTGCTCTGCCCTGGGGCGGCCTCACCTCAATATTGGGGCAGTTTGGGGGGACACAATATAAAAAAAAGACATTAAGCCATTAGAGAGTCCAAAGGAGGCCATAAAGATGGGGAAGGGTTGGAGGGGAAGCCTTATGAGGAGGCTGAGGGCACTTGGTTTGTTCAGCCTGGAGAAAAGGAGACTGAGGGGAGACCTCACTGGAATCTGCAGCTTCCTCTTGAGGGGCAGTGGAGGGGCAGGTACCAATCTCTGCCCTCTGTGACCAGTGACAGGACTTGAGAGAATGGCTGGAGCTGTGTCAGGGCAGGGTCAGGTTGGATCTCAGGAAAAGGTTCTTCCCCCAGAGGGTGGTTGGCACTGACCAGGCTCCCCAGGGCAGTGGGCACAGCACCAGGGCTGTCTGAGTTCAAGGAGCATTTGGACAACGCTCTCAGGCACATGATGGGATTCTTGGGGTGTCTTGTGCAGGGCCAGGAGTTGGACTCAATGATCTTGATGGTTCCCTTCCAACTCAGTATATTTTATGACACCTAAAACACCCCTCGCTCCACTCTCAGGGCGTCCATCCTTGGCAGAGCTCACTCGCAGTGACGCCAGGCACTGCACAAGGCACTGAGGTGTCCTGGGTGTGCAGGACTCCATCCAACCACATCTCACCAGGAGGAGACACTCCTTGGGCACGGAGAGGCTCCAGCCCCACAGGCCAGGCCGTGCCTCAGGCCTGGGGGGTGCCGGGTTTGCGGTACTTGCACTGGATCCACACCCGGTACATCGTCATCTGCTTCCCACGGTTCACCTGCAGCCGCCGATCCACCACGTTCTGGATCTTCTCCAGCCCAGCCGTGGTGAAGAGCTGGTTTAATTCATCTGGAAAGCAGAGAGAAGGACACTGAGGAGGCCATAATTCCTTTAGCTGACAGCTGCTCACGGTGAGGGCTGAGCTGTGCTGAAAGGTGGGCCAGAAGAAACTCAGGGCCTCACCCTGGCAGGGAAATGATCTGGATTTTCAGTACTTAACTACTGTTCCAGGGGGGTTTAACATCACAGTTTATCAAGTTTTCCTTCTAGCAAGGAAGGAAAGAAGTATTTGGAGTATAACTAGAGTTACAGAAACTTGACAAAGAAAACAGCAGCAGTTTCCCACATGGGCACTGCCTCCAGTAACTGATTAAGGAGCATCTTCTGACAAGTAGGGACAGATCCATTCCTTCCCCTTCCCCCCCTCTCCAGAGGAATTTCAGAGTCTGCAAGAGCAAAGAACAGGATCAGACCTACGCCTTTAAATGGTGGCAGTAAGATCTGTGCTGTATAGGCTGGAGGGGAATGGGATTCATTAAGGCTAAATTTGGGGGAAAAAACATCCTTAAAAACCACACCCTGTTGGGGCCCAATCAAAGCACTAAGAGCCCTGGAGGCTTCAGCACTTCCACTGGCAGGTATTCCTGACCAAGCAAATAAGTCTCAGAGTGCCCCAGCACAGTGGCTGTGGGCAAAGCCAGCCCCAGTCCTGCTGAGCAGCAGAGAGCTCGTTCCACAGCAGCCCAGGAGCACGTGGTTTGTGTGGAGTTTCTGTAGGAAAGGGTTGACAGGTCCCAGCTTGTGCTCCTTTATCAGATGCTTTCCATCGTGAGGTGCTTGCCAAACACACATTAAACATTAATTTTGTTGCGACAAACAAGATTTGAGCAGTGGGGAAGGGAACAGCTCGATGCAGTTGTGCCCCTACTCGAACGCTGACCAGGCACTGACTGGAGGTGCAACTGGTGATAAACTGGGAGAAGAACACACCCCTGCCAACACCAAGCAGCAGCAGAACTTGAAGGGTGCCTCAGCTCCATGCTGAGCCACACCCTTCTGATTTCCTCATAGGAGAACAGGAATATTAAGGGAAGTTCCTCCAAGCAGTGTCCAACTCCCTCCATCACCCGCAGGCAAGATTCAAGGAGAGCTCCTCCAATCCCACCCCTCCCAGGGGAGCAAAAAAACACTCCAGTTTTTCTCTAAAAGGATTTTGCACTAAGGAAGTCACCATACTTGCACCAGGAACTGACAAACCCAGGTTCAATTGGGAGACACTTAACAGTGCTCCAGGAAAGACAGACTGGAAAGAGCTTGTGGCCAAACTTGAGGGCAGAGGGACAAGAAGCGGTGAGGAGAGTCAGAGGGATGGTTTTGGATTGTCAGAGGGATGTTTTTGGATAGTCAAAGGGATGTTTTCAAGCCTCCTACCTTGTGTGAAGAAGTAGACTCTGGTGCCATCACCTCTCACATAGAAGTTTTCAGACAGACATTGACCTGAGGGCAAGAGGGATTTAAACAGTTACCAACTATCACTTAAAAATCAACAACCGCCATCCGACAACAGGCACACTCTGTTCTTCCAGGGAATTAATGAGCTGCCTCCACCCAGGGCAGACACAGCTCCAGAGAAGCATCATCTCCCAGTGATGTGGCCACAGTTGCCAAGGGAAGAGGGGAAAATACCTTTCTTAAAGCGAAGCTGGGCCAGGTCGTAACGCCCGTAATCCCGTAACAAAATCATCCCCCCTGGCTTCAGGAGGCGGCTCAGTCTGCTCACAACGCTCTGCATCCTGAGGGAGGGACAAACCAGGAGTGCTCAACAGCTCAACATCCTGCAAAATCATGCTTGTTTCCTTCCAAAAGGATGGGATGAAGTTTCACCTTGATATATAGGTACAGATGTTTCAACTTCATGTAAAGAGCTCCCCAAAGCCAGCACGGTGCTGAGCTCTCCCAGTCTCAAGTGGGTAGATTTGATTTGGCCTCTTTATTTCTGACACTCCCTGATTCTGGGGTATTTTTTTTCCTACAAGGATAACAAGCCTGCCACAGCAGGGATTAACTGCTCTCCTTTACTGACCACAAAAAGATCTCCCCTGGTTTATGTATTAAAAAGTAGTAAGTGAACTTGAAGAAAAATGCTGTGTAATAAAACTAAAGGGAACAAAAAGAGAGACTAATATAGGTTGTAACACAGTGTCACACTAAGATCACAGCACTTGCCTTAACTGTTTTCTCAACCTGTCCCCTCCCTTCTTGCCACCTCCCATGTGAGAAATTCATCCACCCTTTGAGCCTGAAAATCCAGCAGAGTATTTTCCAAACAGGTGCTGAGTGCTCAGCGTGGCTGAGGTTCAGAGCAGTGACCACAGCAAGGCACCCCTGCAGCCACTTAGCACTTCAAAATCACACCTGTCCTCTGCCAGAACCTGTTACAACATCAAGCACCTGCTTGTAAACTCTGTAAACTTCATTTACAGAGGCTTCACGGAAAACTGGACCAGAAACAGAACAAACTTTAATTTTACTTGACATGAGACTATTAAAGAGCTGCAGTTGTAGAAGAATTACCTTCTGCAATCACAAAGATTAAAACTTACTTCTCTGGGAGAATTGCTGAGAGGACAAAGATAAGAATAACAATGTCAAGACTCTCCTCTGGCATTGGGAAAGGACTTTGGTCGTTGCACAGGTCATGGACAAAGGCAAAGCAGCGAGAAGAATCATATTCTGCATTGTTCTGTATTTGAGGGGAGAGAAATCAAGAGCATCAGTAGCAGACCCTGACCTCAGTATTATCTGGACATGGAGCATTTTAACTTTCCCATCATCAAGTGGTTTGTCCAGAGATCTGTGTCAGCCTCACTGGTCTAAGGTAGACAGGGTCAGGTGGGTTAGGCAGGAACAGCAGTGACATGGGAAAAAATAAGTACATACAGGAGATATATGAAGGTTGGTTTTGTTACAGTCAGGCAATCAGCACTGCCAAAACCCCAAACTGCATTCAGGCTTTGTTGCAATTTTAAGGTCAGATTTTCCACTGGTAGTGGTAAGAAGTGAGGGATTTAAATGTTAAATTGGAAACCTTTACATAAGTGTGAGCATCAGGGCCCCTCTCTGCATCACTGAAATCAATATTCATTTCACCTACAAGCAGATATTCCTTGCCCCCCAAATATCAAACCTGGCTCCCTAAAACTGCACTCTCAAAAATCCCATTTGGGCCTCTGTAAGAAGTTGTGTGCTTTCCTGAAGCTGCTGCTGTGAGAAGTGGTTGTGTCACCTCAGGAGGATGAAATGGGTGCTGCCTCTGCTGCTCTCTCATCTCGTGAACTGACTGATGGCATTTGATACTTCCTAGATTCTCAGTTCTGCTCTGACCTGAAATTTGGTAGCAGCTTTTGTCCTTTGACTAAATCCCAGCCCCCTGCTCCACAAACAGGCTCCCTCCTCAGCAGTCTGTGCTGGAGCAATCAGACCACGTTCCCAGAACTGACAGCAATGCACACACAAACCAAAACCAGCTTCAGTTCCTGTTAAAAAATAGCCTGAATGTTTTCAAGGTTCAGCAGTTACTCAGCTAAAAGAGCACTGGATTGAGAAAAGCACTGCCAAGCACAGGGGAAGAAAATCTGCCTGACTTGTCTGCTGCCAATGTGACATTTAGAGAACTTCAACTTCCCTCGTTCCTACAACCTTTGATGGCTCATTTTCCAGATTTAGGGTCAGCAGAAGGGCTGGCTAAAAACAGAAAGCTGCCAGCACAGCCAAGAGAGCTGCTGGAAGCTGGGAGAGATTTGTGTTAATGGGCAATTGGCCCCAGGTACTTCCCACTTTTTCATAAATCACCACTGAGTTTTACCTGGACAAGATCCACAGCTGTTGTAGAAAAATCACAGCAATAAACAAACAGGCCTGGGTCACTGCAAGAAAGCAGAGAAATTCATCATTTATAGCCAGCAATTAAGGAGTGTCTCATATACACAGGGTGCAGAACTGGGCTTTAGTCTCTGTGTAAAATTTGGTGGATCCCATTGTTCCTTTATGCCCACTATTCTCATGTGGAACTGCTTCCTTTTCCTTCTGGAAACAGCAAATGTGAATGTCATGTATATATTTGCAGTGAGTCACATTTTTTTCAGTGAATCTACTTTAATAATAGACCCTTAGATTATTATTACACTTTCCTTTGCATTAAAGGAGAGACATGTGAAAAATGTGGCAAGTTTAATGTAAATTACTCCTAGATAGATGGAACATTTCTGAAAACACATTGAAAAATGATTCAAGGGTATCACAGAAATAGAAATGTGACTTCCAGCAGAAATCACTCCCATGTTAACATCTGCAAATCAATACTGGAAAAGGAGAGGCACCAAGGCCTGCAAGAAAATGCTTTCAGAATGAAACGTAAATTCACAGCAGGCTTTGTTGGTTGCATTAAAAGACCAAAGATTTCCAAGCTCAGACCACAATAATATGAAGTTGCAGGTGGGAAAGGTACCCTTTGCATTCAGCCTTTCTCTGAGATTGTTTAAACTAAGATCACAGAGAACACTCTTCCAATTGGTTTTTAGGGGTTGGTGGATCATGCAGGTAAAAACCTACTTCATAGAATCCCAGGATGGTTTGGGTTGGAAGGGACCTTAAAGCCCATCCAGTGCCACCCCCTGCCATGGGCAGGGACACCTTCCACTAGCCCAGGTGGCTCCAAGCCCCGTCCAACCTGGCCTTGGACACTTCCAGGGATCCAGGGGCAGCCACAGCTTCTCTGGGCAACCTGTGCCAGGGCCTCCCCACCCTCACAGGGAAGGATTTCTTCCCAGTATTCCATCTAACCCTGCCCTCTGGCATTTTGAAGTCATTCCCCCTTGTCCTGTCACCACTTACTTGTTGGTTTGTAAAATTGGGAAGACTGTATTCCCAGCCCCACAGCCAACCTGCACAAATAAAGCAGATGGACACAGTGAGAATAATTCCTTCAGCACATCCCATAATTTCAAATCCTCTCTCTACAGACAGGCAACAAAGAGAATCTCCCCAGAACCAGCTGAGCGTGGCAGTGACCATTTGTAACCCTCCCTGCAAGGTCTGTGTTCAGCTCTGAGGAGCAGAATGACTCTTGTGGAAAACACTAAGCAAGTTCTTGTCAAAATCTTACTAACAAACTATACATTGTTACTCTCCAAAAGCTGTTTTTGCTGGAATCCCAAGCATGACAACCAGTCTGAGTCACTGAAACACTGGCAAAGGCCAGGGGTGAGTTACATTCACTTCCATAGAAATTCAGAGCAGTGGAAAAGGGAAGTTTGCTTTACCCTAATTACATCCTGCTGTTGTAGAGTTTCCTTCACTACATGGCTGTTCCTCAAGTTACAACCAGGCCCACAATGATTCTGCCTTGTTATTCCTTCTACTTGTTCCCATTTGAAGAGAAGATGATGGCTCCCACAACTGGGTTTGGGGAATTTGCCTCTGAGTGTTTAGGGAATCAGTAAAATTGGAATAGACTGAGCAGAGAACACCACTGAGGGTTTGCAGTGACAGATGTGCTCAGGTGAGACAGGAAAGCCACAGTGATAATATCAAAGTCTGAAAAAGTCTCCAAACCTCAGATTAAAATTAAAATATCAAAAGGACAGTTCATACTAACTATCCCTGGAAGGGCAGGACTTCCATTAAATACAAAGTACTAAACAAATCTAGCAATATCTACAGTGAACAAGTGGAGGTGGCAGAGCAAAAAGTCACAACCAGCTGTCAGGAGTCCAGTATTTATAATTCCCACAGACTTCTCTCTGGGACAAAGCCTGTATCAGTCTGGGATTCCCTGTTATCACGTGGGCCATAAGGAACAAACCCAAGAGCATCTTTACATTCTGCTTTGTTTCACACCTCTCAAGGCACACAGGAGTCAGCAGAAAAGATAAATGACAAGGGAAAACCATATACAGACAAATAAAAGAATCAGTTCCTTCCAAAGATGACTTGTAAATGCTTGTTTGAACATCTGATAGCAGTAGTTTGGCTTTTAAACTCTGAAACTTCTTACATCCTTGTGCTCTGCCAACTCAGAATCTGAACCAAAAGAATCCCAACACATTTAGTTCAGTTCTAAGCTGCTCTCTGATTTTTGCATTCTGCTGACTGAAGGCAATCAACCACTCCCTGTTTGCCAGTGATCCATAGTTTTATGTCCCAGTCACACAACCCTGATCCCAAGGCACAGTTTGGGGTGTGACTCTGCTTTCCAGCCCTCACCTCTAACACACGGTAAGATGCAGCTGATCCTGGGTAATCTCCAGCCCTCTGCTTCAGCTCCCTGTGCTCCTGGGCAGCCAAGTCCTCTGTGCACACCTCAGCTGGGCTTTGGATCAGGCTGAACTGACCCTCTGTCCTGGTTTCCAGTGAACAATGTCCATTTTCACACCTTCCCGGCCCGTCACTGTCGGATTCTTCTTTGGTACTAAATTCATGCAGAGAATCCCCGTTTTGGCTTGAGGTCCTGTTGGGTGCCAGCTCAGGAAATTCAGTGAACAGCCAGTGCCTGTCCTTGAAGAAGCCATTTTCGTGGATTTTATAGAAGTCATCCCAATATCTCTTAGCATTCACCTCATATTCCTCTGTGAACACAAACAAAACCATCATCAGGTCTCAGGGTTGAAGCAGGTCAGACAGTGAGGGATCACTGCAGACATCTGTGCAGCAACCTGCTTTAATAAGGAAGATTATCCACTGAAAATCACCTTTATTTACATTTGCCATCCCACACAAACACTCTGGTTGCTTCCTCACAGTCACTTTGTTAGGACATGAAAAGGGAAAAGAAAGAGAAGAGCAAACTCTGTGTCTCCTGGTAGGATTTAAAGGAAGCTGGCAACAGAAAAAGCCTCTTTGAAGGACACTGGAATGAAGAAATCCAGGTTTTACTTCCATCTCTAGCACTGACTTGGTCAGTTCACTGGAAAAATTCATTTGGAGCCTCATGACACTAAGTGTGAAGCACATACAACTCCTAAGGAATTCTGAGAGACCCTTTTTTTTTCAGATGGAGAAGCAGAATAATTATCCAACCCCACAGGCCTGGCAGAAAGCTCAATTAGCATTTACACATTCCTCCCAGATTCCAGCACGTTTTCCACAAGTTTTGCTGCAGTCCAGCCTGGAGCACTTTGTTTTCCATAGTTCTGTGAATTAAAACAACAGAAGTGACCACTGAAGTACCAGTGGAGAGCTAAGGTGGACAGGCTAAAGATGATCAGAAGGAACTTCAGCAGCAGCATTTTCACACCAAGTGGATCATTCCAGGAGCAGGATGAGTATTACAGGGAGCTGGAATAACACTTACCAAGCCATGGCCTAATGAAATTTCAGTCACCTGCAGAATTATTTCCACACATTTCCCAGATTTCAGACCGAGTGCAGTTCTAGGGGAACTATTTCTTCCATGGGAAGTTAAAAATCCAAGTGGCTTTCTGAATAATCAATGTGATGAGTTCTCTCTCCTGGGAATTAAGGACCTAATTACAGCATCTTATGCTTGGAATCACCTGGAAATATCCATGGCCAGAAATCCCAACAGCATTCCAATAACATGGAATTCCTCAACCATCTCTGCACAGCAACAAGTGCATTACTGAATAAAGCTGATTGGAGATCAGGATCATTGCCTGAACTGCAGTTTATTTATTAAGACTTTTAAAAGCATAAAACTGTTCAGAAGATCTCTGAAGGGAGACAATCAAGTGAACCCAGAACACCTGGAAAAATATGTAGCCTCAGCCAAATATAGACAAAAATGGCTTTAACAAAGAAGCACAAGTCAGTCATATATCTATTTTTAGCAGGATCTATCCCTGCAGCACAAAGAGCTATATATAAAAATAATCTCTTTACCTCAACTACAAGGATTTTCTCCTTTTAAGAAGCCCTGTCCTTAAACCCCAATCCAAAAGAAATTTTAATGTCTGATATTAGACCAGGGCAGTGAGTTTGTGCCATGATCCCACTGTAGGTCACAGTGAGCAGAGCCAGGTCAGTGCAGTATTTTCAGGGAAGAACTCCAGGACTGCTGATGCTGGAAGAAGTGTTATTGATCCATAGTCTGGCACACTCCTTCCTGAATTGTCATGTATTAGTAAGGATACACAAAGCTGCTGGGGCTGGAAATGCTCTTTCACCTCACAAAAATACAAAGTCCTGATTCCTGCCCGTCCCTGACAATCTCATGGCAGCCTGACTGGAATGGGATGCTTATCTGAGGTGCTGGGACAAAATTCCAGCCCAGTCAGTTTGGATTACCCACATTTTTGCCACAAGACAAAAATTTGTGCTCTTTCTGTGTTAAATTACTGTGAAATTCTGTTGGATGTTGTTGAACAGCTGTTACACCCCAACCCACACAAGGGGAAGCTTTATTTAAAGCTCATTTACTCAGAGCCTGGTGTTTTAAAAGCATCAGAATAAAGGATCAGCAACAATTTAAATACAAGAAATCAAGGGCTGGCTGACAAATATCATGCAAGGACCAGACTGAAAGCAAATAAATGACCATATTAATTTTTCAGGCTGATTTTCAGCCAGAAGAGTTCCCATCACATTTGTTTCAGCCCCTTTTTGTGGGATGATCTCATGGGGACGTTGGAGTGGGAGCCAGATTCCTCCAAAGACCTTCCTGACAAGGGCTCCTGACTTTCCTGCTTGTTTTTGTAAGGACCCCCCCAAAGCCAAGCCCATCCCTGCAGAAGGAGGGCAAACAAAAGGAACTGTTCCCAAAGGACAGGAAGAGAACCAGGCCCCCCCTGAATTTCACAGGAGCCTCAAAAGGAAACTAAGGAACTCTTCCACTTCTTCCTTTGTTCCCAGGCAGGAGACACATCCTCCACACACCCCCCAGAACTCCTCTGCTCCTTCAGAACAGATCCTGCCAGCCCCAAGAAGTGCACAGAATAATACAGCCCTAATGACCAATAGCCTGCCTTTGTTCTCCTGCTTGGACATTCTGATTCTCAAACTCCCAGACCCTTCAGGCACATTTTCCTGGGCTGCCTTCCCTACTTTTCAGCCATCCCATTGTCTCCACACGCTTCCCAGTGAATAGCAACCATCAACATTTGACTGGCCTGCATTGTTCAGGCTGGGAAATACATCATGGAGCCCTGACAAAGTGCTCCAACAGCAAATTGCTCCCCAGTTTCCTGGTTGTCTATAGGTTCTCAAAGCATGACAGACAGCACCCTTTAATGCTAACCAGATTTGAAGATGAACCCAACACAATGGGCATCACAATGGGAACTGCTGGATACTTCTGGGAGTCCAAGAAATTAGGAGGGTTGTTCTTTGGGATAATTAAATTTGCTATTGTGAGCACAACTGGGAGCTATATGGAAGTGTCTCAATAGCTCCAGTAGTGCTGAGCTTCATCTGAAGGGTGACACACTCCGTTGGATGGGAACAAAAGGAGCAGATCCATCCTAGAGTACAGCAAGACCATCATCAGACAAGTTTCTTATCACACCAAAAAACCATTTCACCATCATTTGAGGGACTGGATGGTCTCTGACAGAGTGGAGAGTGACAGAGCTGTGAACCTTGAGCTCGATTCAGACACAGGCAAGCTCCACGTTTTGGATGTATAAATATCCCTTGAGCCAAGTAAAATAAAAATCTGGGAATCCCTTTGCAGTCTATCTGATGATAAGCACTTTCAGGAGAAAATAAATTTTTTTCTGACTCTATGATTTAATCATTCTCATGCTGCTTGTTAACTCTGTAGAGACAGATTTGGACACTACTTTATCAGCCCCTCTTAAGGAGAAGAACTGAGCTTGAATTAGGATCACTCCACAGCAAAAAGAGACTGACTGTTGGAAGTTAAGCTTTAGAAAGCACAATAACTCCACAATCAAAGAGGTTTGTTGACAAGGAACAGTAACAAGTATTTAAACACACACAACACCACAAAGAATCTCAACCCAAGCTGACTCCTCCCAACCAAGACCACGTCTGTTCCAGCAGGATGAGTCTCTGGAGAAGGTGGAGGAGTCACAGAGAGATACTTTAAGAACAGGAAGGTTCCTCCTCCTCCATTTCCCATTATCAACAAGTAGGTAAAGCATTCTGAGTGACTGGGGAGGAGGCAGGGAGGGATTGATGATGCTGCTGAGGTGGCTCTGGCCACTGTTCCACTCCAGGGGCTCAGGCCAAGACTCTCCAACAGTACCTTGTTTATCCTGTGGCAATAGCTGGGAGCTGTTCTCTTGAACTTTACTCCTGGCACTGGCCTCCTGCTCTTCTGACCATTCCACATTATCCCTGTGGGGAAAAAGGAGATGAACTAGAGCTGTAAAATGGGCAGAGAGAGAAAAACTGAGAGAGGGAGGGAGGTGTGATCCCCAATTCCAGCACAACATGAGGCTCCTGGGCCTGAAGGAGCTGCACTCATGGAATTGCAAAGGAAGGGATCCTAAATCTGCCCCTGATCCTTTTGCCTATTGGATGCTCAGCCAAATTCAGAGGGAATAATCCTTCCTATAAAACCACCAGTGCACTCACAAAACTAAATTGGTTTTCAATTTAAAACAAAAAGGGCAGGGGGGTCATTTGGAAGGTAACTGTTAAATTAAATCCAATTATGAGGAAAATATGCAGGAAGCTTTAAAGCATTAAGAATTATTAATAACTTCAATGCACACACACAGCTGTGCAGTCATTAAAGTGATTCATTTGGCTTTTTTTCATTAAAACAAGTGAATGAAAAGCAGAATACAAGGAGCAATAAGCCCAGTTCTGGCCTCAGGAGGAATCAGCCTTTTAACTCACAAACCAAAAATTTAAATGTTAAAAAAAAGCTGGATTACTAAAAGTTTCCACGGGAAAACTGAGGATATGCTTTTGTAATGTACCTTTGGTACAGAACAGTCCCAAAAGGAATGACAGGCTGATACATGTAAATATTACCTTATTACAAGTGAAACACACCCAGTTCTTCACAGGGTATGACAGCCAGAGACCAAAAGTGGATCTATTTACTTCAAAAATGCAAAATACCTTCAGTTCCCAGCAAATTAGACAATTTGTGTGCTTAAAACAGCTGCTCTACCCAAATAAAGAGCTCCTGTTCCAAGCACACACCCACCACAACCCCACAGGTGAAAGTTTCTGAGAGCAACTGATTCAACTTTATTAACTACAGCAATTAAACAACTGCAGCAAAGCAAAACAACATCTCCTGAATCAGGGGAGCCTGAGGAATCCCCAGTGCTGTGGGAGGAACCCAGAATGGCTCAGGATCCTCCTGGGGACCAGTTCCAAAGGGTCAGGACCCCCCAGGGACCAGTAAGGAGGCTCAGAACTCTCCGTGGATCAGCCCAGAAGGCTCAGGACCCCCAGGGAATCAGTCCCAAAGGGTCAGGACCCTCCTGGGATCAGCCAAAAATGGCTCAGGACTCCCCCGGGGATCAACCCCGAAGGCTCAGGACCCCCCCAGGGGATCAGCCCCAAAGGCTCAGGACTTCCTGGGGACCAGTTCCCAAGGCTCAGGATCCCCTGTGGATCAGCCCTGAAGGCTCAAGACCCCCCAGGGATCAGTCAAGAAGGGTCAGGACCTCCCGGGGATCGGTCCCAAAGGGTCAGTACCCTCGCAGGATCAGTCGAGAATAGCTCAGGACCCCCAGGGATCAGTCCCAAAGGCTGAGGATCCCCAGGGGATCAGTCACGAAGGCTCAGGACCCCCAAGCACCGCCCGCACAGGGCAGGGCCCTCCCGCCCCTCCGCCAGCGCCCAGCCCGGGGTCGCCGCTCCCCGCCCAGCCTCCCCTCGCTGTCCGGCGCCAGCCCCACGCCCACAGCCCCCCAACCCGCTCCGGGGGCGAGCGCGGACACCGGGGTCGGGTCCCCGCGGGCAGGTCGGGGCTGGGCCGTCACGCAGCGCTCGGCCACAAGCACCGCCAAGCGGGAGCGGCGAGGGCTCGCCCCGGGCGCCCCGAACGCACCAGGCGTTGTGCTGGAAGAGCCGCGCGGGGTCTGTGAGGAGGCGCTGCCCGAAGCGCCGCCGCTCCCGCTCCGCGCTGGGCGCCGCCATGACGGGCCGGGGCCGCCACTTCCGCTTCCGGCGCGGCCCGACCCG
The DNA here is from genome assembly GCF_003984885.1 of Neopelma chrysocephalum. Lineage (NCBI taxonomy): Eukaryota > Metazoa > Chordata > Aves > Passeriformes > Pipridae > Neopelma > Neopelma chrysocephalum. The sequence goes on along the minus strand of NW_020897844.1, from coordinate 846,367 downwards.
AACGGGGACTGCGGGAGGATCACGTGGGGCGGCGCTGAGGGAAACGGCGGGAAACGGCCCCGAAAGCGCCTTTGCTGGAGTTTAAACCGAATTTCACTGAAAAATGGGGCGGGTTGGGTGGGAAAGGACATTAAACAACATCCAGTGCCACCCGCTGCCATGGGCAGGGACACCTTCCACTAGCCCAGGCTGCTCCAACCTGGCCTTGGACACTTCCAGAGCTCCAGGGGCAGCCACAGCTTCTCTGGGAAACCCATTCCAGCCCCTCCCCACCCTCACAGGGAAGGATTCCTTCCCAATATCCCACCTAACCCTGCCCTCTGGCAGTTTGAAGCCATTCCCCCTTGTCCTGGCACTCCAGGCCCTTGGAAACAGTCTCTCTCCGTGTTTCTTGCAGCTCCTTCAGGTCCTGGAAGGCCACAATCAGGTCACCCCAAAGCTTCTCCAGGCTGAACAATCCCAACTCTCCCAGCCTTTCCTCCCAGCAGAGCTGCTCCAGCCCTCTGACCATCTTGGTGCCTCCTCTGGACTCTCTCCAGCAGCTCCATGTCCTCCCTGTGCTGTTCCCCAGGGCTGGAGCAGCTCTGCAGGGGGGTCTCACCTGAGCAGAGCCCACAGGAGAACTCCCATGGGAAGCAGGGAATGAATTCTTTATTTTGTTTTACTTGTGTGCAGGGCTCTTGCTTTCCCTGATAAACTGTCTTTCTCTCAACCCACGAGTTTTCCAGTTTTCACCCTTCCAGTTCTCTCCCCGATCCCACTGCTGGGGGGAGGACAAGAAAGATGGAGAGAGACTGTTTACAAGGGCCTGGAGTGATGGGACAAGGGAGAATGACTTCAAACTGCCAGAGGGCAGGGTTAGATGGAACATTGGGAAGAAATTCTTCCCTGTGAGAGTGGTGAGGGGCTGGAATGGATTTCCCAGAGAAGCTGTGGCTGCCCCTGGATCCCTGGAAGTGTCCAAGGCCAGGCTGGACGGGGCTTGGAGCAACCTGGTCTAGTGGAAGGTGTCCCTGCCCATGGCAGGAGGTGGGACTGGATGGTTTTTAGGGTCCCTTCCAGCCCAACCCATCCTGGATTCTCTGTTTTTGTTCCTGGCTGAGATGTGGGCAGTGCCCACAAAGGAAAGCACACGGGAAAACAGCTCTTGCTGAATTTTGCGAGGCTTATTTCTGCCACCCCCGAGGGAGCCCCAATCCATCCATCCACCCGGGCTGTGCAGTCCCTGCGCTCCCGCAGCCAGAGGACAAAAGAGGGCGTTGTTGGGCTGTGGAACAGCCCAGCCCCGCTCGGCAGCGGCTTCTGCCCCCGCGGCTCTGCGCAGACCCGGGGCCCGAGGGCTCCGACTGCTCGGGGCTGTGACAGGCACAGCAGTGTCTCTGCAGGGCGGGTGTCGGCTCTGCAGGTGCCTTTGGGTGTCCAACCAGACCTAAAACATTCCTGGGAATATAATCTTGGGGCCCCTGTGTTTTGTATGGGTCGTTACAAAAATAACCCTGTAAAGGGGGGCTCTCCCCTCTCTGTCCCACAGAGCTGAGACAGCTCACCTGATAATCTGAAACAGTTCTCCAGGGCAGAGCTGCCAACTCCACCCACTTCCAAAAAATTTTGAGGAGGAGGATTCAAATCTATAAAATTGAAGCTGCCTGAATCACTTTTCCCAGGGGCTGAAGAGGAGGAGAGTGGTCAGAGCTGTGACTGAGCCTTGTCCTGCCCTCCCAGAGCTCAAAAGGAGCAGAGATCCCAGCAGTCCCAGATCTGAACAAGTTGTGCCGTGGGGATCCATCCCCATTTTTTGCTGAGTGCTGGCTGAGTTTCTGGCAGGGAGGACAATTCCCTGCAGTTTATCAATAGCCAAAGAAGCTAAAGTCAACTCCTGTGTCCCACGTGGTAAGAGAAGAGCTTGGCCTCTGCTCTTGCAGCCAGGAGCATCTGGAAAAAGGGAAAAAGTGAGAATCTGGACTGACTTTGTTGGGCACAACCCCCCATCAGAGCATGATGCCTCTGTGGCACTTGGGGGTACAAAAATAAGGTACAAGACCCTGTTGAGACAGGGGAGGAGGATTTTACTGCTGGGGGGCAACAAGTCCCTCACCACCAGAGACTCCTCCATGTGGGTGGGAACCCACTGCAGTGGTTTAAGGGATTCACTTGCCTGGTGTTCACATCATGTCCTCATCACCTGACACTCACCAGTCCAGGCATGCAGGAGCCTTTGAACTCATCTGTTGGTTTCCAGAGATTTCTAGGCTTCCTCCAAGGAAAAAGACCTCAGAGCCTCCCCTTACCTCCCTGTGTCCTAAGGCTTCCAGCTTCCCCTTGCTGGGCAGGTGAACCCCTCTGGCTGTGGAGCCCAGGCTGGGGTTGAGGTCCTGGGTGTCACCTTTGTACCCCGAGGAAGGGCCTGGGCAATATTTGAACAGAGCAGGGTGTGTTGTCAGCAGCAGGGACCAGCTCTCCAGGGAGATTTCAGGCCTTGGGAATGACAGTGAAAGGGCAGCCAGGGAGACACCACCCACAGCAGCCAGACTTGGCACCTCCAGTGGCTCTGAGGTCAAGTGGTTCTCCAACATGACCAGGTCAGAGCCCAGATTATCCACAGTGGCTGTGTCCTCTGTAACAGGAAAGTGTTGGAAAGCTCCTCTGCCTGCTGGCAGTGAGTGCAGAGAGACCTGCCAAAAAAAGGTTATTAATAATAATAATAGCGACTCCTTTGCCTTTCCCCCACTCCTTCCATCTCAGGATCTGAAGGACTGTAGCCACAATAATGCAGTGAAACTCCCTCCCCTCTGGCAGGGTGGGATGCTGAGGCCAAGGAGGATTAAATTCCTTTTCTATGGCCATACATCACCTCCCTCCACACTGCACCCTGTGCACAGACACATGTGTGACACCCTGTGCACAGACACACGTGGGCTGAGCAGGAGCTGTGGTGACCCAGAAGCCTCCTCGTGACAATGGGAAAAATCACAGAATCCCAGGATGGTTTGGGTTGGAAGAGACCCTAAAAACCATCTCATTCCACCCCCTGCCATGGGCAGGGACACCTTCCACTAGCCCAGGTTGCTCCAAGCCCCATCCAGCCTGTCCTTGGACACTTCCAGGGATCCAGGGGCAGCCACAGCTTCTCTGGGAAATCCATTCCAGCCCCTCACCACTCTCACAGGGAAGAATTTCTTCCCAAAATCCCATCTAACCCTGCCCTCTGGCAGTGGGAAGCCACTTCTCCTTGTCCTGTCACTCCAGGCCCTTGGAAATAGTCTCTCTCTCCATGTTTCTTGTTGCCTCCGTTCAGGCACTGAGAGGCCACAAATAAATCACCCCAAAGCTTCTCTTCTCCAGGCCGAACAATCCCAATTCCCTCAGCAGATATGTTTGAGGAAGGGGAACCCAAATTCCAGCAAGGGTTTGCAGGGAGACTCTTGGCTGCAGCTTTAAATGTCTCACCCGAAGGCCAGTTTACAACACTGAGAACTCTCGTATCGACACAGGACTTGGTGACCTTAGAGAATCTCACCCCAAAACCGCTTCCCAAACCAGGGCCATTTTGTCCAGATGTAGGCTGGATGTCCCAGCTTTCCCCTAGTGGTGGCACTTTCATCCCAGGCTAATCCTGACTCCTTTACAGCCCTGGAGATAATGGATAAATCCTAGAGCAACTCAGCCTGATCTCACACCTGACCCAGCTTCGAGCAAGAAGTTGGACTAGAGACCTCCTGAGGTCCTTTCCAACCTGAATTATTCTGGGATTTTGTGCCCTGGGAAATGTCAGCTTTTTGTTTTTAATTCCAGCTCTTTCTCCTCATCTTCCATAAATCTTAATCCTTCTGCCCAGCAGATGCTCCAGATCCTGAACAATCCCATATATTCACCATCCACAGCCACGTCCTTCCAGTTCTGGTCTGGGAAGTGGATTTCCACTGGGATGGGAGAGAGACTCTCCCAACATTGACCAACTTCCCTGGAATCAGTGGGAAGATATGTTTCACTTCAGAAAATTTCCTAGGGACACAGAAAGCCCAGTCCTGGGGTATGGATGGCACAAAGTGCACCTTAAACTATCTCCTGGCTGCTTCAGGAGATGCATTCACTCATGTTGGGTTTATTTACAGAAATCAGTTTGCAAAAGGAGTTGATGCATTCCTGGGCTCCAGGAAGAGGGAGCACGTCAGCGCCTCGGGAATAAAAGTAGCCTTTAAAAGAAGCCTGGGACGAAGTGTTGCTGCAGGAGCTGTGTCTGTGGGGTGGGTCTCTGCGTGTCCCTGCTCCCTGGAAACCTCCACGGGGGAAGTGTGCCTCTCCAAAGTGGGATTTGGGCGTTGAGCAGCCCGGAAAGCTGGAAAAGTTCTGACAGAGCACGTACAGACATCACCATCTAGTGGTGCCCGACTCCAACAGCCTCCACGCAGCCCAGAATTTGCATATTCAGCAGAGTTGGAGTTACTACCGCTCCCAGATGGCTCCTCCCAAGGAGCTGAGAGCAGCCACTGCCTCCGCCCTTGTCCCACCTCTGGCTGCTCACACTCCTTTCCTCCGGCCAGCACAGCGGCACTGCCTTGATTTCGGGGGAAAAGTCACTCCAGACTCCCAACAGCTGCTTCTCATGGTCATGGGCTTGATCCTGCAAGCAGTCATGCCCGGTGGCATCAAGGGGCAGTGAACTGAGCTAAACTGGGGTCTTGTCTCATCCCACAGCTCCGTGGGAAAGGGAATTCTTCTGCCTGAATGGCACACATGGAATTATAGGAGTTTCTCCAGTGGAAGAAGCCCCAGGCAGCTTGGGGGGGGCTCATCCTGCTCCTTCGTGTTGCAGCCAGGCTCTCCCTTTGCCTTTCCCTCACCTCACCCTGCTGCCAAAATGCCCCTCCTGGGACCAAACCCAGCTGAACTCCCCCAGCCCCAGCCCAGGTCCCACCTGGGTGCTGGACTCAGACACCCAGCTCAGCTGGGGACACCGAGCACTGCCCCAAGGTGCCTGAACACCCTGTGTGGGCTGGGGGCACCTGGTGGCCCAGGGTGTGTGTGGGGGGGGTTGGAGAGCCAAGCAAACAGTTTTTCCAGAACTTTCTGTGGTCCCAAAATGCTGGTTTGAAGGGTGACCACAGGCTGTCCCCACAGCAGTGTGTGACATGGTGCCAGACTGGGTGCTGGGGGAACAGGCAGGACCCTGCTCCCAGGTTTAGCCCCTTCACCCCCTCCAGGTCCCAGCTGTCCTGGGATGGTCCTGCAGTGGTCCCAGCCCAGCTGCCCTGCTCTGGGGGCTTCTCCTGCAGACTGGAGGGCTCACAGGGACCTGTGGGGCAGGATGGGGGTCACTGGGGCTCACCCCATTCCCTCACAGTGAACTGAGGTGCTGCCAGTACCACAGTCTGCAGTGAGCTCTGGCCCACTGTGTGCCCCCAGCTTGTTATCAACCCCCAGGAATACAGGAGTTATGGAGCAGAAACCCCTGTGGGGGGCTAACAGCCAGTGGGAACCATCCTTCAACCCACCTCAGCTCAAACCAGCTCCCCGAGTCACACTGGGGTGCCAGGGGCTGCCCACGGGGCAGGAAGCCTGGGCACAGGCTGCTGCTGGGGACACTGACACCATGAGTAGTCTGAGGGGTTTTGTTTTAGTTATTTTTATTTTTGTGGTGTAATTTGCTGCTGCTCTGGTGCTGCCCATCCACCCCCCTCCCTGGAGCTCAGCCCCAGATCCCACCCAGCACCAAGCCCTGCCCCTGCTCCCACACTGCTGGGACAGCCAGGGGACAGGGACACAGGGCCACCACCAGCTCAGCCAACACTCTGCTGGGGCCCTCGGGGCCAACCCCACACCGGGCCCGAGGTTGCTGTTGGTTTTTGGGGCAGCTGAGGGGAACTGAGCCACTGTGCTCTGGCAGGGCAGGGACCAGGCAGCAGCACTGCTACAGCCAAGCTGGGACATGTCTTTGTTTTCCCCCACGGGTGACACACAGCCCCAGGCAGCAGGACACAGCCTGAGCCCTGCCTGCTCTGCTGGAACCCTGAGCTGTGCAGAAAACCAGGCATGGTGCAGTTACACAGCTCAGAAAACACCGAGAGGGGAGAGAGGTGGCCAGGCCTGAGGGATAAGGGGCATCATGAGCCCCCCGAGGCTGCTGCCTGTACATCCACGTGGGCTGTGGCATGGGGACAGTGAGGGGGGACACGGGGAGCTCAGCACCATCCCAGGGGCTGAGCCAGGCTGGGACCAGCACAGCTGGTGCTACATGGAGGTGCTGGGGGTGCAAACCGAGTGCACGTGGGGGCAGTGAGGGAGGGCACAGCTTTGCACCACCCTGGCTCACAGCAGTGCCAGAACACGGGGGTGCAAGGAGGAAAGGGGCTGCTGGGCTGCTCAGAAGCAGTGTCCTGAACCCACAAAGCAGTGATGGCTCCTGCCTGCTGGCAGCTGCCCTGTGCCCGAGGAGGTGGCTCCTGTGCCCAGCGGGACCGAGTCCAGTGATCCGACGGGCAGGGCTTCACCAGCACGGGCCGTGGAGGAGAGAACAGCTCAGTGTGCTTTGAGTGGCCACTCCTGAAGTCCCCTTGGCCCGATGAGCACCAAAGAGTTCACAGACTGGCAGAGAAAGTCCCATTTCTCTGTGTCCAGTGTATGGAGGGGCCGCCGGCTCCGCGAGCGACCCGCGAGGTAAGGACCGAGGTTTGCCTGGAGAGCACGTCCCTGCAGTCACAGAGGGGTGATGGACAACACTTGGAGGGCCTGGAGGCAGTCAAGGGGTTGTTAAATTACACACAGACACGTTCACACAGGCTCACACACACAAGGGCTTCTGTAAACTGGACTCCTTAAGGTTCCATGGATCCTTGGCTGATCCCACGGCCAGTGCTGGGTTGTTCCTTAGTTGTTCCCCCGGTACGTGATATTTGTGAAGGTGGATGTGGCCTCTTTATATAAAGGGTTGTGGGTCTGGAGGAAGAAGGAGAAGGAAAAAGAGCATCAACACTTTGTGCTTGGCATCACCATTCATTCTACTTAACACCTGGGGACACCGAGGCACCACTTCAGCACAGAGTGGTGGATCCCTGCCATGGCTTTGGCTCTGCAGTTTAATGGCTCCCCATGGGGGAGAGCAGGGAAAAGCTGCTGTGGAGGAGAGGAAAAGCAGCAGGAGCTCAGGAGCAGAGAGACCTCCTGAAAGAGCCACCCCATCCCATCCCATCCCATCCCATCCCACCCCATCCCATCACATCCCATCCCATCCCACCCCATCCCATCCCATCCCATCCCATCCCATCCCATCCCATCCATCCCATCCCATCCCATCCCATCCCATCCCATCCCATCCCATCCC
>NW_020897844.1:836426-839039 GCF_003984885.1 Neopelma chrysocephalum | reverse complement strand
CCATCCCATCCCATCCCATCCCATCCCATCCCATCCCATCCCATCCCTTCCCTCTGTGGGGCCAGGAGATGGAGAAGTGGAGGAGGGGCACCAGTGCTGTCTCAGCCCCCTCCCTGGTGCTCTGGATGCCTCAGTCCTTCCAGCATCCCATGGCAGGAGGGACCTTCCACTTTGCTCACGGGATGGAAACACTGGCGTGGGCAGTGAGTAAGGGGGTCACGCTGCTGACGACTGCTTGGGATATGCTGGAGGTGGGAAAATCATCTGGGACATCTGCTGTGGCCTGTGCACAGCCCTGGGAGCACAGCAGGCTCAGGGAGGAGTGTCCAGGCTGACAGTGTCACCCCAAGTCCTGCCTGGGACACTGTCAGACAGGGATGGGGCAATCTGGTCCCTACGGGCCACAGACAGCAGCTGGGCTCTCCTGCTGGGAGCACTGGGATGTGGATCCCTCAAGCCAGGGGCTGTGGGATCTGGGGGCTCCTGCCCAGCACCCCCCACCTGCTGGCCCTCACCGTGTCCCACTTGGCCCTGGCCTTCTCCTCCTCGAAGCGGGCGAACTCCCGGCGGTCGTGGATGGTGATGAGGAGCTTCCAGATGAGCAGGGCAGCCAGGCCGATGAGCAGGATGGCCCCTGTCACCGAGAGCAGGACCACCAGGACGTCGGGCCCCTTCGGGCAGTCTGCAGCACAGAGCAGGGCAGGGTAGGAGGGGGCTCAGCACTCCCAGGGCAACTAAAAGCAGCTCTGGGGCTGCCTGGCCATGGGTACGTGGAGCTCTTCTGGGCCCAGGAAGGCTTCATCCTCCCCTGGCATGGAGCAGGAGCCTCCACGCTGAGCACAGCAGGCTCTGTGAAGGAGGATCCCATCCATGGGGTGCATGTGCTGAGGTCCTCCAGCTCCTGTCTGTGGGGTGGGGGTCTGCACCCAAGCGTGGAGCAATCCAGATCAGGGGCACCATGATGGGGCACCACCCATGGTGAGGGATGGCACCTGAGCCCAAATCCTTGTGCTGGTGGAAGCTCTTCCCCAAACCACCACCCCGCTGACCCCCCGCCCCTGCTCTTGGCTCTGCACCAACACCACGTTGGCAAACCAGGGTGGTGAGATCCCAGGGGAGCCCCCACAGCCCCCTGCTCCCCCCAGCCCTCTCCTGCCTCTTCTCTCCACCCTGGGTGCAGAGCCAGGGAGGGTGGCTGGGGCTGCCTTCATGGCCCTGCTTCCAAAGGACCTGCAGCCACACAGCCCCTGGCTCAGCTGGAAGTCAGACCTCCAGGTCACTGGAGACCCCAGGGCTGCCAATGGGAGCCCTCTCTTATCTGCCTCCTAAGAACAACATCCCTGCAGTCAGACACGGATCAGGGTGGTGGGAAGGTTGAACCCCCATCCTTGGCCTCAACCGAGGAAATGTGAGACGTGAGAGGCAGGAAATCCCGGCCCCGGTGGCACAGAGCAGGGAACAAAGCAGCCCTTTAACTCCTCTCAGCCCCTGACTGCGGTGCCCCAGGAGCCTGGCTGGGGTGGGAGGTACAAAGGGCACTCAAAATCCCCCAGTTTAGCACAGAAACCCGGCACTGCACCTTCTCCATCCCCCATCTGAGCCAGGTCTTACCAGGCTCTTCGATGACGGAGAGGATGGACTTGCCACTGGAGTCCTCGTAGTACTGGAACCTCATCACACAGTCGTTCTCGTCCTTGTAGGTGCAGTTCACGGCGTCCTTGCCCCTGTCACCTGCCAGAGTGAGAGGCTCAGACCCTCCCCATGCCATGGATGTGCACACAGAGGGAAAGCAACCCCCTGGATTTCCACATTTTAGGGCAGGTTTGGGTCTCCTCTTACTCAGTTCCTGCACCGTCTCGATCTCGTCCCGGCACATGCGGCTGCAGGTCTGCTCCTCCACCAGCCTCCCCCGCTCGAACTTCTTGCACTCCACACAATCCCTGAGGAAGAGGAGGGAGGTGCTGTGAGCTCCTCTGCTCTCCTCAGAGGAGCATCACACCTTTCAGTCGCAGGTTGTGGAAATCACCACAATCCCAACCTAACAGGGCTGCAGCTGATGGGAGCTCCTGCTGCCACTGCTGCCAGCCCCCTGATGGGGTATGACCCATCCCAGCTCTCTGCCAGCCCCTGATGGGGTATGACCCATCCCAGCTCTCTGTCAGCTCCCCCATGGGTGTGACCCATCTCAGCTCTCTGTCAGCTCCCCCATGGGGTGTGACCCATCCCAGCTCTCTGCTGGCTGCCCTATGGGATATAACCTTTCCCAGCTCTTTGCTGGCTCCCCAATGGAATATGACCCATCCCAGCTTTCTGCCAGCTCCCCAATGGGATATGACCCATCCCAGCTCTCTGCTGGTTCCTCAATGGGATATAACCCACCCTAGCCCTCTGCCGGCTCCCCAGTGAGATACGACCCTTCCCAGCACTCTGCCACATTCCCAAAGGGATGTAACCCACCCCAGCTGTCTGCCAGCCCCCTGATGAGACATGATCCATTCCAGCTCTCCTCCAGCTCCCCAGTGGGATATAACCCACCCCATCCCTCTGCCGGCCCCCGCCGTGGCACGAGCTGCCCCAGCCCCGTGCCCTGGCTCACTTTTTGATGGTGCAGGC
>NW_020897844.1:820888-836416 GCF_003984885.1 Neopelma chrysocephalum | reverse complement strand
CTCTCGCAGGTGTCCCCGTAGGAGCCGGGCTGGGTGCACTCGCAGCGGCCGCACACGCAGGAGCCGTGCCCGGAGCACACCAGCCCGTTGCCGGACATGCAGGTGTCCGTGCGCGTCGTGCAGTTGCAGTAGTCGCCCGTCCAGTCCGGGTCGCACACACAGTCCCCACAGCTGCACTTCCCGTGGCCTGGGGACAACCCAAAGAGCATCAGGACCCTCAGTGTCCCCATTAGCAATCGCCCATATGGATGCCCCTGTCCCAAGGCGGACCAGCCACCGGGGACAATCCCATTGCACTGTGCTCGGGGTGGGACACGCAGCAGCTCACACCAAACCCCAACCTTTGCTGTGTTCCCAACGCTGCTCTCATCCCACCCAAACAAGAACAAAGGTGGGCAATGAAGAGGGGAAGCTGCATGAGGAGCAGCTGAGGGCACTTGGTCTGTTCAGCTGGAGGAGACTGAGGGGAGACCTCACTGCAGTTCCAACTTCCCTGGGAGGGGGAGCGGAGAGGCAGGCACTGAGCTCTGCTCTAGGGGGACCAGGGACAGGACCCGAGGCAATGGCCTGAAGCTGTGTCAGGGGAGGTTGGATTTTAGAAAAAGGTTCTTCCCCCAGAGGGTGGTTGGCACTGAACAGGCTCCCCAGGGCAGTGGGCACAGCACCAAGGCTGACAGAGCTCAAGGAGCGTTTAGATGATCCTCTCAGGCCCAAGGTATGACTCTTAGGGATGGTCCTGTGCAGAGCCAGGAGTTGGACTGGATGATCCTTGTGGTTCCCTTCCAACTCAGCATATTCTGTGATTCTGTGATTCCAGGCTGAACTGCCCCAGCTCTGCCAGGTTGGTAGCAGCAGCTGGAGATGCTCAGTCAGATCTGTCTCTGAGCGAGTCAAGCCTTGGCTGTGGCTTTGAATTTCAGATTGAGTCGGGACATCTGGTCAAACCCCCCAAATCCCACTCCTTTCCCAGCCCTGGACCAGGCAGGGGAAGCTGACTGCTGGGAAAAGCCCGCTGAGCTCTGCACGCTCACCGAGCCTGGTTTAATCACACAGACAGACAGACAGACGTGCTCAGATCCTGCCAAACCCCGGAGCTGTTTGGATTTGTGGTTTGATTCCAGCTCAAAGACCAGACATGGTAAGTGGTGGAAACACCCCGGAGCCGGCACGCGCCGACCCGTCCAAGCCCTGGGCACAGTGGGGAACGTTGGGAACGCTGCTCCCGGCAGGGGATCGGCTGGGCACCATCCCAAAACCCCGCTCTTGGCCCGGCACTGTCCGGGAATGCTGCTCCCAGCGGGGGATCAGGCCGGGCACCGTCCCTGCCACAGCCTTGGAGGCACCGGCATGAGAAATAAATGTGTAACCCCGTTAATGAGGAACCAGGGCTGAGTCACAGGAAAACGGTGCCACGCTGGGTGACAGGGCATGGAAAGAGACGGGCAGCCCGGGGAGAAGTGGCTCAATGGGACCAGACTGATGCCAACGGGGTCAGACAGTTCAGGTTAATTAACAGCCCGCCCTGGCTGGGGGCAGCTCTTCATCATGGCCCTTCACCCATCCGGACCTGGCAGCCCTTGTGCAAACAGGAACAGGCTCCCTGCGGGCACTGACTGCTCTGGGAGGGGAAAATCCAGCGTTTCCACCTCCTTTATCAGCAGGCTGTGAAGATAAAGGATCAATCCCAGCAGCACAGAGGCGGCTTTGAGCCATGAATTTGGCCTGAGGGGCAGGTGGGGTCCCAGAAACTCAGTTTGGGGACACTGGGGAGCAGGAACCAGAGACAGTGATTATTCTGAGTTGGAAGGGACCCACGAGGATCATCAAGTTCAACTCTTATGTGAATGGCCAGTGTGGAGATTGAACCCCCAACCTTGGTGTTATTAACACCATGCTGTAACCAACTGAGCTCAGGGGCATCTCCCCACGAGTGTTGGTCCGGGTGAGTTGCATCAAATCTCTGCTTAATAATAATTTCCTTTTTGACAGCTTCAATGTAATTGTTTCAATGCAGTGCACTATCCTATCTTGTAGCACACTACTAGTAGTTTTAGCGCTTATACTGTGTAGTAAATAATTCTGATTAAGATCTTTTGTCTGATCATTTGTAATAATAAATGATTCATTTTATATAAATATTCTCATTTTGCCAGTCATTAAAACCTGGGGGACAAAAGCGGTTCAGTGACACCTCTGCAATTCCTTGAATTTAAACCGTTGCCATAATCCGAGCTAAGATTGGGTGCAGCTGGATCCAGACTCCTCTCCCGAGAAGGGGTTTGGAAAGCCAGGGAGTCCTTTCCGCGCCTCGTGACTCGACGGCGGGACTTTTTTAATAAACTTTGTCTAACATTTATTAAACCCCGCGGCAGCGGGCCCCTCCCAGCCCGGCGGTGCCGGCACTCACCCGAGCACATCTGGCCCTTGAAGCGGACGCAGGAGAAGTCGTCGCACTCGCAGTACTTGCCGCTGACCTTGCCGAAGTCGCTGCTGTGGCACACGCACTGCCCGCAGATGCACTCCCCGCGCTGGCTGCACAGCGGCTGGCCCGGCCGGGGGCTGCAGTTGTCCTGCTGCGAGGGGTTGTACTCCTCCTCCGAGCACTCGCAGTGCGAGCCCAGGCGCCCGGCGTTGCAGCGGCACACCCCGCACTCCAGGGTGCCGTTGCCGCGGCTGCAGGACGGGCTGCGGGGCTCGGCGCGGCTCTCGCAGGAGCAGTCGCAGTCGAAGTTCACCTCCACGCTCAGGCTGTCCTTGAAGCCCACGGGTTTGATGGTGAAGGATTTGTGCCGCTCCTGGGGGCAGCCCCGCACCTTGGCCTCGATGCTGAAGCTCACCTGGGGGGCAGAGGGGTGTGGCTGGGTGTCAGTGCCACCGGTGACAGGGACAATACAGGTGGTGGGACATCTGCTCCACGCCATGCCCAAGCTTGAGGAGCTCAGAATTGGGACCCGCCAGGTTACTTTGGGCTTATCAAAGCTGTCCCAGCACGGTACTGACAGGCACAATACAGGTGGTGGGGTACCTGCTTCAATCCATGTCCAAGCTTAAGGAGCTCGGAAATAGGGCCTGCCAGGTCTCTTTGGGCTTATCAAAGCTGTCCCAGCATGTTTTGGGCCAGGGCACCTGCTCTGCCACAGTAACCAGGTGAATTTTTAGATTGGATATTAGGAAAAAGTTGTTTGTTGTTCACTGAAAGGGTGGTCAAGCATCGGAACAGGCTGCCCAGGGAAATGGTGGAGTCACTGTCCCTGGAAGTGTGCAAGAAATGTGTAGTTGTGGTGCTCAGGGACATGGTTCAGTGGACCTGGCAGTGCTGGGTTAGTGGCTGGACTCAATCTTAGAGGTCTTTTACAACCTGAACAATTCCAGGATCCCATGCACAGCGGGCAGCAGCCTGGGCTGAGCTACAGGACCCCAGGGTTGGCATCCAGCAGGCTCAAAACATTTTCCTCCTTGCACCCACCCCACTGGACCCCCTCTCTCCACTGCTGAGATTCCAGGGCCCGTGTCACCGGGGAGGTGGTGGGACAAGCAGGCAGTGCTGGTGCAGAGCATCAGACAATCTGGCAGCGCTGCTTTGTGGAGGGGGAGGAAGACCAAGCCCATGCAGAGGATCCTCACCGTGTCCCCGATCTTGAGCCCCACGCAGGACTTGAGGCCAGGGATGACCTCGTCGTTGAGGCAGGTGGCGTTGAAGGCCAGGGACAGCTCTTCGGGGAGGTCCCGCACCTCCAGCTCCACCTTGGAGCGGATTTTCTAGGCAAGGAGAGAGCAGTGATGAGGACACAGCACTGGGGAGGGCTCGGTCCCAGGGAGGGTCCCCCCCAGCACCACAGGACAGGAGCTAAGTGCTCCAAGTCTCTCTCAAGGCTCGGCTACATCATTCCCTACATCATTCCCTCAAATGCCTTTGAGGACGGGAAGGGGCAGGCAGTGAACCCAGTGATCTCCCTTCCCTGCACACATGGGTGGAGACAGATGCTCACAGCTGGTCCAGGGAGGGTGCTCGGGGCTGCCAAATCCATGAGGGCTGTTTGCAGTGTGAAGCAGGGGCTATTTTGGGAGGCAGAGAGCTCTTGTGCCAACACATCACACACTTACCCCATAGGAGTCCACGATGAGCTGCAGGACGTTGCTGGAGTCTCTGGACAAGGTGCCCACGGTTGTGCCTGGGATGAGCTCACTGTAGTTCTGGAGAAATACCATAAATGAGGTCTGTTTGTGATGGGTGACTGTGCCATGGCTGGGCCAAACCCCACCCAGGAACACAGGAGCTTCCCAGGGAGCTTTGGTAGGACAGGAGACCACCAAGCTATCTCCAGCCACCCATGGCTGGCTCCTGGGGACCCTCCAGCCCCCCAAAAGGTGTCTGCACAGCAGTTGATACCTGGTAGAGGCCAACAACTGTATCTGTCACAGCAAAGATCAAGTTGATGTTCTTCTGGGAGAGTTTCTCAGTCATCAGGCCCAGAGAGGGATAGTCCTGGGAAAGAGGAGAGGTTATCCCTTAGGGACATGTACCTCCACCACCCGGCTCTCCAACCCTGGCTGGACCACCTTTCCCATCCCATGGGGACCCAACAGGAGCTCTGGGCTCCACAACCCCACGCCTGGGGCCAGGATTTACCAGTGTGGTGCTGGCAGAGTAGAAGTTATCCTTGCCAATGTGGCACTGGGCATCGTTGGGCTGCACGATGCCGGCCAGCCGCCCGTCCAGGGCGATGTGGGTCTTGGCGTCCGTGGTGAAGACGAGCAGGTGGGAAGCATCATTCCTCCAGCCAATCTTCTCCTGTGGTGAAAGGAGCTCCCAGTCATGTGGCAGCACCCTGTGCCAGCGCCCCACTTCTGCCTTTGTGCCACCCCGGGGTGTGACTTGGCCATAAGGACCAACCAGCTGCAGAAGGAATGGAGGGAATTGCTCCCCCAGGGAAGTGCTGTGGGCATGTGGGGGCTGGCAGGGGAGCAGGGGCTGCTTGTACAGGTGAAAGATGGGTTTTAATAAAGAAGATATCAAGCTATTAGAGTGTCCAAAGGAGGGCAACGAAGATGGGGAAGGGCCTTGATTTGAAGCCACGTGAGGACACTGAGGGCACTTGGTTCAGCTGGAGAAGAGGAGACTGAGGGGAGACCTCACTGCAGTTCCAACTGCCTGGGCAAGGACTGAGCTCTGCTCTGAGGGGACCAGGGACAGCACCCAGGGAGTGGTTGGAGCTGTGTCAGGGAGGTTTAGGTTGGATGTCATGAAAAGGTTCTTCCCCCAGAGGGTGGTTGGCACTGCCCAGGCTCCCCAGGGCAGTGGGCACAGCCCCAAGGCTGCCAGAGCTCCAGGAGGGTTTGGACAACGCTCTGAGGGACAGGGTGGGATTGTAGGGGAATCTGTGCAGGGTCAGGAGTTGGACTGGATGATCCTTGTGGGTCCCTCCCAAGTAGCATATTTTGTGATTCTGTGATTAATTTGCC
Source organism: Neopelma chrysocephalum (assembly GCF_003984885.1). Taxonomy (NCBI): domain Eukaryota; kingdom Metazoa; phylum Chordata; class Aves; order Passeriformes; family Pipridae; genus Neopelma; species Neopelma chrysocephalum. The sequence continues at coordinate 830,953 of NW_020897844.1, read as the reverse complement.
AGTGTTAATCAAGGTGTTTAATGACTGAGGTGATACAACCCCTCCAGCAAAATCAAGGTGCAGGCACAGGAGCTGTTGTCCCTTTTGGGCTGGTCACTGCAGGGCTGACATGGGATCATCATCCATTCCCAAACACCTCCTCTGCTCCTCTCTCCTGCCAGGACCACTGAAGGTCCTGCTCTTCCCTTGCCTTGGCAACTGGGCTGGAAATGTCCTGGTTGAACGTTCACCCTCTCCAGAGCCGAGTGGCACAGCAGCTCCACAAGGCTCATGATCCTGTCCTGGTGGGATTGGGTGGTCTCTGCCCACACTGGTGGCCCTGCCCCAGCCCCAGCCAGGCCTTCTTGCCCCTCACCTCACACACAGTGGCCTGGATGATGGCATCGAAGCCGCCCTCGGGCGCGTCGCGGTTCCGGGACACGCTTTGCTTCCGCACCTCCTCGTTGAAACGCGTCACCTCGTCCGTGAGTGACAGCACGTGCTTGTACCCGAACATGGGCAGGCAGGTCTCACCGATCCTGGGGGGGGACAACAGTCACAGGGCTGTGCCAGCTCCCATCCCTGCCCTGCAGCCATCCCCTGTCCCACGGTCCTGTCCAGGATGTGCTGGAGAGGGCACATCCAGAGGCTGGTGAAGGACCTTCTAAAAAATCAGCCCCGTGTTCTAGAGGTGCCCTGGGCTCAGGGCAGCTCCCAGCCTCAGACCTGCTGGGATTTTTAGGAGTCATTTGCTTCAAGCCTCAACAGGAGGTTGTAGCCAGGTGGGGATTGGTCTCTTTTCCCAGGCAACTCTCAGCAAGACAAGAGGGCTCGGGGTCTTCAGCTGTGCCAGGGGAGGTTTAGGTTGGAGATTAGAAAGAATTTCTTTCCAGAGAGGGTGATCAGCCATTGGAATGGGCTGCCCAGGGAAGTGGTGGATTCTCCATCCCTGGAGGTGTTTAAGAAGAGACTGGATGTGGCATCAGTGCCATGGGCTGGGAACCACAGCGGGGTTGGATCAAGGGTTGGACTTGATGATGTTGGAGGTCCCTTCCAACCCAGCTGATTCTATGATTCTATGATTTCTCATGAAAAACTGGTGTAAAATTGTTCCCTTAAGGACTTCCTGGTGGCAATGACAGTTCTAGTTTAGACCTGCTCCTCCTCCCTGTGCCAGCACAACACACTGTGCAGCAAGGTCTGAACCCTGCCCGGAATCAGGCACCCATCTCCCTGCTGGAATCTGCTGGGATGGATTTCCAGCCACATTCCAGTGATGCCCCATCAACTTCTGGCCCTCATGGGACTCCCTCAACCCGGGACTCACTCATAGCAAGGGTTCTCCACGGCCTCTGGAGGAGAGATGTACATGTAGGGGGAGATGGGCTTGTCCACGAAGGCCCCGAAGCCGATGCGGAGGTTGCTGGTGAGCTTGCGCATCTCGCTGGCCAGCTTCGTGCCCAGGTTCTGGATGTTCCTCAGGTCGTCCTTCATGGAGTTGGACAGGTCCATCAGGTAGTAGATGTCCACAGGGTAGTCTTCCACCTGACGCACTTGCACACGGAAGACTTGGGAGTCATCTGGAATGTGACAGGGCAGCGGAGTGAGAGCTCCTCTCCTGGGAGGAGCAGGGGGAGCTCACCACAGGATTAGGGAGAAAGTCACCCTGCAGGGTCAGGAGGAACCCAGGGGATGGTTAAAAGCTGCTGGGAGGAGAACATCACCCTTAAACAGACACAGAGGGGCAAAGCCCTTAGTCAGGTGCTTGCACAGGAGATGTTCTGTGCACCCTTGGAAGTGTCCAAGGCCAGGCTGGATGGGGCTTGGAGCAACCTGGGCCAGTGGAAGGTGTCCCTGCCCGTGGCAGGGGGTGGAACGAGATGGGCTTTAAGGTCTTTTCCAACCAAAACCATTTTAGGATCTATCTATGACAGGTGTGTCTGCATTCCATGGCTCCTGTTCTCCAAACCTCTCAGTACCAGGATGTGAGCAGATCCTCCTGCCCAGGGCTGACCCCTCAGCACAGCAGGTCTGGCAGGGACCACAAGGGGACTGCAGGGTTGCTTTGGACTTCTCTGAGCTCCCAGGGTCTCTGAGCATCTCCCGAGGCCTCCCCCATCCCTCTCCCCTTGGCTCCTCCCAGCTCCTACTGGGGAATTTTTGGTGCAACATTTTCCATTGAAACAAAACCTTCCTCAGACAGATCCTTCTGGGGATCAGGCCAGTTTTGATGACTTTGGCACTTAAAAAAAGAAAAAAAAAAGCTGAAAATGCCTTGAGTTGACCTTTTTAAGAGACAAAGGTTCTTTCTTCTGGTCCTTGAAACGGCTTCTTTGAAACATAAGCCAGGGCACAGCTGCAGCCTTGTCTGAACACCTCAAACATTGAGGAAAAGAAGCTTTAATTGAGCTTAAATTGTTGCTGTTTTCACATTTCCATCTAAACCCACACGTCACGTTCTTTCAGGATGGAGAAAGTTTCAAAATCTATGAGAGCCCAAAGACCTCCATCCTCCCTCCAGCTGTGCTGGGACCCCAAACAGAGCCAGGGGTCCCATCTTTCTGCTCAGATAGCAGCTGTTTGCCCTTGTTGAGCTGAAGCCATGAGCGCTCTCAGCTTGAGGGACATGAGCTGTGACTTGTCCTGCTTGTATCCTTCATGACCTGATCTTGGTTCAGGAGTCAAGGCTGATGACTCACTCCAAACCCTCTTGGTTGGGCAGAGATGGTATCAAGCTGGGTTTTCTCCCAAGAAACAGGGATTTACAGGGATTTACTCTCCTGAGCAACACACTCACCCCCCTCCTGCCAAATACCTTTAGACCTCAATAGAACAAGGGCCACTGAGCAGCTCCACATCCCCACTGCATGGGGACATTTCTGTCCTTCAGATGGGTCAGGACCCCTCCTGGCCAGGCCCAGGGATGTGCCACGTGCTATCAGCCACTGACATTCAACCCCAGGGCTTTAATGAGCACAAGGAACCAAAACTGCTCCTGCTGAGACTGGCAGAGTCACCTGTGAGGGGATGTCTGGGGCAGAGCAGGCGATGGCACCGCTCACTCCACGTTCCCCGAACCGGTTTTGTGAGTTCGGGTGAGTGACACCCGTTAGCTTTGCCTCCTGCCTGGCATCCTTGAAACTCCTGGATGCTGGCAGAGGACCAGAACAGTTAATTGGCTCCAGCCTGCCTGGCTGAAGGGAGCCAGGGAAATTACAGGACCTCTTGGCAGCCCAGCCCTGCCAGCTGCTCGTTAGACACGAGCCGACTTCCACCCAGGAATTCCGAGCGCAGCGGCAGTGCCTCGGATCCAAATGGCTTTTTGTTGAAGTCACATCCAGTCCTGCCCCTTGGGCACATCAGGATTGAGGCAAGAGACTGAACGCAGCAAGCAGCTTGCAGGCTGCCCACCAGGGATGTTCTGGAGGGTCCAGTGTGGCCTCAGCCTGGCCTTGCCCCCACAAGACCCCCTTGGCCAGCGAGGCAGAGCCGTGGCTCTGTCACTGCCTGAGCCCTTTGGGTTATTCCCACTGCATCCCCCCCTTCCCACAGCAGCCTGGGGGCTCTTACCCGGCCGCAGGTTCAGCCGAATTCTCTGGGGGCTCATCTGGGTGGTGGTGGCCCCCCCTGAGCCCTTGTTGCTGAGGGGTCTGTCCTCCAGGATGGTGACACTGCTGCTGGGGGACTCGATGTGCTCCTGCCCGCAGCCGTTGTGCAGCAGGTTGGCACGGAGGTCACAGCGAGGGGACGACTGTGCCCAGACCTGGGGGAGAGGGACACGGTCAGGAGCCAGCTCCCCCCTCAGCTGGGAGAAGGAAAACCACCCCCCTTTTCCCTGGAGAGCTTTATCACACCTCATGCCAGACCAGGACCGGAGGGGTTTTGGGGTGCACGGTCTGCGCTCGAGGGAGGTGGCAGACAGAGGGGATTTGGAATCAGCACATGCTGCCAGGACCCAAAGCAGGAGCTTGGCAACCTCTGCCAAGGAGTGATGGATAACACACCCCTGCCAAGGAGCGATGGATAACACACCCCTGCCAAGGAGAGATGGATAACACACCCCTTCCAACCCCCTCCCGGCTCCTGGCAGCTGGAGCCTCACGTTTGGGTTCTGGCAGAGCTGAAAGGAAAGCCTGTCTCTGTGGGATGGCTGGAGGAGGGTGTGGTGGGATGTGAACAGGGGCAGGCTGGGACTTTTTAAATTAGTTGTTACTTTGGCAAAAGACAAATCACCTTTTCCCCCCATTTTCTCCACACGTGCCCTCAGGAATCCTGCCGTGAGCAAGGAATGGGCCCACTGTGGGTGAGTCCAGTGCAGGGAGCAGTGCTCAGTTCCTGCCCAGGAGTGGATCAGGCTTATCTCCAGCTCCCCAGCTTCCTGCCGGATGGAGCTGACCGGGAAAGGAGCACCAAAAAAGGAGTGAAAGAGTGACCAGGCACCGGGGTGTGGGAGAAGCCGTCAAGGGCCCATCAGGGGCAGGAAGCACAAAGTGTGGAGTCACTGCGGGCTCCAGCCCTGTCCCTCCTTTCCTAGAAAGCTCCCAGCTCCCTGCCCTTATCACCACACATTCAGAAGGGTTCATGTCCCTTCAGTTTCTCATGGAGACAAATATGGGAGGAATTTCTCCCCCCCATCACTGCCGGGATCTGCTGTGACATGTTCCCGCTCAGGCAGCGTCCACCCTCCTCTCCAAAGGGATTTTCCATCTGCCTCCCACAACCAAAGTCTTTCTACATCGGAGTCCTACAGCAGAGGACCAGCACAGCCTTTCCCTGCAGCAAAGGGAGGTGGCACAAGTTTGGGTGGGGCTGGTCCAGGGATGCAGGATCCCAGTTTTGAGTCTCCCAGTGCTGGAGAGGTTCCCATCCAGGATATCGTCTGCCCTGGGTTCAGGTTGATTGAACCCAGGGATGAATTTGCAAACAAGGAGAAGAACGCAATGGTGTCAGGAGGCCCTGGCTGGCCCACGGCCCTCTGGAAACAGGGACAGCCAAGGAATACATCAGCAGGCGTGTTCCTCCCCCGCAGCCTCCCGATCCCACCGGAGCGCTGCTGACGGGGAGGAGGACGAGTCATCCCTCCAAATTAGCTCCCTTGCACCCACCCACCCCACAGGCTCACTCCACAGGGCTCCCAGCTGTGGGAAGAGGTGGCTGGTTCACTCCAGATCCCATCAATCATCACGTACATTCCTGTCCCAGGAAGGGAAATTGCTGGAAAAATACATGGGTGAAAAGCGGGCTGGGCAGGTGGGGTTTATCCATGGGACTGGGGGATACCTGGAGATCTCGGGGAGCTCCCAGGACCTCAAAGGCCACGTGGCACCTTGTGGGATTTTAGCAGCACCATTCCTGCTGTGAGATTCCCACGGAGAAGCTGTTTAACCCCAGGACTGCATCCTTCCCCTTTCCTTGGAGCTCTAAATACTGAGGTTGACTCAGGACTCACAGGAGCCTCCCCAGCAACAAAACTACTGCAAAAGGTGAAGGAAAACACTCCTGTGCCATCCAAGGGGTATTTGGCTATGGGGCCCTGGCAGCTCCCAGTCTATTTTTGACCCCAGTCTCTGCCACCTTGCTGACTCAGCACTTTGGGCACAGCTCCAGGTGGGAACAACCTGGAGCAGCCAAGGCCTGCTGGTGACAAACACAGAGTGCAGGGACTTCCTCTGTGATAAATCCCCCTTCTCCATCAGCTTCTTAGGGCAGAAATGTGAGGAGATGTGTTCCCAGCCCTCCATCCCAGCCTTCCCACAGCCCTTCCCAGAGATGCTCCACCTGCCCTCTGTCCCGCTGCAGGGAGGGAGGTTTTAACTCAGGATGGGAAACCTGGTGATTTTATCCCAATTCCTGCCTCCAGAGCCGTTAAGTGAGGGCAGGGGCAGGCAGGGCACTGCCAGAGCCAGCTCCATCCCTGCCTTCCCAGGGTGGGAGGCTGTGGAAACTCCCACATCCCCAAGGCATCTCCATTCTCAGCTCTGACACAACCACATGCAGCATCAGCTTCTCTGCAGGAGAGCTCCTGGGAGGGCTCAGAGCACAGATACCTCCCCAAACTAAGTTAAAATCTTCCAGCAGCTTCTCTGAAATCCACCCCTGGTCCAGACTTGCCTCCACCTTTCCTCCAAGGGAACCAGAATGGGTGACATTTTGGGAGGGTGAGGTGCTGGAAGATCTGTCACAATAATCTCCAAAGGGGTTTTAGAGCCATGTGTCAGTGTTACAGCTTGGCTGGCTTTTTCCAAAAGCAAAAGTGAGTGGATGAGAGCATCTATTTGTTGGGAAGAGTGGTCAAGGTTTCCAAAAAATAAATAAAACTCAACTCCCCTCTGCATCAGTGCTCAGGGGGGGTCGGTGATCACAAGAAACCACAATGAAACCCTTCTCCCATCCCAGCCCAGGATGGAGCAGCAATAACTCATCACCCCAGTGAGTGGGAAAGGGCTGCAGCGGGAGCAGGAGCACAACTAAGGGCACTGTCCCTTTAAAAAAAAGGGGGGCTGTGCAGTATCAGAGACCTCCCCCACCCCAGGGAAATTAAACAAACCCGCAGCAAAAACCCTCATTTGCTAAATTAGGACAATGTGGTCCAGATGTTGGGGCAGAGTTGCTGAGCTGAGCTGCACTCCCGGCTCTCCGGGGGCCGGCTCTGGCAGTGGGACGGCTCCCTCGCTGCTGTCACGTCTGTCCACGAGCACAGCTCGCAGCAGCACTGGAAATATTTCCTTTTTTGGAAACCTTTGCTGATCTGGAGGAAAAAAAAAAGCTCCATCACAGCCCCCGCTGCAGCGTTAAGACACCAGCCCTGCCCAGTCAGCAGCCGGGAAGGAGGGAGCCCAGCCCAGCCCAGCCCGGCCCAGCCAGCATTCCCCCTGGGACAGGGGATCCAGAGGGAAGCCAGGCCCTTTATCACCCGGCACATTTCAGACACTCCCCGCGGGAGATAAGAGGGGCACAAACATCTTTATTCACACCACACCCGAGGTCCAGCCCTATCTGATGGGCACAGCGAGCACAGCCACCCCCTCCAGACACACACTGACCCCAAGGCATCGACCACACAGGCATGATCCAACAGCATTTTCCAGCTTGGATCACTTTTTCCCAGGTCTTCTCCTGGACACCACGGGCACAGCCTCAGCTGGAGGAAGTAGAAAGCAAGGAAAGCCTTGCCAGAGGGGGATCCACCCCGGGCTGGATGCCCTGAAGGTTTCATCACCTCTCCCCATCCCAGCCTCAACTCCCTTGGCTCTGCCCTGGGGCTGCTCTTCCACCTCCTTGGGAAACTCCCTCCTCTTACCTAATGGATTAACCCCCAGGGCAGCATTTTTGGAGGGGAGTGTGGCAGATCTCCCAGGCTCTCACCTACCCAAAGTGAGTGATTTGAGAGCCACAGCTCAGCACTCACATCCTCCTTAGCCCAGCAACCAAAACAAGGCACTTTGTCCTCTTCCCCCCTTACTTGCAATGAAAAAAGGCTTTTAAACCCAACCCCATAACTTCTAATCACCATTTTCAATTCCTCCCTCCAATCCTCCTTCCCTTTCCAGCCCTTCCAGCAATTAAGCTCCTTCAGCCAGAGCTTTACAACAGGTTTTCAGGAAGCAAACCAAAAGTAAACTGAGCTTTTTACATGCACGTTATTTGAAAGGCAAAGTGATTTCCCAGTGGAAGCAGCACCATTTCCCAGCCAGCTCGATGTAAATCCCACCAGCACACGCTTAAGGGGCAGATTTTGGGAGCAGGGCAGGAGTGATGTGCAGGTCTGAGCCAGGGGATGTGTTTAGACATGGTGGGAGCAGGTGGAGATGGAGCTTGGGACTAATCCCACAGCCCAAAGGCTCGTCCCTTCCTACACACCCCCAGTCCTGCTCGGGGATGAGCTTCAGCCCAGCTCAGCCCCCCAGCTCAGCCCCCCCCAGCTCTTACCTCGGCAGAGCACCAGGCACAGAGGGGGCTCACAGCCAGGCACTGCTTGCAGGAGTTCACCCCACGGGTGGTGCAGATGTTGCCCCCTGGAACAGCAAAACAGAGCAGTCACAGCCTGCAGAGCCCCTGCTCACCCCCATGCCCAAGGGGGTGCTCAGCCACCGGCTCCCCGAGCAGCCACAGCCCCCACCAGGGCCCTGCTCTGCCCCCTTTCCCAGCCCCAAACCCTGGGTGTTGCCTCCTCGCCCCTTTCATACCCTGGCACCAGCTGGGCTTCATCCTGCCCAGGGCTGAGCACCATTCCTGCCCTGCCAGCTCCTTAAAGGGTCCCCTCCTCCCTGCAGCATCACTCAGGTGTCGGAGTGAAGCTCCCACTGCTGGTATTTGTGCCCCCCTGCAGAGCCCTTGGAGTAGCAGGAGAGGGAAGAGGTGAATTCCCAGGGGTGCAGAGTGGTACCCACAGCCCTGCCAGGGATCAGCTGCCTCTTCCCACTGCCCCGACCCGAGGTGGTCAGAGGGTCACCCAGGGCAGGGTGGTCAGTGCCACCTTGTGCAGACACTAAACACAGTGACTGGCCTTGGCTCGGGTTCAAATCCAGGGAAAGGAGGGGAGGGAAAGGGCAGGAGTCCAGCAATGTGCTGGGGGTGGTTTGCCCCGGTGTCCCAGGCAAAGGCTGGCTCTGTCAGTGACAGTGGTCATGGGGACTCTGGGAGACACAGGCTGGCACCAGTCCTGGAGGTCAGAGGCCAGACAGTCTGTGTGGGGGGACTAAAGTGCCCCAAAGTGCCCGCAGGGCTCGGGGTCAGGAGGTGGCACAGCCCGGACTGGGCGGCTCTGCGGTTCCAACCGCCGGCAGTGACAGCGCTGGGGACACGGGTGTCACCCTCGGCTCTTCCTCCCTCCCGGGCACAAGCACCTCGGCAGTTTTAGGGCTCCCTGGGCAGAGCAAACCACAGCCATGTGCCCGCTTGGCCGGGGGGCACCGCAGCCCCGGGAGCCGGGGGATGCTGGCAGGGCTCTCCCCTTTGCCCCGTGTCCCCGCTGTCCCTGCCCAGCGCTGTCCCCGGCAGCGTTTTCCACCACAGGAAACGCAACATAAAACGGAAAGAGGAAACTGTGAAACGATGTCGTCAGGTCTCTGGGCAGAACCACAAACAACGGCCCGTCAGCTCCTGCCTGGAGGCACCCGGATGCTGTCACAGGCTGTGGCTGTCCCAAAGGCCAGCAGCTGCTTGGGGATGTGCCCCAGGACGTGTCCCATCACATCTCTGCCACCAACACCCCCAGCTTGTCCCACGCAGGGCACTGAGCTAAAGGCTGAACCCACCTGCCTGGCTTAGCACCAGCTTTGGGGTGGCACCTGTGCCCAGAGCTCTTGGCACTCCCCAAAATACCTGGCTCCATGTGGGGATGGGGCAAACTTTAAACACAGCATTGCCCAGAGGGTGACAGGTTGCTCTGGTGGCACCCGTGCCCAGAGCTCCTGCCACTCCCCGAAATACCCGGCTCCACGTGGGCATGGGGCAGATTTTAAACTGCCCAAAAGAGTGACAGGTTGGTCCCTGCACCTCAGCAATGTGCCAGCAGCAATATCGATCCTGGGGGCGGACAGGGCGGGGAAGGGGGAAGGCAAAGGGCTCTCCAACCGCAGCAGCAACACCAACACCTCCCCCTTCTCACATTGGCTCCTGCAGCGTCCCAGTGAAATCCCTTCTGCCCCATCCCAGTGAACCCCTCCTGCCCTGTCCTAGTGACATCCCTCCTGCTCCATCCCAGTGAATCCCTCCTGCCCTATCCCAGTGAATCCCTCCTGCCCCATCCCAGTGAATCCCTCCTGTCCCATCCTAGTGACATCCCTCCTTCCCCATCCCAGTGACATCCCTCCTTCCCCATCCCAGTGAATCCCTCCTGGTCCATCCCAGTGAAATCCCTCCTTCCCCATCCCAGTGAAATCCCTCCTACGCCATCCCAGATCCTAGTGACATCCCTCCTTCCCCATCCCAGTGAAATCCCTCCTGCCCCATCCCAGTGAATCCCTCCTGCCCTATCCTAGTGAAATCCCTCCTGCCCCATCCCAGTGAATCCCTCCTGCCCCATCCCAGTGAAATCCCTCCTGCCCCATCCCAGTGAAATCCCTCCTGCCCCATCCCAGTGAA
>NW_020897844.1:786501-820878 GCF_003984885.1 Neopelma chrysocephalum | reverse complement strand
CCTCCTGCCCCATCCCAGTGAAATCCCTCCTGCCCCATCCCAGTGAATCCCTCCTGCCCTATCCTAGTGAAATCCCTCCTGCCCCATTCCAGTGAAATCCCTCCTGTCCCGCCGTCCCAGCGAAATCCCTCCTGCCCTGCCGAGCGCCGGTGGCTGCAGCCGGGGCTCGTGCCATGGATTTGTGCCGTGCTGGGAGCCAGATCCACGCCTGGCAGCGGCTCAGCCCTCCGGGGGAGCAGGGAAGCATTACCCGGGCAGCCCTCGGCGCTCGGGATTAAACACTCGGAGCTGCCAACTCCAGAGCCACGTGCCTGGACACGGGAACAGCCTCCAAATCTGCAGGTCCCTGGGGAGCCCTGGTGCTTTGATACCCCCACCAGGACCGTGGCCCCTCGGTCAGGGCTGGGGAGGGGTGCCAGGGGCCTCCCTGGCCCCTGCCAGGAGTTTCCTTGCATTTCCACACTCACGTCCCTGGTGCAGGGGCTGTGTCCAGCTGCTGGGTCACGGCTGTGGTGGCTCAGCCCTGCCTGGGGCAGGGTTATAGCACCCAGTGCCACCAGCAACACTCCTGGCCCTGGCTCCTGTTTAATGCCACTGTGGGGTTTGTCCCCTCACAGTGGGTTTTAGCTGGTTCAGTCAGCTGGTTCTGCCCCAGCACCCACCCTGCTGGGGAACTGCAGAGCTGACAAGGGCTCTTGCCACCCGTGGGTGCTCTGGGATGTGAGACACACTGGCCCAAATCCTGGCTCAAACAGGTTTCCCCCATGACTAGAGCCAAGTCCCTCAGCCACTCCCTGCCTCAGTGTCCCCTGTGCAGGGTTAACTCCATCTCAGGGAGATCAGGATCCACTGAAATTCCATGTGGAGGAGATCCCGAGCTCCTGTCTGCCAGCTGAGCCCCTGGCTGCCTCCTCATGCCATGAAGCTTCAACAGTGTTTATGCTTTTAAGTTTTAGCTATTCCAGAAAGTTGTTTGGCTTTATCTATAGTGGTACAGCTAAAGATACAGGAAAGCAAGTCTTAATTATGTTTCCAGTATGTTTGGAGCAGAAAGTACATGCCCTTTCCTGTAGGGGTGAATATTGAGAACTCATTTTTGTTTCTAAAGCATATCCAGGTAAAAAAGTCTCATTTCTTAGAGGCCTTACTTTGAGCAAAGCTGTTCTGTTGCTGAGTTTTATTTTTACCTGTTGTTGTGCAGTTTTACCTTGTACCAGTCAGTACAGCTCAGGGCTAACAGGCCCCAGGACTGTCCCTTTGAGCTCATCTGCTGCCCACATTTTGGTACCAATCACCTCCTGTCTATGTGCAGCCTCTGGAACCTCATAATTTCCTTTCTCCCCCTCCTGCCAGCGCCCCACAGCCCAGGAGTCCTTGACCTGGTGTCCCCCCTTCATGCTGGGGATGTAACCCCAATTTTCTGGTGGATTTTGGAACAAGGGCCACGAGCCTGGGCAGAGCAGTGGTCTCATGGCCGGGCAGCTGCACGTGGGGGTAGATGGGACTGCAGCAGGGGCAGGGATGGGGCAGGGATGGGGCAGGGATGCTGCCACTCCCAAGGCTGCCCTGGGGGCTGATGTCACATTGTGCCACCGTGCCACTGCTGGTGGCTTTCCTTGGGGGGTCCCTGGAGGTCTGTACCTGCCCCCAGGTCCCCATGGTGTCCATCACTCCATGTTCCCAGGGCTGGAGGACCCTTCCCCAACCTCCAGCACCTTCCACAGCCATTCCTGGCTGCCTCCCATGAGGCTGGATGGAGGAGCAGGGCCATCCCTTCCCCTGGGAAGAGGCTGAAATCCGCTGGGTGCCAGCTGGGATTGCTCAGGGCAGTTATGGCCCTCCAAACGTGGGGCTGATCCTGCTGTGATCCCCCTCACCACGGAGAAATGGCCCTATTTTGGCATTCCCAGCACTGGTTGCAGGGAGGGTTTTGTGGGATGTGAGAGCACAGATGGAGAGGAGTGGAGGATGTGGAGGATGTGGAGGGGGCTGCAGCTGGAGTCCCCTCAGGTTTTGCCCTGTGAGTGCCTGGCAGTGCCCCCCAGGCTCAGACACAGCCTGGCTGTGAGCAGGTTAACACGGTCCCAGCACAGCCTAAACTAACAAATTCTGTGGGTTTTAGTTACCTTTTTTTTTTTTTCATCTTTGCAGCTTATTTTTCCAGCCATAAAAACTAATAAACCCAAGTACAAAAGCTGCATTTTTTGACTATGAAAGCAGCTGTTCTCACACACTGAGCTGATCCTAAAGACTCTGGCTTTTTAAACAAACAGCAATCCTGAAATCCAGGGAAATGGGAGATAAACTGGGCAGGATGATGGGAATCACCCACCTGGGGCTGGGCCTGGGGCCCTGAGGGAGGTGAAATCATAGAATCACAGGGTGATTGGGCTCAGAATGACCTAAAGATCATCCAGTTCCAACCCCCTGCCATGGGCAGGGACACTTTCCACTATACCAGGTTGCTCCAAGTCCTGTCCAGCCTGGGATAGAACACTTCCAGGGAAGTGATGCACGTGGAACACCCCAGACATCCATGGCTTGGCATCACCCTGCCCTGGCTGGGGAAAATTACTCAGTCCAGTCTGCACTAGGAGTAACCTGTGAGTGCCCCAGGAGCAGCCACACGCTTTGGTTTTTCCCCCTCTGCCAATTTGAGCAAGAATGTGCTCACAGACAACCTGATAAAGGCATTTTAGAAGACTTGATAAAGGTACAAACCACACCTACTTAACATCCTCTCTGGTCTTTCTGCTCGACTCAACGATAAGGATCTGGCCCCGTTTTTGGCTGATCCCCACCCTGCCAGTCCGGGGGTGTTTCTCCTCTCTGAACCTCTCCCTTCCTGCCAGCATCTTGTTGGGGATGGGATGCCCCAAACTCAGCTCAGCTCATCACAAACACCAACACATAGGGCCAGAGAAATCAATCCCCTGCACAGCCCCAAACTGCATCTCTGCCAACTCAAACTCTTCCAGGGGTTATCCCGTGTCCTGTGCTGGTGACAGCTCCATCCGGCAGCAGATCGGAGCCTCAGGCTGTTCCTGGGAATTCACCAAGGTCTGGAAGTCTTTAGACAGAACAATGTTGCCCCAAACCCCCCGAGTTTGGCCTCGAAAACAATGGGACCGATTTATAAATCACCGGTTTTGCAGTTGCAGGATTGACTTTGAGCCCTGGGAACACACCTGGGGGAGGGGGGGAGATAACGCTTTTCCAGGCTCCTCTGTACTTCAGACATTGGGGAACTTTTCTAAAATACAAACTACATTTGTCCTGGGATCACCTGATGCCAGAAATCAGAGTTTTTAAAGAAAAGCAGCAAAATAACACGAGAAAAAAATAACACAAGACATAAATGCCCCCCTGCCCGTGCTCCTAAAATGCTCCGGACGCAGGAATTACCTGCCCCGTGAGATCTGCCAGTGAATTCTCTGTTTGGGAAAGACGGAGCCCAAGCCACACTCCAGTCCTTCCATTACAAACCAGCACCCAGAGCCAAACGCAACGTAGGTAGAGGATACAAACTCGCCACACCCAGTGAAAATAACCCACCAAACCATGTCCTGACCCTGTAACATCCTTGAGAACCCCCTGGCCCCGACCCAGCCAAAGCCCAACCGGCTCGAGCCGAGCTTTGTGTGTGGGAACGCGCCGCAGTTCAGGCTGCCAGCTCCCCCCTCCCAGTGATTTTCCCAAGAAATCGCGGACCCCGGGAAGGCAGAAAGTCCTGGGATTTGTAGAAATAGCAGGCGACAGCTTCACTAAGCGACCCGGCTCTAAGAAGTGACAGCGGTGCCAGAGCGAACCTACCCCAGGCTCCGGCGGCGCAGAGCGCCAGGATCCCGAGCGCCAGCCAGGCTCGTCCCATCTTCTCCTCCGAGCCCCGAGAGCGGGGGGCCGCTTGGACCAGCCCCTCTGAGAGGGCTGGGGAGCAGCTCGGGAGGTTTTGAGCAGCCCAGGAGGTGAATCATGGGTCGGGCTGGATGACACACATGGCGAGCGGAGGAAACTGCGCCGGGCTCGTCAGTCGGGAGTCAGGAGTGCCCCCGCCCGCCCCTCCGCCCGCTCCTCATGCTGCTCTCGCTCTCCCAGCTCGCACAGGGACCTAAGAAACCCTGGCAGCGAGTCCTCGGCACTGGTGACCTGCAGCCGCGGGGCTGGTAACAGGCTCTTTCCCATAGGCTCTTCCGCCTGGCTTTAATTCCTCGCAAAATCTTACGCGCTCCTTCCTTTCGTTAACTCTTGCGGGAAAGGCGGCTCGTTTTAAACCCCGGCTGAGCCACCCGAGTTCAAGGATTTAAGGAGAAATAGAGCAAATACAGACTGATATGTGTATTTGCCCAGAGAGGGGTAAATGGGAATATCCCAGCTGGGAGTTGAAGGAGACCCAGCCAAAAATTGGAGCCGGTGGAACCAGTTTGGGTACAAAGCTGGACATGGGTTCAGCTTGGGGCCAGATAATTTGGACCTGATTTTCTTCTTGCTTGTATTGTTTTTTTCCCCTCTGTGTCCTCAGGAATGGAGGACACACACTTGCTAAGCAAGTACAGGGAATGGGATGTGCACAGAAATGATGGAGCTGCCTGTGGATGCCTCCCAAAGGGGTTTTATCAACCTGTCATTGCCCAGCAACACCAAGGGCAGAGACAGGGGAACTCCACAGACAGGCTGGGGGGCAAAAGGGAGAGAAGGGCTGTTTCCCTGGAGCCCTGGGATGCTCTCTTCCCACAGGGTGACAGGGGTTGGGGACAGTAATGAGGCAACCCTGGGTCAATATGATCCAACTCACAGGAATTCCAGGCAGTAGAAAATGAGCCCATATTGGTACCAAGAGCTGCAGCCACAGCCTGGCAGTGCCAGAGGCTGCAGGGGATGTGCCCAGTGCTGTGTGAGAGCACAGCCCCAGGAAGGATGGGGATAACAGCACCTGTCCCACATCCCATGGATCTCAAGGAGGTGGCAGTGTCTGTGAGGGTGAGATGGAGATGTGGACTCTGCTTCAGGGTCTGGAGCTTTCCTTGGCTGTGAAAGAAGATGTTTTGATGCCTCTTGTCTTCCCCAGCAGCCCCATGGTCCCTGTGGGTGCTGCTGTCCCCCCGTGGTGCCTGGGCTCTGCTCACTGGGATCACTGGGATCATTGTCTGCCTGGGATCCAATTCCCTCCCCAGGGCTTGTTAATGAGGATTTGGCAAAGGGGACTAGAAGTCCTTTGACCCTCACATGGTGTCAGAAAGGGCTGTACCTTGGCTGAGACATCAATACAACCCCCAGACCTGCTTTTGGGTAGCTCTAGTCTTGCCCTGCTTCAGACCCCAGAGCCACCTTGCACTGCAGACCCCATTAGCCAGTTTTAGGGCATCCAAATTCCTTATTTTCTGCCTGGACGTGCTGCCTACGTGTCTTTCTGCCCACATGGCTGTCTGTGCCCATGTGCTACCCTGTGTCACCCTGTGACATGTCCAAGTGCTTCGTGGGAGGGACAATTGATTCATCTGAAGTGTCCAGAGAGAGCTGTGGGACCCTGCTGGGTTCTGCACACCCCCAGACCTGAGCTGCCATCCATGGCCCAGGCTCTCTTCACCATCCTGCCCAGCACCCAATTGCCCAACCTGGCAAGTGCTGCTGTTCCCAAGGGTCCTGCAGCTCCCTGAGTCCTGAAACTCCCTGCCCAGCGTGGGCTGTGATACTCCCAGCATGGTGCAAAAACTCTGAAGAAGAAGGAAAAAGTAATAAAATGAAGTATTTCGCCTGCCTGGACCTTCCCAGGCTGGTCATGCCTGAGAACAAGGATGGCAAGAACTTATCCAGCACGTTTGGGTGGAATTTCCCAGCCAGCTGCAGGAAGGTGCTGCTTGTCCTGGAAACATCACTGGGATGTGGATGTCCCATCCCTGGAAGTGCTCAAGATCACCTTGGACAGGGCTTGGAGCAACCTGGTCTAGTGGAAGGTGTCCCTGCCCACGGCTGGGGGGCTTGGAACTAGATGATTCCAAACCGTTCCAGGATTCCATGATGTTGCATTCAGGCAATGTGTAACAGCCAGTGGGATGCTCTGGATTTTGAGATCTGTGGTGGGATAAAGGCAGGGGAGTGTTTGAGAGCCCAGGCAGCCCCATCGCCACAGGTTGTGACCCAGGAGCGTGTGTGCAGCCCAAATCCATGCTGGGGTGTGCTGGGAGAGGAGAGGCTGGAGCTGGAGCCACCAGAGGGAGCAGAAACTCCTTCAGTCTGGGAGCAGAGCAGGGAGAGGAGCTCCCACCCACCCGGGCTGGGGCACTGCTGGTGCTCTGCTTTCCCGTGGGGATTTTTCCTGACCCTCAGGTTAAATACAAGCAGCAGCTCGTTGGATCAGGGCTTTCACCTCCTTCCTGCAAGTGCTCCTTCTGCAAAGTGCCCTCACAGTGGGAGCAGCTCAGGGAGAGAAACACCAGGTGCTGAACAAGGAGGAAAATGCAACAAGTAAACCCCAAACCCAACAGTTTTGGGCCCCTAAAGTCACAGCAGAGAGCAGGGGCACAGGTCCCTGCCCAAAAGGAAGATCAGCTGGCACTGACCCTACAAAGCTCCCCCCACCCTTGGTCAGTGCAGGCCCCTGCCTTTGGCTGCAATTCCTCCATCCTCATTTTAGGATTATTACAATCCCCTCGGGGGCTGGGCAGAGGAAACGAGCCAAGATGGACATGGATAAACCGGGACAAGGTGCTCAGGCTCTGGTTTGGGGGTGATCTGCTGCTCTGTGCCATCCACACACGATTCCAGGCACACCCCAAAGGGCAGAGCTGGGGAGTCAGGGCATGGCAGTGCCACGGGCACAGCCCTGGGAGGAGCAGGGTCAGGAATGAGCCAGACAGGGGTGGGCACCCTGACCTGGGGGTCAGTTTGGGAGCTTGTGCAGACACAGAGAGGGCAGCAGGGATGAAGCTTCCCCTGGGATTGTCCTGGTGGGGCTGAGGGGCCTGTGATGCTCCAGCCCTGGATGCTGCTGTGGGACAGGGCAGAGATCAGGGGCAGCACTGCAGAGCTGCCCTTCAAGGGGCCAAAGGAGCAGGAGGGGGGAGAAGAGAGAGACCAGTGTGCTCTGAGGAGGAAACCCCCGGCCAGAGGAACGGGGCTGGATCTGCTCCTCCAGAGGCACAGGACAGGCATCGCCGAGCAGAGCTGGGGGTGGACCGGCTGCGTTGGGCTGCTCGGGGAAGGAGTGGGTGGCACAGAGCAGCAAACAGGGCTCAGCGACGGCAGCGCTGACCTGAGGCTCACAGGAGCCTTCGGGGGAGGGGACAGGGACCTGCCGGGAGGAACAGCGGCCGTGCAGGATGCTTTTGGGAGCAGGTGTGGGGGGCTGGAGGCAGGGCTGAGTTAGGTGCTGCTCCACAGGGCCTCAGGGGTCAGCCCCCAGCCGGGGGTGGCACAGGGCTGGGTGTGGGCACCCGTGGCAGGGCAGAGAAGGGGTGCCCAGCGTGGGGAAGGGGTGGGCAGCAGGGTGAGCGTGGAGGGGGAGGAAGGCGGTCCTGGGGGGAGGCTGGAAGGGGGTGGAGTTGCTGTTTTTTGCTTCGAACACGGTGAGGACTTCAGCGTGGAACTTGCATTTGTGGAGCTCCCAGCCGGCAGGCACCAGCTCTCCCTCCCACGGGGGAGCCCCGGCAGCGGGTGGCACTGCTTTAGGGGGGCAGCTTGGGGCAGTGGCCAGGGCAGGGGGCATGGGGTGATCTCTGGCTGCCGTCCTCTCCCCCGAGCCCCCTTCGCCTCTTCTCTCTCTCTCTCCTTTTTCCTGGTTTGGGAGCTCGTGCTAACGCCGTGCCAGGAGGGATCTGGGAGCCAGCCATCCCTTGGCTGCATCCCGGGCTTCCCACCTGCTCCCAGCCTCGGGGAAGTTTCCCTCTCCATCCCAGGCGCTGAGAGAAGGAAGGCAGGAGGTGCCCCGGAGCCCGTCGAACCCCGGCTTGCAAGGGGTGGGCAGGGGGCCAGCCCAGCTTCCCTTCCGCCTTTTCCTGAAGATTTTGGGATCGCTCGACAGACCATGAATGGATCCTTTTTCAACCAGACTCTCCTGGAGCAGGGAGCTGACCCCAACAGGACCCAGGGCTTGGGGGTGCTCATGGCCTGCTGCAACGGGACCGGCGCCGTGCTGGCCACCGACGGCGGCTCCTCGGCGCTGGGCCCCGACGAGAGGAGCCTCTTCATCACCAGGGTGGTGCAGATCGCCGTGCTCTGCGTCCTCTCCTTGACTGTCATGTTTGGCATCTTCTTTTTGGGCTGCAACTTGCTCATCAAGTCCGAGAGCATGATCAACTTCCTGGTGAAGGACCGAAGACCTTCCAAGGACGTGGGCGCCGCGATCATGGGACTTTACTGAGGCTCTTGTAGGCAAGTGAACTGGCTGGACCCCGGTGCTGAGATGCACATTCCGTGTGTTTGGGGCAGCTGGGGGGAGTGGGAAGGGAGGGAGGGGTCTTTTAATCTGTCTGTGTCCACGGGAAAGCAAAGCTGTGCTTCCCAGCCAACAAACTGTCAGTGTGAAGGGGGAGATGTCCCCGGAGCTGGGTGAAGCACAGTGGATGCCCAGCATCGTGTTGCATGCAGAAATGGCTTAAGTTGTGCATGAAACTTGCAGAAACAGTGATAATGTGCAGATCTGGAGTCTTTCCTGCTGTTTCCTTGGATACTGCTACCTGGGCTTGAGGGCTCAATTAAAAAAAAATAAAAAAAGGTAAATAACTCGTTATAAAAAGAAAAGAAAAGAACAAACTAAAGGAAAAGCAAAATGCAGGGCGTAGACTTTGTCTTTGGCAGGGGCAGGGGAAGGGAAGAGCCCTGTGGGTCGTACAACCAAGTCTGCATGCTCCAAAATGTGTCAGTCCATGTGTCAGTGTTCTGGACCTTGAGCATGCACCTTCTGCTGGTTTTGTAACAGGGAAAGCATGTTCTTCCTTATTTTTCTGAGCTATCTTGTTAAATAAACTGGTACTTTCTTCTTTCACATTCTGCTGAAGGAAGAAAAGGACCCAGGTGAACACCAACCCCATTCCACCCCCAAAACAAAAGCATGCTTGTTTTTGTACACACCAGCCTTTTTTCCAAGTGCTATATTGTTATAGTCCTTGAGGTTTTTGTAGTTTTTTTGCAAACTGGTGAACATTCAGGAAAAAACCAACCTGTTTCAAAAGAATTTTGTGGTGTCTTTATTCTTTGTGTGTGCGGAGTTCAGGAATTTCAATCCTATTTCCAGGTATAACCATCTCACCTTCCAAGTGAACTGTAATCAGAGGTATTTCTTTAAAGCAGAAACCACCACCATCATTTTTCCCAGGCAAGTATCAGTTATCACCAGCAAATAAATTCATCAGGAACTACACATTCCAGGCTCATATTAAAAACCTGCACAGTGCTGAAGCAAAGACTCATAAAGATGCTTCGAGTGCCTCTTGTGAAGCGAGATTTCAGCCTTTGAGTTAAAACCTCCAGCTCCTCTGATCCTGATGAGCTGTCAAAACTGAATTATGTGAGAGGAGGAGGACTCCTGACCTTTGTTCTGTGATGGAATTACAGCTCTGGCTGTGGGTGTGAGATGGAAATAATTTGTGTTTTGTTGCGCCAACAATATTCCTGCTGGGTCCACTTCTGTAGTGGAAAAGCAACCCTGGATGCTGGAGGAGCTGATGGCCTGAGCTACTTGGATGGAAATCCAGAAGAACAGCTCTCTGCCTTTCCCAGAGGGAGGAACACGATTAGAGAATGTTTTGTAATTAATCAATATTTGCTGAGCACCTTCTCAGGGTTCCCAGGGGATGTGGAGCAGCACTAGGGCACTGCTGGCTCTGGTTGCTCCCACTGACCTGTTGCCTGGATGAGCCTTAAGAGCACAACAACAACGTAGAGGCAGGACCAGAATTTGGGATTGAAAGCCCTGGAATGTCCTGTTGGTGCCAGTGGAAGGGCTGAGCAGGCAGGGCTGTGATTTTTCTGTGATTCTGTGATTTTTGTGGCAGTTGTGGGTCTGCAGACCTGAGCTGCCTTCTCAGCATGGAGGGTTTCCTGCTGCCAGACGTGAGAGTGGCCTCACAGGGCAGCCTGGAAGGGGATTTTGGTCCCTGCTGCTGACAGGGGTGTTATGGCCATTGATCTCCTTGCACAGGTTGCCCAGAGAAGCTGTGACTGCCCCATCCCTGGAAGTGCCCAAGGCCAGGTTGGATGGGGCTTGGAGCAACCTGGGCTAGTAGAAGGTGTCCCTGCCCATGGCAGGAGGTGACACTGGATGGGCTTTAAGGTCCCTTCCAGCCCAAACCACTCTGTGATTCTCAGATTCTCTGATCTGCTTGCACAGGAGTGCAGATCACTCCCACTGTGGGAGCTCAGCCTGCCCAGACCTGAGGGTGAGACGTGAGTAACCCCAAATATGCGACGACCCAGCTCTGCAAACCCTTGGGCTGGACCTGTGTGTGTGACCCAAAGGTGTAAGTGCATCTCCAGGCCGCTGTGTTGCCACAGGACAGCCCAGATTTACCCACTGAACTCCCATCCCATTGTGCTTTCAGCTGCCATTCGGTCCCTCTTGCTGGCCCTTCCACCAGCTGTGGCCCCAACACAAGGTAGAATTCAGAGGTGATGGAAGAAACCCTGCAGTGTTTGTTAGTCAGGAGAGAAAGCTCACAGGAAAAGCTGCTAATCCACAGAAAGCACCAAAATGCCCATAACTGTGCCCTGGGTGAAGCAGCTGCTCCCACATCTCAGCTGTGCCCACCTCTGCCAGGACCCTGCCAGCCTGTGTGTGTGCTGGGGGCCCTGCTCCCTGCAGTCCCGCAGGGCCACCAACTTGCCAGGTGTCCTTAGAGGCCACATCCAGCAGTGGGGGGTGGGGGTCTTCAGCCCCTTTGTGCCGTGGAGTCTTGCAGAGGCGAGGAGAAACATCACCCACAGCAAAGTCATGTCCACGCAAGGTGGAGGAGCCACGACAGGGCCTGGGCAGCAGAGCTGGGCACCTGCTGGGGCAGGAGGAGTCAACTGGGAGAGGGAAGCCCAACTTTGCATTGGTTTGTCCATCCTCTGGTGCTGCTGTGTGTCATTCCTGGTGTGTCATTCCTGGCAGGAGGGATGTGTCTGTGTCACCAGGTCGTGTGGACCGAGAGAAGAGGATCCGCAGAGGAAGGGGTTGGTGGGCATGGTGGGCACCATCCCCATTTCCATGCCACAGCACATGTCCCCATGGGGTCACTGGGGTTGCTGGGCTTCTGTCTTGCTTGCAGAGGGTTTAAGACACTTGCACATAAGTCCCCACCCCACTAGATTCCCAATAAAAGTCTGATTACCCCACTGAGAGGGAGGAATTACTGGGGAAATGAGGGTCTCCGGAGGATTGATGCCACCACTGAGACAGCAAGAGGAGACCAGAAGCAGACAACAGAGGGCTGGTGTGGTGAGGGAACCCCTTGGGTCAGAAATGTGGGGTCTAAAGACCCTCTTGAGGTGAAATCCTGGTGCTGTTTTGACTGCCCTGATTCCATCCCCACCCTGTTCTCCCAGATGCCAGTGCAGGTCATGCCTGGTGGGAGGGAAGGTTCTGAGGGCACCACGATGTCCTCCAGATCTCGGGGGCAGAGCTGCCCTCCCAGCCCCTGAAAACCCAGCTGCCCTGCCCCAGAGGCACCAGTCCTGCAGCCAGGGGATGAGGTGGTTGCTCCAGGGCTGGTGTGAGTAACCAGCCCATAATGGCTCTTTCTGCTGCCTTTCCCCACGAAGAGCTGTGGTTTGTCACCTCACACCCACTCATTTAGTGTAAGCTCACAAGTGGGTACCAGCTCTAAAGAAAATTTAAGCAGTTTTGTTTTTTTTTGAACAAGGCAGGTGTGATGTTATTTTTATGTATTTTTTTTCTTTTTTAATTGTTACTTGTAGCACAGTAACTTCCAGAATGTCCCCGGAGTGCCAGGAGCTGTACAGGAATGACTGAGAGACGCTGCTGGAGTGACAGGGAGGGAAGGGATGTGCTGAGGTGGATCATCACATCACACAGAGCAAGGACCAGCCATTGAGTGTCATCTAAAATCATCTCCCAGCAGTGGAACACCAGATACCAGTGCAATCCTGTGGGGCTGGTCACACTGGTCTGACTCACTGGTCTGTCTGGTCTGCATCCCTTCTGTGAAAACAACCAGGATTTTAGGCACTACGTGGTCTTGGAGGTCTTTTCCAAGCTTCGTGATTCCATGATTCTGTGATCCCATGACTCTGTGGTCAGTCAAGTTGTCCTGTAATGGGGAGCTGCTTCTTGTCCCCCCAATGCAACCTGCCCTGGACCTTCACCATCCTCCTCCAGGCACAGTTCCCTGTCTCTGGGCTGGTCCCCACTTGCTGGGGTTCTGTTCCAGCTGGAATGTCTTTTTTCCAGACAGGCAGCAGGGAAAGAGCAGAGCAAGGCAAGTGAGAGCATTTCCCTCCTGCTGAGCAGCCTGCAGAGAGAAATCCTCTGCCTCTGGAATCACTGATGGTGGCACAGTTGGAGAAATAAAGACGTGGCTTGACCCACCTGAAAACCCCATACAGTGCCCCTCAAAAAAAAACCCCAAAAACCCCAAACCAAGTCCCAGATGATGCCCACATCCTTCCCCTGCCCTGGCAGCCTGGGCAGAGGGCAAGGGAAGAGTTAAAAAGCAGACAGACAGACAGATTGGGGGGGGGGAAAGGAGGATCCCAACCTGAGCCTGGCACCAGATGTACTGGAGCACCTGCACCAAACACACAGAGTATTTAATAATTCCTGAGAATTGCCATGGTAATGAAGCACAGAGTCAGGTTGTTATGGTAACAGCTATTTTTTTTTTTTTTAAGTAGGGAGGCATTACCCAGGTTGTAACCTCAATCCAGACTGAAAACATTTCTGAGAGCCCAAAAAATAGAAAAAAAAAAAAAAAGAAGTAAAATGCAATCAAATTAAATAAGTGGCAGTTTCCTGTTTCTCATCTGGCAGTTCTGGGCTTGTTCTGTAGGTAGGTGGAGGGAACCAGGTTGTTCCAGACACATTGCCCTGGAAAGGCTGAGGAATAGCTGGAGTGGATCCCTGCAGGTTTAAACTGATTCTAAAGGGGGTGAGGGGCTGAACTCCCCTCCTGGGTGGGTCTGGGATGCTCTACCACCACCTGGATTCCCTGCCAGAGCTCTGACCTGGCTTCAGGAGTGTCCCCCGTGGGCTCAGGGGAGGGACACGTGTGTCTGTGCAGTGTTTGTGTGTCTGTGCAGTGTTTGTGTGTCTGTGCAGTGTCTGTGTGTCTGTGCAGTGTTTGTGCCATGGGCAGACCCTCAGCCCAGCCCAGCCCACAGCAGGACGGTCCCGGCTCACAGCCTGACCCCGGTTCCCTGCATCCCCAGGGGTGGAGGTTCCCAAAACAGGTCTCCAAGACTAAACAGGCATTTGAGGGCTGTCAAGGAGGTGACAGACCAGTTTTCCTAAATCCCCAGGACAGATCTAAGAAAAAAACCCAGATTTCCTGGGCTCTGGCAAGGTCTCCAGGCTGCTGTGCTCCCCAAGGGGCATCCACAAGGCAAGATGGAAATGCTGGCTCTGCCTCCTGCCCTCCTGTCCTCCCATCCATGGGCAAAAAGCCTCTTCCACCTCCCCTCCCAAACTCCAGCAAGTGTGTGAGGGGTGTCCAGCTGGTCCTCACGTGGAATTTGGATTCAGTGCTGGTGAAATGAGCAGCTCTGGGAGCCCGTTTGCTCTGGAGGGAGCCGAGGGAGCACGTGGTGGGTTCACTGGGCTGGGAAATGGTTTGAAATCCACGCTGCCATCACTCGGGAATGTCACTCCATAAATCCCACTGCCCTCCCGGGGGTCTCCTGTGTTGGCTGAGCCTCTGTAGTCCATTAGCTCTGCCAGGGAGGGACAAGTTGATGCCACCAGAGCCAGGGACTCGAGGGAGAGTCGGGGCAGAGACTCTGCCTGCCAGTTCCCCTGTTTGGAAGGGAATCCTTTCCCAGTTTCTGTGTCTTCCAGCTGCTTTGCTGCTGAGGCTGCTGGTGGCATTTTGGCCTGGAATTCCTCAGACCTGGCCCCCTGGCTGTTCCTGCCTGGAGCTGCCAGCCTGGCACTGGGTTTGCTCCCTGCTGAGATGGGCAGAGCACACCCGGTGCCCACCACGAAACCCAGGGCACAGAGAGCTCCTCACCCCCAAATAAATGTGTTTTGTGCCTCTGACTCTTTGCCAAATCAGAGCTGTTTGGGGATTGTGTGAGCAATTAAAGCTGCCCCTGGAATAAAATGGATCTTGCAGCCCCATCTGTGTGAGGGACACGGACAACACCAGGAACGTTTCTGGGCATGGGACCTTGAGAGATGATCCTGTTCAGGTGTGAGAATGGTGCTGGTTCAGACCTGTGCCACAACCTGACCTGAACACTCCCTGAGCAGTGGCAAAAAGACAGAGGTAAAAGGCCACAGAGCACTCCAGGAATTGCTCTGGGCTGTGCTGTCTGAGCAGTGAGTATCTCATGAGGTTTTGCAAGTTTAGATGCCTTTAAAGCGGTTTTTTGGCTTCTTGAATCCAACTTGGCTTTCTCAAGTATGAATGGGAGACTGGAAACCACTGGGTTTAGTCCTGGAGAATAAACAATGAACACAGGGAAGCACAAAACCTCCTCAACAGCCCTGACAACAACCTGATCCATGGTGTTGGATACACCTTGGGGTTCACACCTGATCCATGATGTTGGATACACCTTTGGGTTCACACCACTTCTCCCATTCAGACAACTTAGCCAATCATTTCCCCATCAGTCTGGCCAAGTTTGTGCTCCTCTGAGTTTAGAGACAGGCATTTTCTTGGACTTGTTTGTTCCATGAGCACATGGTCATGGAAAACCGAGTTAGGAGAAAATCAGAACGTTGCCAGCAATCAGTGTGGTTTGGCACATCCCTGAAAATATCACTGTCAACGTGCTGGGAAGTGGTGGAGGCACTGGCAACACTCAAAGACATGAAACATGCATCTGAAGTGACTGTCTCTGGTCTGAAAAATGCTGCTCATCTCCATGTGTTTCAGGTTGTAAGTAAAACACAAGCCTCGCTCCAGAGAGGTCTCTGCAGCTCTCATCATTCCCAGCAGCTCATTAGTGGGGGTGACAGTTTCATATCATTAATTCGAGACAGGTTAATCAACAACAAAGCAAAAATGTCGTTTTAATGACAAAGATTTTGGCAGAGCAGTGAGAGGTGCTGAGAGCTGGGTGTGCATGGCAACCTTGGCTGCAGGTCACAGGTGACCTCGAGGTGGAGGTGGCAGTTTTGTCACTCTGTCAGCCCAGGGCTTTCACTGCCACGAGTCCTGCCCGTGGCAAAGGGATCTCTGCTGGGCTGCAGTCAGGGGGCAGGTATTAAATCAAAGAAGTTTTCCTCTTTTTGAATTAATGAGGCCTGAATGTGTCTTCTCAGATGAATGGGGCCCTCCTGCCCCAGTGACAACCTTTGCAGACACCCCAGGATTTACTCTCCTAGCAAGGAGCTGTGAGATCAGAGGACTCAGCACCACAATCCCTTGTCAGATCTGCCTTTTCCTTCCCTGTGGGCTCACTGGCTATTTATGATTTATGCCAGCTGATACCTGCCTTTAGTGAACACCACCACTTTTGGATTTTGGAGTGACTCCAGGGGGAAAGAACACAAGATCCAGCCTTCCTGTGATGCTGCAGTTCTTCTGAAAGGGTCCAACATTGTGAGGACGTGAGTTACCACCTGCTTCTGACTTTGGGGTGGAGATGAGCAAGGCAAAAATCAACAAAAGGCAGGAGAAATACCTACCCCATGGCATCAGGCAGCTTGAATGGCCTTTCTGGAAAAGGACCTGGAGCTGCAAAGCCAAACAACTCTGGTTTTCCATGGAAGAGCTGGGTTTGTTCCCTCAGGGTGTGTCGGGACTGGAGGCTGGAGCACGTGGGTGTGAGGACGGAGGCAGGTGCTTCCAGGGAAACCAGGTGTGCATGGAAGCAAGCCCAGGGCTCTGTTCCCTCTCCATGGCAGCTGCTGGAAGCTGGTGCTGGATGCTGGCTCTCTGCCCTGGCACGGCTGGAGCTGCCCTGCACGTGGGGTTACACCAGAGCCTCTCTGGCAGGGCTCACAAGTGGTCACATCCTGCAGGTTTCTGTGCTGCTGGGAGTCCTCCCCTCTTGCCTCACAGGGTCCTCCAGTCCGGGTTTAAAAGGACAAGACAGCTGAAGAAGCAGTCAAAATGTAATTAGACTCTAATTAGCCAAGTTCGTTCTCTCAGATAATTGAAAATGGGACTAATTGGCTGCAATGAATTCCCAGTACATTCAGCCAGCTCGGTGTGTGCTCTGCCAGCTGCCACAGGACCAGCCTGGAAGCTGAGCACTGCTACCCACTGATGTGCCAGGCTCTGCAGGGCACAGCTCCTCAGCTCCACGGGGGTATTAAAGCCCCCAACCCCCCCAGGGCTGCAGCAAGGGAGGGCACTGAGCCATGGACACAGCAAAGCTCCTTGTTCCTCAGCCCACACCTCACAAACCAGGGAGCCAGAGGGCCACGAAACCTCCCAGCCCCCAGCAGGACATGCCAATGGTCCCCTGGGACAGGACATACCCTGGGCCACCTGCAGCACTGCCACAGGCTCACAGCTGCAAAAGGCAACAGGTTTCATCTCCCCTTTGCTCCATCCATGCAAAGAACAGCAGGATGTTTGTTTGTTCCTACCTGGGCAACCTCTCTGAGCCCTCCCTGGCCACTGGGAACTGCTCTGGGTGCCAGAGACCAAGGCTTTGCTCCAGGACACAGGGATGTGGAGCCTCACAGGGGACTCTGGAGAACCTGTGTGTCCCTGGGCAAGGCAGCTCTTCAGCCAGAGCTGCTTCACTCTGCCCTGGCACCTCCAGGGTGGAGATGTTCTGGTTTGTTCAGGTGAAAAAGGAGCTCCAGCACAGCCAGAGGCTTCAGGTCGTGGCAGGAGAAGTTTACACTGGACATTAGGAAAAGTTTCTTCATGGAAAGGGCTGTCAGGCCCTGGCACAGGCTGGCCAGGGCAGTGGTGGAGTCACCATCCCTGGAAGTGTTCAAAAAACATGTGGATGTGGCACTTGAGGACGTGGTTTGGTGGTGCTGGGTCAACAGCTGGGCTTGAGGATCTTGGAGCTCTTTTCCAACCTGAATGATTCTGTGATTCTACACTAAATCTGTGGGTTTCCACCAGAAATCATTGCCAAGGCTGACCTAGAAATGTCCAGCTTGTCCCCTAGAGGTTTCCATCAGCCCAGGGCAGCTCTGATCATGAACCAGCTGAGCAGAGTGAGCAGCAGAGACAGGGCAAGGGACAACCAGCACAGCTGATCCAGCACTGACCATTCACAGCCAGACTTTGAGGCCTCTGGAGCTCCTTTTTCACCTGAACAAACCAGAACATCTCCACCCTGGAGGTGCCAAGGCAGAGTGAAGCAGTTTCTGGCTGAGAAGCTGCCTTGCCCAGGGACACACAGGTTCTCCAGCCAGTCCCCTGTGAGGCTCCACATCCCTGTGTCCTGGAGCAAAGCCTTGGTCTCTGGCACCTAGGGCAGTTCCCAGTGGCCAGGGAGGGCTCAGAGAGGTTGCCCAGGTAGGAACAAACAAACATCCTGCTGTTCTTTGCATGGATGGAGCAAAGGGGAGATGAAACCTGTTGCCTTTTGCAGCTGTGAACCTGTGGCAGTGCTGCAGGTGGCCCAGGGTATGTCCTGTCCCAGGGGACCATTGGCATGTCCTGCTGGGGGCTGGGAGGTTTCGTGGCCCTCTGGCTCCCTGGTTTGTGAGGTGTGGGCTGAGGAACAAGGAGCTTTGCTGTGTCCATGGCTCAGTGCCCTCCCTTGCTGCAGCCCTGGGGGGTTTGGGGGCTTTAATACCCCTGTGGAGCTGAGGAGCTGTGCCCTGCAGAGCCTGGCACATCAGTGGGCAGCATCTGGCACAGATGGCCCAGGAGGGCTCAGAGAGGTTGCACAGGTAGGAACAACCATCCTGATGTTCTTTTCATGGCAGTGCTTGGAAGATCACGCCTGGAAAAAATGCTGGACTTATTCTGCAGCCTTGGCTCAAGTTTCCCTTCCCTCTCCCCCTCGGCAGCGTGTGCCAGGTGGCTGCATTTCACTGCAGAGTTTATAAAGTGCCTGTGGAAACGAGGCATGGGGGGGGATGACAAATCGTGCTCACATTTCTCTGGCTGTTCCTCATCTTGTTGTGCAGAAATGTGACAGTCCCTGGGCTGGGCAGGGGGGCACTGAGCACACTTGCACCATTCCTGGAGCTTTTTTTTCCCCATTTCCATCTGCCTGGGGGTATTTCTTCTGATCTGGGGCTAAAACAGTTCCCAGTTTTATGTGCTTCTCAGATAAATGAGAAGGAAAAAGAAGGAAGGCAGCAGCTCTGCCATGGTAGGGAGCTCTGGATGCTGCTGTTTTCAAGTCAAGACCTGACATCTGGTTTTTCCCTTGGGCTGCAAAGCAATTGCAAAGCCCTGCTGTGCACTGACCACGTTTCACTGAGGTGGAGGTGGCTCTGCCCACTCCCGTCCTCGTGGGTTTGAGGGGCTGATTCCCAAGCCCTTGGCTTGGGAGCTGAAGTGTCCAGAGCTCCGGGATGAGCCACAACAAAACATTTTGGAAGCAAAAATAGTGTGGCAGCAGGAGCAGGGCAGGGATTGTCCCCCTGTGCTGGCACTGCTCAGGTCACACCTCCAGGGCTGTGTCCAGCTCTGGGCCCCTCAGGACAAGAAGGACATGGAGGGGCTGGAGCGTGTCCAGGGAAGGGTCTGGAGCAGCAGGAGCAGCTGAGGGAGCTGGGGGGGCTCAGCCTGGAGAAAAGGAGGCTCAGGGGGGACCTTCTGGCTCTGCAACCCCCTGACAGGAGGGGGGAGCCGGGGGGGTTCGGGCTCTGCTCCCAAGGAACAAGGGACAGGAGGAGAGGGAACGGCCTCCAGCTGTGCCAGGGGAGGGTCAGGTTGGACATCAGGAGGAATCTCTTCATGAAAATGTGTTATTAAGCATTGGAAGGGGCTGCCCAGGGAGGTTTGGAGTCCCCATCCCTGGAGTTGTCTAAGGAATGACTGGATGTGTCACTCAGTGCTCTGGGCTGGGGGACAAGGTGGGCATCGGGCACAGGGTGGGCTCGATGTCCTTGGAGGTCTTTTCCAACCTCAGTGATCCTGGGATTCTGTGAAACCCAGCTCCTTCTCCTTGGCTCAGCAAAGGCCAAGAGGGAGCAGCCAGCAAGAATTTCATCTGTGCAGGAATTTCCACAGGCACAGTTCCTTCAAACAGCTCGGGCCACTCGCTGCCTGCAGGTGTCTTATTTCAGGGCTTTGGGATGACTAATAGCTCCAATCATTCCCTGCAAGGTCTCTACCAGGTTACCTTTTGACAGACAGGAGGGAACAGCACACAAAGAAGTCCAGCTGGCCCCTGGGTGCTCTGAGCCAAAGGCCCTTTCAGAGCTCCCTCCTGGCACGAGGGGGTGGTGAGATGAAGAAATCACAGAGCAGCGATGCCAAAACTCAGCATCAGCACTGCTCTCCATGTTGTGGTGGCAATTCCCAGCTGGGCCCCTCAGCTATGGACATTTCTGGAGTTGGGGATGGTTTAGGATGGTGCTTTCATCTGCTGAAGCTCGTGGCAGCTGCAGCTTTGAGCATCCCCAGCTCCTTGCTGGCATCCCCATACCCTGACATCCCACACGAGGGAGCCACCCAGGTCAGGGAACCTGGACAAATCCCAGAGTAAAGTAACACTAAACATCATTTCCATGCTGGTCAGGTCATTCCCTGGTTCACCAAGCAGCCCCCAGGCACCACTGCTGGCACGAGGAGCAGGAAGCTCTGGCTGCTTGAGGAATTTGCCACATGCACGGTTGATTTAGAGGGCTCAGGCCTCCTGCCTGCTGCAGGAGAGGGGAGGGAAAGGCTGCAACGTTGTGAAAGCTATTTCTCAAACTCCCCAAAAACCAGCTTTAGAGGAGTTCTCCCTCAGCTGGATCCACTAAAACCCCAGGGCCATCCCTGTGCCCAGCTCGCTGTCCCCCACCCATGATGATCAAGGCAGGTTTCCAGGAGCCTTTGCTCCTGGTGAATCCCATCCCAGGGATATTTCAGGGCCGTTTCCCTGCTTTTCTGGGCTCCTTTCAAACTCTCATCTTGTCTCTCACCTCGTTTCTCACACCTCTTCTCCCAGTGGGGGGGAAGGTCTGCAAACACATGACCCATCCTGGAGCAGAAGAACCCTCTGTGGTCCCTTCCAGCCCTCCCCAGGTTGTGATTCTGGGACTCTGGGACTGTGATTTTGTGATTCTGGCCTCCTTTCTTCAAGCCACCACAGCCCTTGTGCAGGAACCCCTTGAATTCTGGTGACTTCTCCCCTGCTTTTCCTTTCTGGGTGTGATGAGACATTTTTTTGGGAAGCACGGGTAGCGTGGCACGGGTCTGCCACCTGCCAGAGCCAAAAATGCCTTTCCCAAAGCACCTCTCATGGGACCTGTTGTCCTTTAATGCCAAGTCTTCAGCGTAGCTCAGCTCAGTACATTGGATCAGGGAATTCCCACTCCTGCTTTGAGTTTGGATGACAATGCAGAGATGGTGGGAGGACGTGGCATTGGTTTCCTGCTGAGGGGTAATTTTGGAGCTTGGGAAATAAACAGAAAGAGAAAAAACATTAAATTCTCTTGCCTTAGTCCAGCTGCCTCATGGCACTGCCATTTCTCAGCCTTTCTCTCCCTTCTCTTAGTCCTCATTTGTTGCAATGTGACAGGAAAATAACTTTTTATTACAAAATCAGCCCTTGTCACTTTGTCTATGTCAAAATGCTCTTCTTGCCTCTTCCCCGTATTTTTTTTTCCTGTTTTCCTTCAAATTTGCTGCCTTTGCTCCTGGGGCAAACTCCCTGTGAATCCAGACAACTGCAAGGAAATGATCCCACTTAAAAATATCCCAGGGAAACTAATTCTAAGCCCTTCTTGTCATGGCTTGCTTTGAGTGGGTCTCCTGCAAGTTATTCCAAGCTCGATGTAAAAGAATTACCTGTCTTGTTCCCCGAGGAATAATTTCAGCTGGGTAATGAATTGCCTGAGAAATGACTGTGGAAGGGCCCCAACAGAGCAGCCTCCAGTTCTGAGCTATTAATGCTCCTCCTGAAATGTGTCACAACTCTGCCAGCCCTCGCTGGGGCTGCTCTGGGGACGCTGCCTCGTGACTGGGAGAGGGAGCAGGCAGTGGGGGAAGTGTGCCCGGAGCAGGGCTGCAGGAAAAAACATCTCCTGAAGGCCAGAGAGCTCTGGTGGGTTCTCACAGGGAGCCCATCATGCTGTGCTGGAGGGGAGAGTGGCCCCCAGCACCTCAGGGCTGCTCTGAGGGGGCACAGCCCCTGCTCAGCCTCTGCAGGCCCTGCATGGCCATGCCCAAGTGGATAAAATGCCAGCTTCACCCCCCTGGAATAATCCCTCTGTGCTGGGCACTGGGGAGGCAACTCAAATCCTGGGGTCACTCAAATCCTCTCACTACAAAAAGGATATTGAGGGGCTGGAGCATGTCCAGGGAAGGGGCTGGAGCAGCAGGAGCAGCTGAGGGAGCTGGGGGGGCTCAGTCTGGAGAAAAGGAGGCTCAGGGGGGACCTTCTGGCTCTGCAACCCCCTGACAGGAGGGGGGAGTCGGGGGGGTTCGGACTCTGCTCCCAAGGAACAAGGGACAGGAGGAGAGGGAACGGCCTCAGGCTGTGCCAGGGGAGGTTTAAATTGGATATTGAGGAAAATTTCTTCATCCAAAGGTTTGTCAAGCCCTGGCACAGGCTGCCCAGGGCAGTGGTGGAATCACTGCCCCTGAAGTGTTCAGAAAATGTGTAGATGTGGCCCTTGGGGCCGTGGTTCATGGTGGATCTGGTGGTGCTGGGTTACTGGTGGCACTCACTGGTCCTCGAGGGCTTCTCCAACCTCTGTGATTCCATGATCCCATGATTCCCCATCCCAAACCAGCGCAGGCACCACCAGAGAAGGGGGTCCCCTCCTCCTGTCCCCATCAGGGAGCTGATCTGGCTGAATATTGGGGTGGTTTTGCCCTCAGCTCCCTGCCCTGACTCACAGCGAGGATCCACCTGCTGCCAGTGCCACCACAGGAGAGACAAGTCCTCCCTGGGGTCCTCCATCTGGCAGTGCCTTCCCCACAGCCTCCAGATTGTGTCTGAACCTTCAGACAAACCAAGTCTGCCCTGTGAGGGTTGGTGAGGCAGAGGAGGAGCCCAGGGATGCTGCCCACGGAGCAGCAAAGGTGCCAGTGGGCACCGCTGGAGGGACTGAACCCCAGGGGTGCTCGGGGTGCCCAGGGAGCTGTGCCCTGTCCCAGTGATGAAACCAGTGGGTCCCAGCACTGAAAACCACCGTGAGATCTGCCAGCTCCTGCTGGATGCTGGGGAACCAAAATAACTGCCTGTTTTTGCCAGGCAGCGCCGAGCTGGGCTGTGTTGGGGAAGGCGCCTGCGACGCTGTGACAGATGGCCAAGAAAGCAAAGGCTGTTTTTTATGTCACCTCCATGTTTCCTCCTCTGCTGTCTCCTGCACCGGGGGCGGTGTTGGGAGATGGGATGTGCTGCCAGCACACGCTGGCACCGGGGCTGAGGAGCCGGCAGAAGGTGGAGCAAGGGGCTGGGCACCTCACACACCTCCCTCCCCCGGCTTTCTGGTGCCTTGTGACCTTCACCAAAGCCTTCTCCTCCTGCAGCAACTCGTGCCAGAGCTGGGGCTGGGAAGTGGGCTGGTGCTTCAGGGAAGTGTTTGCTCTTGCAGAGCTGCCTGGTTGTGAGACCTGTTCAGACCCTCCTGCACTGGCTGCTGGCTCAGGCTCTTTTCTTTTGCCCTGAAGAGCCAGATAAGACAGGAAAACTTGGCCAGAGGCTTCTCCTGCCAGCTGGGGTCCAGTCCTGGCTGTTCTCTTTACAAACTCAATGCCTGCTGAATATAGGGGACCTTGGGCAAGCCAGAGCTCTGATAAATAGCCAGTTTGTGAGAAAAGGCCAGGTTGGATGGGGTTTGGAGCAACCTGGTCAAGTGGAAGGTGTCCCTGCCCCTGGCAAGGGGTGGAACTGGATGAGCTTTAAGGTTCTTTCCAACCCAAACCATCCCACGATTCTATGAAACTCCTCAATGTGCTGCTGCTTCTCCTCTGTCTTTGCTCAGTATTTTTGGGCAAAAGACTTCTTGCCTCCCCTGCTGGGGCACAAACATCATGGCAGAGGTGGGGAGGGCTGAGAGATGGAGCCCTGGATCCCTGGCATCCAGAGGGAATTCAGTGGGGAGAGCAGCACCCTGATCAAGAGGAGTGGAGCACACTGCAGCTGGTGAGTGTGAAGTGCTGTCCCTGGGGTTGTACCCTGGGGGGAGCAGGAATGGCCCCACACAGGGACATGGGCACCAATCCCACCAGCCAGGTGGCTGCTGCCCCACGTCCTGGGCTCTGTTCCCATGGCAGGAGGAGCCTCTGGGCTCGGCTGGCAGGATCCAGCTCCTTTCTCAGCCTGCCTGGTGTGGAAGGAGTGACTGACATGGCTGTTGGCACAGCCTCTATCTGCCTCCTGTTCTGCCGTGTTGCACTTGGCAACTCTCCCCTTTTTCCCTCTGTTTTTCCACCAGGAGATCTCACACTCCTCTGCCTTGGCAGTGGGGAGACAGACAAGAAGGGCTGGACAGACACACAGATGGAACAGCTCAGCAATGACTCCCCTTGTCTCTCCCTGCCTGCGATGGAGGAAGAGTCTCCCCGAGTTCCAGGATCCCTGAGTTCAGATCCCTGAGTTCCAGGATCCCTGAGTTCAAGGATCCCTGAGTTCAGATCCCCGAGTTCCAGGATCCCTGAACTCAGATCCCTCAATTCAAGCACCTGGAATGAGCAGTGGGGGATCACTGGTGTTTGAAGCAGCCAGACCCACTTTTCCAAAGAGAAGGGAAACCGAATTTCAAGAGGCTGGTGAAAAATCAGTGTCACACCAGGTGACAGCCATGAACTGGGTTTCCATGGTGAGCTGGGAGCCCCAAAGGGCTCGGCCCAGCAGCTTCCTGGGGACCAGGAGACCTCAAGTGAAGGATGAGCAGCTGGCTGTGCCTCTGCTTTGGGCTGGGGCTGGGCTGGGCTTCCTTCTTGCTGCCACCTCGAAGCCCTGGGAGGGATAACTCAAGCCCCATCTGAAGATGGTTCAGGAGAATAAAGCAAAAGAGACAGTGGTGGGCAGCCAGGAAGGTGACCCAGGGCAGATGCAATGACAGGAGAATTGTGCAGAGAAGCAGCACAAGGAGCTGCTCTGCACCCACACACCCGGCCCAGCCTGGAGCAGGAGCATTGAAATGGAAATCACTTTGCTATTTCCAGTGCCAACATCCTTCCTGCCCCCCCAGGAGCCAGGCTGGGACCCTCCCTGCCCGCCTTGGGTGGCTCTGGAGGGAGCAGAGGGATGTTGGCACCCTGTGCCTGTGTGAGGGGGGACAGGGGTGCTGGGAGGCTTTGGGGAGCAGCTCCTTCAGCCTCTCTGGGCAGCACAGCCCTGTAACAGTGAGGAGGAGCAGCATGCTCATGATTTAACATGATGATTAAAACCTCTACCCTCTCCATCTCCCTGTGGCACTCCACAACCATCCAGGGGCTCAGGAACAAGGCCAGGTGGGACACACACAGACACAGGGGCTGGGCACTGCCACAGTTTCCTCCACGTGGCAGAAGAAGAGTCCAGGAGGTATTTGAGAGCTCCCTAGAAGACCCTGGTCATTATTCTGCAGCGTTTCTCTGCTGTGCAGGGAGACACATGTGTGGGAGTGCACAAAAGCACTGCCAGCCCACGGCCAGGCTTCATTTACCCACAAAAGAAACTCGATCCGTGCTGCACCCGCCTGGCCCCGGGGGATGAGTCAGTGTGGGAAGAGCCAGGCACCAATCCCTGGGACCAGCATCCTGCAGGTGCCAGGGAGCAGGAGCTGAGGCTGAGCTGTGCCTAGAACCAGCTCCCTCTGAGCCCTGGCTGTGCAGATCAGCCTCTGGACCTTCCCAGAATTCCTTCCTGTTTGTGCCACGACAAGGAAACAAAAAGCCAGGACCTTTGGTGGCAGCAACACAACCCGCCCTTCCCATGGCACAGGGGGCTGCCTGTGTTTCCCTGCAAACAGCTCCTGAGGAGCTGGACTTGTCCCAGAGCTCTGGAAAGCTGTGCTTGGGATGAGGATGCTGTGAATGAGCCACCAGCTGCCAGCAGCTCCATTCAGGCAGCACTCCTGGCAACAGCGCACCAGGAAGGGCATAAGGTGCTCCCAGTGTATTTTCCACAGGGAAATAAGAGCATATGATGGATATTGGTCTGTGCACAGAAGATCTGAGGTTGTGAAAGGCACAGGTAGCCACTGTGCTGTGCTGGAATCCTCCTAGAAGCCTCTGTGCATCCCAGTTGTAATCCCTGTCTCAGATTCCTGCTGCCTTCTCCCACCTGGAGTGTGGATTTGGCCCCCACTGGCTTTGTTTGCTGAGGAATGTTCTGGCTCCAGCCTTTCTCTCCCGTGGCAGTGCAAGGAGGGGACAGGGAATTGATGTGATGTCTGTGCTGCAGCTTCCAACAGAACTACGAGGAATCAAAGCTCAGAAGTGTGGGACAGGGATGGACAAACCCAGGAATCTCCAGCCTGGGGGAGAGTTCAGTGACAGGGAAGAAGTGGCCGAGGTTTGTAAGATCTTCAGACAGTGACCTGGGAGAAAACACCCCTCGTTCTTCACCCTTTCAGAACCAGAAACTTGGAACTGAAAGGAGATGAGAAACCAGCAGGTGCCACGGGGACACACGTCAGTGCTTTCACACACTGCAGGATCCACGTCTGTCTGTGCAGCCAAAGCCACCCCAGGCCTGACGTGGGGTGAGGGCACTCCCTGAGATCTCCTCACCAGGACTGACATGGGGTGAGGGCACTCCCTGAGATCCCCTCAGCAGCACTGCCAGGCTGTGAAACAACCCCCAACCTGCTGCTGCTGGAGGAACACGGGCAAGCAGAGCCAGACTGTCCCTCTGTGCCCTGTTACTCACAATTTTCCAGGAGCTGCACTGCTGGGGCAGCAGGAAGCCCCAAACCCTCCAGTCAGACCCATTCTCACCCCTGAGTGCTGCCCAGCCCCGTGGTGAGGAAGAAAAGGCAAATTGCACCCCTGTGTGCCCAGCTTGGCTGAGGCAGGGCAGGCTCTGGGGGATTTCAGGACAAGATTTCCATGAATAGCTCCCCTTGTCTGCCAAACCCAAATTAAAATTTGCTGCCAACAGTCTCAAGCCCTCCCCCCTCCCCTCCTTCCTCCTTCTCTTCTGTTTTTTTGGACGATTTTCTGCATTAAAATGAGTGACAATATCAGATTGTGCATTAAACACTGGCCCACACGGGCTGGGAAACAAAGAGCACGAGGGAACACTGAGATTCCAGCTGTTGCTCTTTGATACACGTTTGGGCAGGTCAGGTTTTTAAGGATTTCCTCAGAATGATTATCTCAGATCTCCTAAGGAGTCTGTAATGTGATGTTTTTTGAGGAAGCACTATCAGAGAATCCCACTGTCACAGGATGGTTTGGGTTGGAAGGGATCCTAAAGCCCATCCAGTGCCACCCCCTGCCACAGGCAGGGACACCTTCCACCAGCCCAGGTTGCTCCAAGCCCCGTCCAACCTGGCCTTGGACACTTGCAGGAATCCAGGGGCAGCCACAGCTTCTCTGGGCAACCTGTGCCAGGGCCTCCCCACCCTCACAGGGAAGGATTTCTTTCCAATATCCCATCTAACCCTGCCCTCTGACAGTTTGAAGCCATTCCCCCTTGTCCTGTCACTGCAGACCCTTGTCCAAAATCCCTCTCCAGCTCTCCTGGAGCCCCTGTGGGTATTGGAAGGGGCTCTAAGGTCTCCTCAGAGCAGCTGAATGACCCCAACTCTCTCAGCCTGCAAGCTGTGAGCCCCAGACCCAGAGAAATCCCAGAGGTCCCCGTGTTGGTGCCCTCTGTGTGCAGGGAAGCAGCTGGTTTTGGACTGGAAAAAGCTGAGGAATGAGACCCTCAGCTCTGCATGATGCTGTAGGATTCCTGCAGTGGGCTCACCAATTTTTTCACCAGCTTTAGAAGGTTCCCACCCTACTTTCCAGGCTAAAAGGTTCTTGTTTTCTGTACCCACACCTGGCACTGCCTTCAGTGTGCTGGGTTGCCCAGGCAGAAAATTCCCTGCAAAAAAAAAAAGGTCTGGTGTTTTACCTGACAGATCTTCCTGTTGCCTGGAAATCTGCAGGAGTCCTGGGTGCAGTGACACAGACTTATATTTTTTTCTGCAATGTAGGTGTTCTTCAGCCTTGGAAAAGAGGAAGGAATGGCTCAATGGGTGGCTTCCAGTGAGGAATTAGTTTTCCACTGAGGAATTAGTGTGGGCTCTCCTACAGCAGCCACCGCCATCTGCTCACGGAGCCAGCAGTTCCCCCTTTCCTCCTGGAAGCAGTGACAGAGCAGAGTGTGAAGCCTCCCAGCAGCTGGTTTTGCTGGAGCTCAGACAAGCCCTGGTCTCCCTGGGGCTCTGGGAGTGGGGCTGTGCCTGGCTGGGTGTCTGCAGAGCACGGGACTCGATGGGAAGGGCACGAGCAGGGGAGGGAACCCACGACAAGGGACCGGCCCCGGCCCCCGTGTGCATCACCCACCCCCCAAACCCCGGCAGAGGGGAGGGCCAACCCATCTCCATGGCATTCATCTCCCTCCAACAGACCTCCAACTGGTCTATTCTGGGAAAGTCTGCCTGGGATTCATCCCCCCCGAGGCGTCACACTTCACAGCTCCCCTCCCACGCACGGCACTTCGCTTGCTTTGCTGGGAATAAACTCCTCTTCCCTGCCCACCTCCCCACGGCCAGGGTGGCACCTGCCTCCCCCCCTGCGCCCCAGGGAGGTGTGGCAGGTCTAATCCATACCCTGGGAGCTGTGTCCTGCCTCCCACCAAGGGCAGGAGGAAGGGATAGGGATAAAAGCCACGCCGGAGTCTTCCCTCCTCGGCTTCCGTTTCCAGCCAAGCAGGTTCAGTGCTCAGGGATCTGATCCCAGGCGGGTCCCAGAACACCTCCCAGAATCACTCTGGTGTTAAGCCAGGGACAAATGCCAGCTTTGAGGTCAACAGGAGGTTTGTGGCTCCCTGGAGAAGAGTGCCAAACACCCCTGGTTGATGCCAAGAGGATGGAACCAGCCCCTTTCCAGTGGTGCCCAGAGACGGGACGGGGAGCAATGGCCATAAACTAAAACACAAGTTCCACCTCAACATGAGGAAGAACTTCTTTCCATGGAGCACTGGAACAGCTGCCCAGGGAGGTCGTGGAGTCTTCCCCTCTGGAGACATTCCAAACCCCCCTGGATGTGCTCCTGTGTCACCTGCTCCAGGTGACCCTGCCTGGGCAGGGGTTTGGACTGGGTGGTTCTGAGACTGGTGATTCCATGACTAATGGTTCTGGAATTCTGTGATGTGGGTTTTGCCCCAGTGGATGTTGATTTTGACTCAGCTGATGTGGGTTTTGCCCCAGTTGATGTGAATTTTTGTCCCAGTCCTTCCTACAGCAGAAACAACTGATTTTTGTGAGAGCTGCCTGTCGGCTCCATTCCAGCACAGGGGTGAGAGACTCGGTGAAGCACCACTCTCCTGAGGCACCTCAGAGGCCACCACAGCCAGCAACTAAAGGCAGGCTCAGAATCCCACCTGCTTTTGGGACTCAGGGCTCCGAAACAGAGGAACTGCACTGATCCTGAACGTGGAACACCATCTGACCCTGGAAGGACACCTGAGCAAGCAAAGAGTTTGTGACAGTGGTGCAACTGTGAAACGTGCAGGACAAGATGTTCAGGAAGGAGATCAAGGGCTGTTCCTGTGGGGACTGATGGGACATGAAAATCCAAGGAAAAGCAAAGAGAGACTTGGTCACTTGGGGAATGGACCCTTGGAGAGCTCAGCAAGCCCTGACACAGGAGATGACAGACTGGCAGGGGTGAGAGGACACAGCCTGAAGCTGCACCAGGGGAGGTTCAGGCTGGACATGAGGAGGAATTTCTTCACTGAAAGGGTGATTAAACTTTGGCAGGGGCTGCCCAGGGAGGTTTGGAGTCCCCATCCCTGGGGGTGTCCAAGGAAGGACTGGATGTGGCACTCAGTGCTCTGGGCTGGGGGACAAGGTGGGGATCAGGCACAGGTTGGACTCAGTGATCTCAGAGGTCTTTTCCAACCTCAGTGATTCTGGGATTCTGTGATATCACCACCACTAGAACCATTAGATGGTGAGTCTGAATATTTCTCTCCCATTCCAATCTCCAACAGGGACAGTGGGCAACACACAGAAGCTCCAACAAGCCCCGTGTTCCAGTCTCACAAATGGATTCATCCAACACTCTGCCTCCTCCCAGGGCTTCAGTAATGAAAAATTCAGAGATAACTAAATTCACCATTTCACCCACTTGCAGTGATCAGCTCCCTGTCAGGCTGGCACAGGGCAGGCAGTGGCTCAGATCTCCATCAGTCTGCTGGTTTTATGTCATTTAAGCCCTGAAATTTTAACCCTCTCTGCCCTGAGCTGCCTTCAGTGGCCCCAGGCTGATACCTGAGTAACCAAGAACAACTCTGCCCTCCTCTTTCCCCTCAGCTTTGGCTCCTTAGAACACTCTGCCACTGTTTCATTTAAAAAAGAGCCCCAAGAAACAATGACCATATTCTGGTGGATGGTCTGGCCCAGAGTTTTTGGCAGGTGCTCCTTGAGGCAGCCATAATCACTCATTTAAATCTCATTTCTTTTTATTTTAGAAAGCTTCCTAACACCACAAAAGATTTCTTTCCTGCATCTCACTGGAATTGTTGCACGTTGCCATGGCAACCACACCAGAGATTTTTGTGGTCCAGGACCCGTTTTATTGGTTATTAAATATCTGTGCAATAAATATATATATATAGATATATATATATATAGCTTTGTTCTCCCATCTGTGTGTTCCATCTGCTTGTTTCAAAATGAAATACAACCAAAGCCAGGGCTTTGTCCCCTTCCTCATGGGGTTGGCTGAAGGAAAAAGGGATGGATCATGGATCAGGGTGGTCATGGAAGGGGTGAAGGGGAGGAAGAGGAACAGAAGACATTGATGTGGACACAAATCTGAGCACCACACACAGGGAAAAGCCTTAGAAGTGGTGACAACACCTTCTTGCAGTCCAAATCCCTGCCCATTCCCAGTGATTTCTCGGATGGGAAGTGGGAAGGGAAGCTCCAGAGGACTCTGGCCAACACAAACCTCCTCTGCTGCTGCTGCTGGTGGGGCTGCAGTGGCCCAGCTGCAGCTCAACCCCTGCCCCGGGGTCCCTGGGGGGGGGCAAACCAAGGGTCATGTCACTGGTCAGCAACAGGAAACTCATCCCAGCTCAGCTGCATCCACTGAGAGCCCTTCCCACCTTCCCAGAAGAGAGGGATCACCTCGTGCCAGCACAGGCTGTCCCATGGAGTGGAAAACCAGCAGGAAGGAGACCTCTGTGCCCAAGTGACCGTGTTCCCCTCTCTGTGCCCAAGTGACCGTGTTCCCCCCTCTGTGCCCAAGTGACCGTGTTCCCCCCTCTGTGCCCAAGTGACCGTGTTCCTCCCGCCGACAGCTCCGTGCCATCCCCCCGTGGAGGCACTAATTCCTCCTGGCAGTGTTTGCCTCGCCTGCCCACCCCCACAGCCCTGCTGTGTTCCCAGCCTCCCAGCTCCCTGGCATTATTTAAGCTGTCAGTTGGTAATTATAGTGCTGCCTTGCAGCTCGATGCTTCCCCGGGGGGCCCGGCTGCGCCGATGGGCTAAAATCGGTTCCCAACAGAATATTTTGGGAGCCTCCACTAGAGCTGAGCCTCCATCAGCCAGGGTGAGACATTCCTGACTGCCCTGGCTGCTCTCAGGAGGCTGGAGCTGCACCTGCTGCTGTGAGACCCAAACCTGCCTTTCTCACCCTGCAGAGCCAACATTCCCATGTTCCAGGTGGGAGCCACGGCCTTCTGGAGGGTATAAATATCAGGATATGTTGCTTTTGATGTTATAAAGCCATTAGAGAGCATCCAAAGGAGGGCTATGAAGATGGGGAAGGGTCTGGAGGAGAAGCTGAGGTCACTTGGTGTGTTCAGCTGGAGAAGAGGAGGCTGAGGGGAGATTTACTGGGGTCCTGCAGCTCCTCCCAAGGGGCAGCTCCAATCTCTGATCTGGGTGAGCAGGGACAGGACCCAGGGAAGGGCTGGAGCTGTGTCAGGGCAGGGTCAGGTTGGATCTCAGGGAAAGGTTCTTCCCCCAGAGGGTGGTTGGCACTGCCCAGGCTCCCCAGGGCAGTGGGCATGGCCCCAAGGCTGCCAGAGCTCCAGGAGGGTTTGGATGATCCCCTCAGGAACAGGGTGGGATTGTTGGGGTGTCTGTGCAGGGCCAGGAGTTGGATGGATGATCCTTGTGGATCTCTTCCAGCTCAGGATTCCATGAATCACACAGGATGTCCCCCAGGCCTGGGGCACCCCAGGACCCCTCCCAGTGAGGAAGTTGTTCCCACACAGTTGCCAAGGGAGAGGAAGCACCTGAGAAATGGGGGTGAGGCTGTAACAACATCATCCAGCCAAGCTGCCCCTTGGCCTCGGGTGACCATGGAAACATCTGCTTCAAATGCAGAAACAAGGGCAGTGATCAAACCATCAACCTGCTCAGGGCAAGAGCATGGGGGGAAAAAAAGGTGGGAGTAGACTGTGGTGTGGGAAAAGGCTTGAGGATTTTGGTCTGCTGGTTCTTGACAGAAGAGCCTCCATTTCCCTCAAGTGTGTTAAGGGAGATGTTGCTTTGTGGGTTTTTTTTCCAGGAGAATCAGATGTGATGGCTCAGATGTGCCAGAGGAAACTCAAAGGCTGGTGGAGGAAGCACCTGCTGCTGTTGTGGTCACCTGGGCCAGCTGAGCACACCCAAACACAGCCCAGGGAGCACGGGCAGCAAGGTCCAGCTGTGCCTCTGCCACTCTCGGCTGGATGGAAGTGTTTTCTCAACACCTGCAGAGCACTCACTGTCAGAGAGTTCACAGCATGCTTGGCAGGATGGAACTCATCCTAAAAACAACAAAAAAAAAAATCAGAAAAGAGGCAATAAATGAAAAAGAAGAAAAGCAGGAAGGTGAGGATGGTGTTGCACCGATCCAGAACTGGAGCTGAGAACAACCTTGGCACCAGGAGGTTGTTCAGCTCCTCAGTGCTCTGCCAGATTTGCAAAAACAACCCTCATAATTACAATTTCATCTTGAATAGGTGTTATTTTAATTGTGACTGCTTTTCCTGCCCTGCACCAACGGGGGGGATCACAAAAGCACAGCACAGCAGGAGGGATGTGGGTGACTTTGGCCTTTCCTTCCTCCATCCCCCTCAGGTGTCCCCCCAGACCCCCTCCCTGACCCCCCCAAAGCTCTTTGCAAGGCAAAACAAGCCCTGCAGTGCCCAAATAATCACAGGCCCCAATGACAGCCCTGAAGGGACTGTGCAGAGGAACCCAGGCCAGCAGAGCTCCAGCAAAGCTGCCCCAGAACACGATGCCAAACCCAGACCCACTGGGGCACTTGGTGGGGTTGACAACTTGAGCTCCAGCTGGTTTCACTTTAAAATCAGCTGCTCTGACAAACCACTGAGGTTCTCAGAGAGCTTAAACCCTCAGAGAAACCCCCTTTAGGTA
This sequence comes from Neopelma chrysocephalum, assembly GCF_003984885.1. NCBI lineage: Eukaryota > Metazoa > Chordata > Aves > Passeriformes > Pipridae > Neopelma > Neopelma chrysocephalum. The sequence goes on along the minus strand of NW_020897844.1, from coordinate 788,165 downwards.
ACAACCCCCTCAGAGAAACCTGTTCAGGTGACACCCACCCTCAGCTGAGCTGAGCTCAATTCTCATTCCTCCATGGTTTAACCTCCAGACTAAAGCTTTGGAGCAACCTGGTCTAGTGGAAGGTGTCTCTGTCCATGACAGGGGGTTGGAACTGGATGATCTTAAAGGCCCCTTCCAACCCAAACCTCTAATATATATCCTATAAATTTATATCCTATAAATTTATATCCTACAAATCATGCTGATGTCCTCACTTGCCTTTCAGCGTGTGTGGGCTCAAACACCATCTCAGGGACTGGTAACCCCCTGCCCCCTTGGACTTTTCTGATCTGACCTGAACACACCTGACCCCTCAGTTCCATAGAGAGAGTTGTTCAGGCCTCTCTAATTTAGGGACCTCTCTAATTTGTCATCTTTTAAGGCACAGTGCTCAAAAAAAGGACAGTCCCAATCCAGCTGAGAACTCCTCAGCAGTGAGCAGAGCACACTAATTATCTCCTGCATCTTGCCTATGATGGCAAGTGCTGTATGTTTGGAGGAGGATGAGCAGACCAAGTGGTGAGTGGTCTTTTTGGGCTTGAAAGAAAAGATATGCAAAATTACCCAGGAACACTCTTAATTAATTGCTGCCTGCTGACAGCAGCTGGCAAGGCAGCCCTTTGCCCATCAGCATTCAGACAATTAGCTCTGCCCTCCACTCGAGATGGTGGAGCAGCTCTGTATTTATTCATGTGTTGGGTAAGATCAAAGTGAATTGCTTCTGTGATTTATTGTCTGTGGAGAAAAAAAAATCTCTGCATCTCACGTCTTCAAAGAGAGCTGTCTCCAGTCAGGGATCAAAGCACTGCCAGGGAGACATTGTCCCCTGGGGAGGGTCGTGGCTGAGCTTCCCTCTTCCTTGGTACCTTTTGGCAGGAGCTGGGACGGGGAGCCTGTTCTTAGAGTTCCAGAATGTTTTGGGTTGGAAGGACCTTAAATCATCCAGTGCCACCCCCTGCCATGGGCAGGGACACCTTCCACTAGCCCAGGTTGCTCCAAGCCCCATCCAACCTGGCCTTGGACACTTCCAGGGATCCAGGGGCAGCCACAGCTTCTCTGGGTGACCCATGCCAGGGCCTCACCACCCTCACAGGGAGGAATTTCTTCCTCATATCTCATCCAACCTTTCTTTGCTTGTTATCACCAAGGACCTTCAGCCCACACCCAGCAGGTGCTGCCACAGTGGTTTTTCCTTGGCAGCTCTTTTTTCCCTGGAAGTCACTGGTTTGGGGTCAGGCAGGGGTCAGGCAGGGGTCAGGCAGGGGTCAGGCAGGAGTCCTCAGCTGCAGCACAGGGGATTGTGAGGGGAATTAAGTGAGCACAGGCTGCCAAAACCAGACTGAGAGCAGTGTCCTGCTGCCAGCACTGACCCTGCAGCTGTTCATGACACCCCAGACTGGGATGGGTTGGAAGGGACCCTTAAAGGTCATCCCATCCTACCTCCCTGCCATGAACAGGGACATCTTCAACGAGCCCGGGGTTCCCAGAGCCTCGTCCAACCCGGCCTTGGATGTTTCAAGGGGTGGGAGATCCACAGCTTCCACCTTTGGAGTTCACCTCCAAGACAACAGCCCCCAAAGCACCTCCCTGGGGGTCCCACATCCTCTGTCTGCCCCTGAACTGAT
>NW_020897844.1:763473-786491 GCF_003984885.1 Neopelma chrysocephalum | reverse complement strand
TCCTCTGTCTGCCCCTGAACTGATCCCTCAGCACCTCCCTGGGGGTCTCACGTCCTCCCTCTGCCCCTGGACTGATCCCTCAGCACCTCCCTGGGGGTCCCATGTCCTCCCTCTGCCCCTGAACTGATCCCTCTGCATCTCCCTGTGGGCACTGGGGGAGCTGCAGTGCCCTGGGCCCCCCAAACCTCCTGGTTTGGGGTGGAGCACGCTGTGTGGGGCACAGGGATGTGCCCTTTCCAGGCTCCCTGAGGAGCTGTGAAGTCCATCTGGCACCAAATGAGCACTAAAACCAACTCATTTTCCCCCAATTCCCTGCCTGGGGGCTGTTTGCTGTGCAGTGGATAGTTGGGATCCATGATATTCCCAGAGAATTAACACAAAGCTGTCACCGAGGCACTTTGCCATCAGATTAGGCAGTTTTAAAACTGGAAAGAAACAATTTCAGACACTCAAACCTCAAAGCAGGTCTTGCTTAAGGTTGAGGTTACACAAGCAGGCACCAAACTGCACATTGTAAACTGAGCTTGCAGTCACCTTGAGGCAGGGGTTGGATTATAAATGGTCACAAACACCAGCAGTTGTGGGATTTACTCCTAATTTTTTGGGGTTTTTTTTGTTTCTTTGTTTGTTTTTTTCATTAAAAAGGTCCAATTGTGTGTCAAGTTGTCAGTGATCAGAGCTGGTTTAGAAGGTGGTTTAATTCAGCACTCCCAGAATCCACAGGTTGGAGGTGTAGCTGTCCTGGAGGCTCCAGGTTTCAGAGGCACCACCAGCAAAGCCTGGGGGAGAGATGGAGAGAAAATGAGCTCTGAAGAGGCAAAACTCCTCATTAGCAGTGGAAATTCCTCCTCCTGCTTCCACTCCTGCTGCATCCATCCTGGATTAGGAAGGAGGATGGACCCTGGAGCACAGAGAACCTCCCAGCCCCAGGGAACAGCCTCCCACTGCGGGGGCTTGGAGGGGCTCCCTGAAGGTGTTTGGAGGAGGACAGGTGGAGTGGAACCCACTGGAGAGAAAAATGGTCTCAGGGAGCTTCCTTGGAGGAGTCTGGGGCTGCTACATGGGATCTCAGGTCCCTTAAGCCATTAAAAGACTCCAGGAGTTACCTGGGAGGAGCCTCAGGTGGATTTCAGAGAAGAGTGTTTCCTCCAAAAGAGGTAAAACATTTCAGGGAGCTTCCTTGGAGCAATCTGAGGTTCTGACTGAGGTTGTCAGGTCTTTAGGGAGCAAAAACAATCTGGGAGATGCCTGGGAGGAGATGCAAGGCCTTGGGAAGGGCAAACTCAGAGGCTGCTCTCTGGAACTGGTGATGCACAGCAAGCAGGAGGAGCACGTCTGGATGGAGTTCACCCATTCAGAAGTGTTGGTGTCCCTTGCCCTGCCTGTGCCAGGCTCAGCACAGCTCAGCTGATCCATGCCAGGAGTGCTGGTGTGTGGATGTGGGTGGGAAGGGGCTGGGAACAGCCACCCCAGCACTGCCAGCCCAGCACTGCCACCTCCTCCAGCCCAACACTGCCACCTCCTCCAGTCCAGCACTGCCACCTCCTCTGTCCCAGCACTGCCACCTCCTTCTTTCCAGCACTGCCACCTCCTGCGTCCCAGGACTGTCACCTCCTCCACCCCAGCACTGCCACCTCCTCTGTCCCAGCAGTGTCACCTCCTCTGTCCCAGCAGTGTCACCTCCTCTGTCCCAGCACTGCCACCTCCTCTGTCCCAGCACTGCCACCTCCTTCTCTCCAGCACTGCCACCTCCTCCAGCCCAGCACTGCCACCTCCTGTGTCCCAGCACTGTCACCTCCTCTGTCCCAGCACTGCCACCTCCTCACTCCAGCACTGCCACCTCCTCCAGCCCTTCTCCAGCCCAGCACTGCCACCTCTTCTGTCCCTTATGCTGTGGATCACACGGCTCTGGCCACAGTCACCCCTCCCAGGATGGCAAAATCTGGGGTGGTTTGCAGCAGTGAGAAGCCCTCAGCTGTCCCCAGGACTTTCCCCTGGCCTGGTTCTGCTGTTTGGTGACAAACTGAGCACCCTGGGCTAGTGGAAGGTGTCCCTGCCCATGGCAGGGGGTTGGAACTGGATGGGCTTTCAGGTCCCTTGCACCACAAACCATCCTGTGATCCATGCCCATGACTGCCAGTGGGGGTCAGGAGCACTGGGGGTGCCTCTGGAGCCCGAGGGAGATGCAGGGATGGAGTTGTGCCACCCTTGGGAACATCTGTCCATCTGCACTGATACCAGAGTGCTGAAGGCAGTGACACAACTGTGGCACTGCCCAGCTTTTCCTTGGGCTCGTTGTACCTCTGTGCCATCCCCAGCTCATCCCACGTGCCCTCACTGCAGCCCCTCTGCTCCCTCAGACCCTCAGCCAGGGGCTGCAGCCCCAGCAAGGGGGGCTCTGCTGCAGGAGGAGGGTTCCAGCAATCCCTGTGAGCCAGCAGAAGTGAGAGGTTGCCATGGATACTGAATGCAAAGAGAGGGTCTGATCCTGCTCTGCTCTGCTCCTCCTGCCCTCCCTTGGCCCATCATGTAGGATCTGTGGAGGCCCCAGTTCACAGCAGGGAGATAAAGGTAACTGAAAACTGGAAATTAAAATCTGCTCTGAATGTGTCTTGGGTTCCTGATTTACTCACCCAGCTCCCATTTCACTGGGATGAGTCTGGATGCAAACAAGGGGGCAAAACTGGTGGTTTGAGTGCAGAGCCCTCAGCCTCTCCAGCCAGGTATTCCCAAATGCACAAAGCCAGCACGTATTTTGGGCTACCCAGTTGTTAAAGGCGGAAAGGAAGATGAGGGAAGAGGGACCTGCAAGGAAAGGTGTTTGGCAGCCCAGGGAGAAGATCTCAATCCTGAATTTACCAGGGACAATAAATAAACCTCAGGCCCCTGCAGAGAACTGGGCATCAGCTTCACTCAGCACTTTCCCCCTGGCTGTGCAGGGCTGACTCTGGGACCTCCAGAAGTTTTACAGATCTCACCCATGTTTTCATTTCCAGAGGAAAACCTCTCCCCAGACACAAAGCTGAGAGGTCTGATGGTTTCATGCTGAAATGTTTTGTGTTTCCCATTTAAGATGAGCGTTTCTGTTCATCCAACACTTTTTTGGCTCATTTCTTTTTCATTCCAGCCCATCAAATTTTCCCATTGCCTTCTCCCCCTAGAGTTCATCCCAGTGTTCTAGTTGGATTTTAGGCATAAAATAAATTCTGGACCAAAATATTTATTTTTTTTTAAATGCCATTTACCGTGGGGGGCCTCGGAAAGACGAAACTTTGGTTCCCAAATTACTTCTGGAAAGGTTCTATTACATGCACCCACATGCACAGAATTGCCCTGATTTAACAGAAGGCCTTTTGGGATCCAGCAGGACTGAAATCTAACATGAATTAGAATATTTTCAAGATGACTGCTTGCAAACATAAGCATCAATTAGTTCTCTCAGTCTGGTTAAGCAGCAGTGTGGGCAGATGATTACAAATAGTTGTGTTGCTGCCACTTGCTGCCTGATCACCCCAAACCAAAAAACCCTTGGGTTTTCCCAAGGATCTTGATCTTTCTCTTAGATCCCAGCTCAGGGAAGCATCTAAACACATCCCAACACAAACATCCCCACAAGCTGAAGAGAAGTCTGTTAAGTGGGTGCTTAAGAGACTTTTGAATTAAACCCAACTGGAAAAGGCCTTTTTTTATCCTGTTCGTGGGAAACAGCAGCACCAGGAGGGCAGGGGAGTGTGAAACTCTGACCTGGGGTAGGGGAGGACCAGGAACTCACCAAACTGAGCAGGAGTTTTAACCACCTCCAGGCCAGAACCTGTGGAGGTGGCTGGGGGTTATTCAGGGGGCTGGAGGGCAATTTGGGGGTTAGGGTTGTTTCATGCCATGCTGGACACCACCTGCCCATCTCCAGGCTACCAGCCCTGCTCTGCCCAACCCCTTCCATGGCCCAGTTCTTTGAACCCTCCTGGAGAAGACTGTCCTAGCTCTGGGGAATGTCCCTGCCAGGCTCTTTGCTCAGCCCTGGATTTTTCAGGGGTGAACCAGCCTGTCTTGAGAGCCCCCCCATCCTTCCCCCAGCACAGCCCACCCAGCTGGGGACAGGGACAGCCACCCCCAGCCCCTGGCACAGCCCTGCTGATGGCACTGGTCTCAGGATTAGTCAGAGGGAATCTGTGCCCTCCAAGCTGGGCTGTGGAGCTGCTGCTGCCTCCTCGTGCCAGGCTGTGCCAGCCCAGCAGCCTCACTACCCTCTGCTGGGTCTCTGGCACAGGGGGGGCATCAGCTTTGCCCCATTGCCTTGGCTGTGGTTTGCAGGGTCGTTCCAAAGGGGGTTTTATAAAATCACTGAATATCCTGAACCGGAAGGGACCCACAAGGACCATTCAGTCCAACCCCTGGCCCTGCATAGACACTCCAACAATCCCTCCCTGTCCCTCAGAGCATTGTCCAAACCCTCCTGGAGCTCTGGCAGCCTTGGGGCCGTGCCCACTGCCCTGGGGAGCCTGGGCAGTGCCCAACCACCCTCTGGATTTCCAGCCCCCTTTAGGATTTTGCAGAGGGGAGAAGCAGAGGGTGACTGAGGGGGGTTGAGCACGTGCAGACCCCAGAGCAGAGAGGGAGCCCCAGTGCTCCTCAGTCCCCACACTCCACCCCTGTGGCTCAGGAAATGATCCACAATCTTCCCCAAATGACTTTCCCCTCCAGCCTGGCAGAGAAACCTTGAGGTGATGGGCCCAGAACTGCCCATCAACTGCTCCCACCATCTCCCTTCCTCCAGGTCTCCACTCTCCCTGCTTCTCCCTTCCTAGCAGCCAGCATTCCCATCACTGGCTCTTCCCCCACCTTCAGCCTACTGATGCCAAAGTTGTGGGTCATTCCCTGCTGCAGCCCTACAGAAAAGCCCCACAAGCTGGAGAAAAGCCCTGAGGAGCCTTGTTGGGAACCATGGAGCTTTACTGGGAACCACAGAGCTTTACTGGGAACCATGGAGCTTTACTGGGAACCACAGAGCTTTACTGGGAACCATGGAGCTTTGTTGGGAACCATGGAGCTTTATTGGGAACCATGGAGCTTTACTGGGAACCATGGAGCTTTACTGGGAACCATGGAGCTTTACTGGGAACCACTGGCCCTCCTGTCAGCTCCTGCCTGAGGCTCCCAGCCCCTGCCCTCACACATCTCCTACACCTGCTCCCTACTCCACACCCACTCCAAGGAATCATTGAAGTTGGAAAAGCCCTCTGAGATCATCAAATCCAACCCTGAACCCAGCACTGACAGGTCCACCCCTAACCCATGTCCCTCAGCACCACATCTACACATTTTTGGAATAGTTCCAGGGCTGGTCATTCCACCACTTGCCTGTGGGCAGCCTGTGCCCCTGCCTGGCCACCCTCTCAGTGAAGGAAGGGTGTTCAAGCATTGGAACACTTGGCTTTTCTCCCTCTTCTCCCTTCCCAGGCGGTTCCCAGGATGCTGGGGATGAATCCCACTATTTCTTCCTTTGTTGGGCCTCAGCAAAGAGTTGCCAACCCAGATTTCCTGTGAACTTTCTTGGGACAGCTTTGTGCCCCCGAAACTACTGAACACGAGCCTGAGGAGCTGGGCCAATGCCCTGCTCCGAGTTTGCTTCTTCTGCACCAAAAAGTAGAACAAGCCCCTCCTCCTCTTGCGTTTTGGATCCAGAACTTAATTCCCGCTGACAAGAACCTGTTCCCGGTGAATTCGCAGCCTCCCGCACGGCACTGCTGCCCTCTCCTGGGCTCTGCAGCAGCCGCCGGGCTCAGCGAACTTCCAGCTGCAGGTGCCAACCTCTGCTTCAAGGCCGGGAAGGTGGGAATCCTTCCCGAAATCCCCACACGGCTCTGAAAACCAAGAGATTTGAGGGCGCACTTTCTCCTGCCCTGTCCTGTATCACCCTGATCCCAGGAAATGCTCTGGATTCCCAGGGGCTGCTTTTCCTGAGATGGATAAAAAGTGGTGTAGGATGGAAACCAAGTCATTCCTTAGTGCAAGACTGACTGGGAATGTTGCCTCCCACCACTTGGTTCCACCTGTATGGTGGGTTCCCCCCTGTAGCCCCCAAATCCTGCTGGGTGTGGAGCAGCCAGTGCTGCAGAGGTCGATCAGAAGCCAACCCTTGGCAGCAAGAGAAGTGGTTGTGGCCAGAGCCATTTGGGAAGAAGAACTCAGAGGGAAGAAGGGTCTCCCTCTTCCTCATTGCTGGGTGTTTCAGCCACTGTGAGGTGCTTGGGGACACAAACAAAACGGGCAGAGGTGGCTGGAGGGACGCTGGGTCTCAGGAGATCCCAGTCTTCACGTGCCCCTCGCCTGCTCCACAGACCTGCTGCTTCCTTGGGGGGCTGTTTCCTCTCCTACCCCTCTCTTCCCTCACAGGAGCAGAGCCAGGCCCCCCCCTGCCCTGTCCTGCCCTGGCAGCAGATGGGCTCAGCCTCCTCCATCCCCAGAGGGTTTGGGCAGGGAGCACAGGCTGCTCCCCGGGGATGAAGACACGACCTTGGCCACAGAACGAGAGACAAAATCTGGGGACACATTGGAGGAATTCCAGGGCAGTGCAAAGAACAGGCCTGGAGCCCAAGGGAGAGGAGGGGTGGGAAGCCACTGGGACAGGCTGGGAACCTGGGTGGCACATGGATGGACCCAGCCCCACCTGGGACCATCCTCCGGGGAGACTTGAGGTTGTTGAGGTGCTTAGAGGAGAGAAAATGCCAGGAGCTGTTGGAATAAGAGGCAGGAGGTGAGGCTGTGGTGAGCAGGGCTGGTGGAGAGCACAGAGTCAGAGTGGGACACCTCTGCTCACGTTGGCTGTGGCTGGGAAGCCACATGCTCTGCCCAGGTTGTTGGCAAAGTGGGCAGAGAGGGGAGGGTGCTCTCACCAGCACCTGGATACAGGATGGATGTGGAGAGCTCCTCACCCAGGAAAGAGGGGCTGTGGGTCAGGGAGGTGCAGCAGGAGAGCTCTGCAGTCTCAGCCCTTGGTGTCCCCAGCTGGAGAGGCCTGGCAGGTCCCCAGGCAGGGACAGGGGCTCTCCCAGGGGCACAGCAGAGGGGCAGCGCTCAGGCTCAGCTGGGAGGGTCCTCACCTCACTCCAGCTCCTCCCCAAGGCTCCCATCACCCTCCAAGGAGTCAGAGCAGGACACATCCAGGGTCCCCTGAGGCCTGGGAGCACATGGAGCATCCTGCCCCTCTGCCCAGCCTGGACCATCCCGTCCCCATGGCAACGAGGAATCTGCTGCTTCTCCCTGTCACCTCAGCGATGCCACCGGGCTGGGCAACCTCGTGTCCCTGCCCACCTTGGTCACACCCACCAGGTCTGGGCTTTGAGGGAAACGTGGCCCTGGGAGGGATCTGGGAAGAGGGAATACAGCTGGGGATGTCCGGGTAGGAGATGATCAGAGGGGTGGTAAAGGGTGTGAGTACTGTTCGAGGATTTTTAGTGGCAATTCCAGCAGACCCAGAGACAGGGAAAACCCAGAAAGCCTGGATTGAAGGGGAATTTTCTTCTGAACTCAGGAGGGAAACTCCGGGGTCTCCAGCTGGGGAGGGTGCCTTGAACTCGCTGTGGGGCATATGTGAAAAATTAAGAATATGACGGAGAAAATAGGGAATTACACTCACCAAAATCTCAGAGGGAGAAATGACAGAAGCTTCTGAGCAAAGAGCAAGATGTGGCCACAGAGCAGGGAGGACTTTCTGCCAGCTTGGGTTATCCTGAGAGCATAGCCCCAGCTTCCAGCAGGAAGTTTGGATTCCAGCCTGGGCTACTTCAGGCAATCACTTGGTTCAGATCAGAATCTCTTTTAAAAAGGGTGTGTTTCCTTAATGTTCCTGTTTGTCTTGGAAATGGGGTTCGAGTTCCTACGATTGTCCATTGAGAACTGAAAGAGAGCAGTTAAAATACGGGGACAACCAGAAACCCGGGAAGAGTAAAGCTAAAAATCTCCTTCTCACTTGTACCGGGGGGGTAACAGAAACCTGGGAAGGGTAAAGCTATAAAAACTCCTTTTCACTCGTAGCAGAGTTTCTGGAGGAGGAGTGTGGGGGGAGGGAGAAGTGCTTTCAGGGTAAATATGTTCAGATCATCCTGCTGGCTTGTTAAAAAAAAAAAATATGTGCGTGAGAAAACAGCACAAGGGAGAGGGAAAAAAAGCAGAGAAATCTGAAAACACCCACCACTTCATTTGAGATACAACAGAAATGTGGTGCACACAACAACCCAGAGACAGCAGAACACACCAACAATTATTCTTGGGGAAAATCGTGCCAAGCTAAGGCAGCTCTTCCCCCCCTTTCTCCCGCCCTCCTTCTCTCTCTCTCTCTCCTCCCAGAATGAGGAAATAATGAGAAAATCCATGAAAAACCTTACACTTCCCAGCCCTGGGGCCGGCAGGGGTGGGGACCAGGGACCAGGGCAGCCTGACCCCTCATCCTGGCAGGAGCCAAAGGAAAGGGCAGGGCTGAGGAAGTGTCTCCCGAGGCTCTTTGTTTTCCAGGCTGTTCCCGTGGAGAAAACTTCGCCCTGGCGAAAAACTGGATGAACAAATCCTTCGTGTTTCTCTAAAAAGCCAAAAAAAAAAAAAATAATAAAATCCCACTGCACCCCAGCTCTCAAGTTTTTTTCTGACAGTTTTAGCACAAATAAAGCAAATCTGGACTGCAATGGCTTGGGGTAACACCAGGCAGCAGGAGGGGGAAGGTTTCCTTGCAGTTTGGGGTACAGGGATGTGCATCCCTGGTGCAGGCTGAGCCACGGGAATCCCCCTGATCACTTCTTCTTCCTGAACATTCAGAGACTTGATGGTATCTTTGAGATCTCCACTCCATCAGATTGGAGTGAAACTCCAAAAGCTATCCCAAAGAAGGCAGCCAGCCAGGCCACAGAGCTCTGAATGACTCCACAGAGCTCATTTCCTGAGGGAACCAGGCTAAAAATACATATATGATCTGAGGCAGGTGCAAGATTTCTGAAATTCCCTGGCTTTGCATTCATTTGAACTCATCAGCTCATTAAGGGGCTTGTTTGTGAGTCCTCAGAAGATGAGTTCAGCAGTCACTGAACACGTGCTGTGCTGGCAGGAGGAGGGATCCCCTTCCCACACAGCCAAGAGTTTGGATCCCTGCTGGAAATGCAGAATTCCAGCTCACGTAGGAAGCTGAGCTTGGGTCATGCCACAGTAAAATGGCAGGAATACAGATTCACTTCCTTAGCACCTTATCATGTTTGTTATTCCTGTGCTTCCCTTGGAGAGACACAACCACTGCCTCAGTGAGTGCATGGAAAGATCATCCCTGTCTTGTTCTGACTGGGAATTAACCCCCCTGGAATGTGAGGTGCACCCACGTGCAAACTCCATTTACAAGCAGGAATTGATCCAGGAGCAGTTTGTGCATCCCTACACGGCTGGAAAGGAGGGATCTGGGCTTGGGGGGTGTTTTGCATCGAGGAGTTTTCATTTTCCTTTGGCTTTTAGGAGCTGCAGCAGTGCCCAGGGATGGGGGAGCATCTTGTGCTGTACAAACACAGAGCTGCTCCCTGCCCCTGGCACTGCCCCCCCGTGTCCTGCTGGCACATCTCACAGGGTCCCAGTCCCACACCAGTCCCCTGAAATCATCTGGGGGTACCTGGACTGCCAGGAATCAATTTAAACCTGGCTAAGGTAACATACATCCAAGCCCAGGTTCCCAAGGAGACAGAGGTGCCCACGTTTGATGTCTGGTGAAGATTCAACCTGTCAAACAAAACAGTCCCCAGGTTCAGCTCGGAGTGAGGAGGTGCCCCAGTCCCTCGGGAGGTCCCAGGGGCACCCAGGGAACAGGGAGTGCCAAGGGAATGGGTGCTTTATGGGCCTGGCTGACTCCCAGCTGTGAGATCCCGACCCCTGTGCCCCTCTCTGCAGCCCATGAGGGCCCAGGGAAGCCAGAGCTGGATCTCCTGACAACGTGGTGCCTCCTGAGGAGATCCTTTGTGCTCCTGCTGTCCCAGAGCAGCTCCCAGCCTGGATCCTAGAGGTGGCACCAGAGCTGCTTGGTTTCAGAGCAGGACTGATGATGTGGTGACTCCATCCTGCTCTGGAGAGAAAGCCAAAGGAGAATGAAACTTCCCTGATGCAAAACACCCCCCCCAAGCCCAGATCCCTCCTTTCCAGCCGTGTAGGGATGCACAAACTGCTCCTGGATCAATTCTTACTTGTAAATGGAGTTTGCACGTGGGTGCACCTCACATTACAGGGGGGGTTAATTCCCAGTCAGAACAAGACAGGGGATGATCTTTCCATGTACTCACTGAGGCAATGGTTGTGTCTCTCCAAGGGAAGCACAGGAATAACAAACAAACTCTCTGATCAAGGCAGCAACTCTGGTTATTGGAGGTGAGCAGCAAGTTGTGTTCCCAGAGCAGGCTCACGTTTACCTTCCTGTGAAATCCCCATCCCTCGGGAATTCACCCTTCAGATCCCAGCAGGAGCCAGCTGAACATGGCTCATTAGGAAGGAATTATGCTCTGATCTCTCTTCTGGTGATAAATAATAATGGTGGTGGTGATAAATGTTCAACAGGGGCACAAAAGCACCGAGGCTGGCGTTTATCCCTTGGCTTGTTTTACCCTGTGAAGGGGCAAGGGCTGTTAATAAAGGCCCCTGATAACACCCAGGATTAACCCTGGTGATGCCAGATTGTTTTCTGAGACCTGCAGAAGGGTTTTGATGTCTGGTGAACAGCTCCCATGGGCTGGTTCATGTTCGTGAGCGACACGGAGGGGCAGCACAAAAGGAGGGACAGGAACGGGGGGAACTTAAAGAAGAGTGTGACAGAGCAGCCTGAGGGGGGAGAGAAGCCCAGCTCCTCTGTGGTTTGGATATTATAATATCTAGGAGGTGGTCTGAGCGGTCTGGGGGAGGAGATGGTTGAGGGGGGCTCAGCCCGAAGGCGCCTGGAAAGGCTGAGCGTCCTCGGATGGGCAGGATTGTGATGATGCCCCCACGGCAGGTGACACAGGGACAACAAGGAGGGAGGGAGCAGCGGTGGCCGCTGCCAGAGGGAGGTGAAATAGCGGGAGCAGGACAGCAGAGGGTAGCAAATGCCTGGATTCCTCTGCCGGGCTCGCCGGCTCGGCTGGGTGCAGATGCGGAGCGCACATCTGGGCAGGTTTTGTTTGAAAATAAAAGAGGGAACAAGGCGTTTTGATGAGATAGAGATGTTCTCGCCACAAAGGCTTGTTCTGAAAGAACGTTTCCTTCAGAAATTTCCTGCCGAGATATCCCCGGTGACCTCGGCACTGCCAGGGGGAAGGCAAGGCAGAACGGGAGGCTTTGATTAGAATCAGAGGAGAAGGTTTTGACCAAATGAAAAGGAACTTCTCCGTGCGGGGATTTCATTTCCCAGGAACGGCAGCAACGTCGGATCTTAGCTGCTGTTTGGGCAGCTGCTTCTTAACTTTTTAAGGTGTCTGAGCTTTGCCCAACTCTGCTGTGCCTGTGGATTGTGAGGATGGAGATGCCCATTCCCACTCCTGGGTACCCTCCAAAGGTCACACTGCTCTCACTGGTTCAGAGGGAAAACAGGTTTCCCTACAGACAAAGCCAGGTACAAAACCAAAACCCCAGCAGTACTTTGCACTCATACTGGGGGACCTGAAGCCTTAATCCCTCTTAAAATCTTCCCATTGCAAACCAGCCCAGCTGGTCCTGCTGGTGATTCACCCCCAGCACACTCCCAGCAGGTTTTCTGCTCCAGGTTCCCCATTTAATGCAGGGGACTGGGCAGAGGGTGATTCTAAATGCTCCAAGTGTCTCTGGCAGCCCAGGGCTGATCACTGGGCTGCCTCCCTCCTTCCCTGTGGATTCAGACTCTCCATGTCAGGCTCAGTGCTTTCCTTTGCCCTTCAAGCAGCTGGGACACGGCCCCAGCTGCTGGCTCGTGTCACCACATCAAATAGGATCATTCATCTTCCTGAGGGAGCTGGCTGTGTGTGCCAGGCCGTTCCCAGGCTCTGGCTGGGCAGGGATTGTGATTTTTAGGTGGTGGAAAAGGGCACAGAGCCCTGAGGGGGGGAACAGCTGCAGCAGCTGGTCCTGGGGTGTGCCAGGGCAGAGCTAAGGCTGCTCCCTGCTCTTCACAGGACAGCTTTTAATCCTCACTGAGTTATTCTGTGATGCCTGTGGATGTCTCTGCCGAGCGTGAAGGAGTGGGGCTTTCTCATTAAGTTTGATAAAATCACTTTTCAGGCTCGTGTCATCTGCCAAAGAGGCTCTTGCAGAGGCACAAGAGCAGAATCTTCTGTGTTCATGGGTGGCACTTGAAGAGATTCCCCAGGGCTCAGTGCTGGGATGAGTCTTTAGCACAGTCAGGGGGTTACAGATGGGAGAGGAGCACTTGGGAGGGAGCCTCTTCCACGCTGCTCCTGTAACTAAAAGGCTCTGCTTAAATTCACAGGGTCTGGTGTGTCAGGCACACGGAGCAGGAGGCAGGTCCCAAATCAGAGAGCAACTGGGACATGCATTTGGGTCTTTATAGGGTCCATATTCCCCATTTAGGCTCGAGATTTACCATCCTGCCCTCCCTGCACAGGAACCCACGAGCCAAACACGACCCCCTGACCTCGGGACACTGGAAAGTGGCATCTTGAAACATCACTTGATGCAGGAAAACAACTGTGCAGGTGATTTTCAGAGCTGGTTTATCCATTTGCTGATTTACACACCCTATTTTACACCCCAACAGCACCAACTATGAGCACTTAGAGGGAGACAGTGATAGGGTTGGGACCAGGCACTCAGGAATATTTTCTCTGCAGTTTTTGCTCTGAATTCAATCTAATATTGCTTTCAGTTCTGTTTTAAAGACAGATACATCTCTTTTTCCCCTTGAACAAAAAGGAAGAGATTTTCCCCTTGGTTTTGTATTTCTGAGTCATTCCACACTATAGCAAATCACTGGCAAAGCTGCAGTTATGGCTAAATGGTCACTTCAAATTTAAGTCTCTTTTCCAGCAGCTTTATACCTTTTTTTAAAGCAAACAATTGCTCTTCTGGGATGAAAATTTCTCCTCATTTGGTCTCACTCTGATGTCAAAATATTCTGGAACCCGGGAAGAAAAATGGCCCTGAATCCCTGACATAGCTGATAACACCTTTTCCTTTGCAGCTGCTTTCCCCAGTGCTGGTGGCTGAAGAAGTCTCAGTTCCTCTAATTTCAGTTGTAATTAGGGGTAATTTAGCCAGAGCAAACAGAACCACAGTGGTTGGCAAACAGAGAGGGATGGTGGGGCAGGGCTGGGAAGGGTGATTTTCCATGTGCTTGACATGACCTGGATGACTCCAAGCAAAGTCACTTTGCTGTCTCTCAGTCCCTCCCTCCATAGGGTGGGGATGAGGGTCCTGTGTTCTGCCAAAGCCAAGCACCAAATCCTGGCCTTGGTGCCAGCACAAGGTGCAGCAACCCCCTGGGAGGGGAGAGGAAGACTTTGGCCCCAGCAGCCCAGAGAGGGGCAGGGGTCAGTGGTGCCACCAGTTTTCAGACCTTCCCTGCCCAAAGGAGGGATGTGAAGATGGGGAAGGGTCTGGAGGGGCCACACGAGGAGCAGCTGAGGGCACTTGGTGTGTTCAGCTGGAGAGGAGCAGACTGAGGTCAGAGCTCAGCGGGGGCTGCAGCTCCTCCCAAGGGGCAGCTCCAGCTCTGGGTGAGCAGGGACAGGACCCAGGGAAGGGCTGGAGCTGTGCCAGGGAAGGGTCGGGTTGGATCTCAGGGAAAGGTTCTTCCCCCAGAGGGTGGTTGGCACTGACCAGGCTCCCCAGGGCAGTGGGCACAGCCCCAAGGCTGCCAGAGCTCCAGGAGGGTTTGGACAACGCTCTGAGGGACAGGGTGGGATTGTTGGGGTGTCCTGGGCAGGGTCAGGGGCTTGACTGGATGGTCCTTGTGGGTCCCTTCCAACTCAGGATATTCTATAAGTCTGTGACCTTCCCACATTCCGCCTCCCAGGCAGCCCCCAAACCCCAGCTCCAGGAGCAGCAGGGAGGAGTTGGAGCCATCCCAGCTGCAGGGGAACACCTGGAAGATGCAGAGAACGTGGTGCAGCCCAGGGACAGCGAGTTGGAGGAGTCCCACCAGAGTGGCAGCAATTTTATAGCCCAGAGAGGACCAACAGCCTGTGCTTTCCCCAGCAGGGAGCTGCAGGTGGATCCGGGAGCAGTGTGGGCTCTGGATCTGGGAGCAGTGTGGGCTCTGGATCTGGGAGCAGTGTGGGCTCTGCCCATCTCTGCAGAGTTGCAGTGAAGCTTCTTTCCTTCTGTTGCTTTTTTGGGAGGGAAGTTGGCAGCCCAGCAAAGGGCACCTTCTCCTCCTCTGCTCCCTGCAGCCCCAGCAGTCAGGACCTGAGGCTCTCATTTCCCTGCCTTTGGATGGTGAGGCTTTTCCTCTATAAAGGCTTTTCCTCTGCAAAGACTTTTCACATCTGGCAGTGCCCAGCCCTTGCCAGCCTCCCTGCTGCCCACCCCAGAACTGCTCTTTCAGTCCTTGAGCTGTTCAGGGAAAGCTTTGGAATTAATTTTCTGGCTCCTGACAGGCACCTTGCCAAGCTCCTCTGGGAACCTCTGGCTCTCCCTTTCCTTTCCTGCTCTTTTTTACCCATTGCCCTGATAACACAGTGGTGCCAGGGCAGGAGTGGTGCCAAACACTGGCACAGTCAGGAGGTTCCTGCAGGCAGGGGCAGAGCTGGGATGGCTGTGCCCCAGGGACACAACGTGGGGCAGCCTGGGAGGGGGATGCAAAGGCTGTGCATCCACTTCCCCTTCCTAAAGAGGTCAAACATCCCTGGGGAAACAACCCCCCCCTGCCTGGCAGGGCCTCCTGGCAGGAGGGGGGGGGTAGAACATGTAGCTCTGATTGAGAGGAGGCATCCTGGGGTCACTGGGGACGTGGGTCTGATAGTTTCCTTACTGAGACCTGCATTTATAAGAGCAGATGTGGGGAAATGCAGAGCTGGGGGGGCAGGAGATGTGTCCCAGCTGGTGCATCATTGCTACCTGCGGGGAGCTCACTCAGGTGCTGTTTGGGGTAATTCTGAACATCCCCAAAGCTGGAGTTTTTAACTCTTCCACATTTCCAGGGTGGACACTTCTCCTGCCTGCTCAGCTTGGATCATCCCACCTCTGCTCCCACCCCAGCAGCTCAGCTGTGCTCCCTCAGAACTCTCTTCCACCATAAACATTCCCTTCCCTTCCCTGGCAGCGACATCCCTCGGTCCTTGGAGATGGGAATTATCTCCTGGAGCTGAGTCACCACAACTCCAGCTGGACCTGCCTCACTCAGCCTCCACGTGGCTCCTCATGGAGATTTTTCCCTGCTCTCAATTTTAAGCTCCATCCACTGTGTCAGCAACTGAGATTAAAACTCTCCCAGTCCTGCAGCAGCACTGCTGGTGTCCATCCCTTGCCCCCAGGAGGGAGGAGTTCCACCACCTACACTCCTTCCTCCTCCCTGTAACAGTTGAGTAACACCCTGTAGCTGGAGTAGAAACCACAGCAATGGGATAATTCCAAGGCTGGGTGCAAAATAATTGGCCAGTTTGGATGTTTAAAGGGTGTTAATGCTCCAAATTGGGATGGGAAGGGAGACTTTTCTCAAGCTGGGAAGCTAAAATGAAAATACAATCCCATCAGGCCAAACTGTTCAGTGATTTGTGGTGTCTCATTTGCCTTGGACCATTTGCATCTGAATATTTAGTTTATTTTAGCAACATCAGCCCTCAGTGCCAAAATATCTTTTGAACCAGGAAACTGGTTTTCACCTCAAAGCAGCCGAAACCAAATATTTGGATGATTTGAAAGCTTTGCCAACTGTGTCCTCGAGGTGAGAAAGACGTGGAGGAGCCACCAGCCCTTGGGAAAAGCTTCGGTTTATGGGGGAGAAACAAAAATAGCAGATTTCCTGTGGAGCCACTGGTAGGACATGGATCCCATCCATCCTGGCAGGGAGGGCTGAGGGCACAAACTGCTGCTGCTGGGCTGCTTGGGGATTTTGCTGCTGCTCTGGGATCACACCAGGGACACCCTTGGGCACCACGGGAAGAAGAACAGCTCCAGGTAAAGAGAGAAAGGTGGGGAAGGGAATGTGGGGACCCAGCCCAGCAGAGGGGACCCAGAACCCTGGGTGAGAGCCATGGCATTCCTCTGGGATCTACAGGCTCTGAGCTCCTGGAAGAAGTGCTGCTGGGTCTCCTTGCTCTGTCATTATTGACCAGAGGGATGTTTGTTACGGATCCCCAGGAAAGCATAAAGTGCACAGAGAGCTGTTGGAAAAGCCAGGTGGGATTGTTCAGTGAGCCCAAGCAAAGCAGAGGAGTAAAACAAGCCCAGATGCACCTTCCAGACAGTGGAAGGTGTCCCTGCCTGTGGCAGGGGGTTGGAACAAGATGAGCTTTAAGGTCCCTTCCGACCCAAACCATTCTGGGATCCCGTCATACCCAGTTGGGAGTGTTTTGGTTTCCAGCCTCTCCCTGCTCATCCCAGGGACCACAATGTGCATCTCCAGGGTGGGCTGAGAGCTGGGCAGGCAGGTGACAGAGGCAATCTGGACCTTGGGGCCCTCCTTCCATGCTCTGCTGTGAGGTTTGGAGCCGGGTGAGCTCACAGCAGGTTCTGAGTGTGTCGCTCCTGTGGCAGCTTCTCTGGGGCAGAGGTTTGCTCGTGGTTTTTTTTCCAGATGACCAACTCCAGAGCTGTTCAACCCCCAGAGCTGCTCCTCCATGTTACATCTTACAAGGGGCCACTGGTGCTTTTAATTACTATTGTGCTGAGCACAGGGCAGGGAATGTCAGCTTGTCCCCAGAGCGTTGCCTGGATCCATCACTGCCAGGAGCTCTCCTGGCTTCCATCAGACCACGGAAAAAAGGGATGAGCCCAGCACTGCTCCAGTTAATGGGTCTCTGGAGGTCAGCAGGGCTCAGTTTGGGCCCCTGCAGCCCCCAGCCAAGCCCCTGGGGCTCTCTGGAGGGCAGCAGGTCCCTTTACAGGTCGCTGTAGGGCCACCTCTCCAAACTCCTGCCTGGTTTCCGTGTGTCCCCTTCCAGCCATTCCACGTCTTGCCACAGCTTTGCTCTGTTGGATAAAAAAAGCTTTTCAGAATCTGGTATTTTCCCCTTTGAAGATGCTCATTTGCTGTGTGCAAGTCACCTCTTTATCTTCTGTGACAACTAAATTGTCTGAATCACAACGCCTGGAACCAAAGCACTTCTGCTCCTGACAACAGGTACAGACCCATCGCTCTCCTGCACCTCCTGAGCTCTCCCAGGGGCAAGGGGTGACAACAGATTCATGATGGGCTCAGTCCCACCTGTGCTTTATTCCACAGCCCTGCTTTTGATGATCCTCCTTGGCTGCTTCCTCGCTGGGGTCTGAGAGGTTTGTGAGCCCTGGCAGAGCTGGAAGGGTTGGGGCAGATGGATCCGTGGAGGTCTGCAAATATTCTGGGTAGTTTGTAAGATACTTGTGTGCTAATAAAGTGAAAGTCGGGTAAAATGCAGTATTTTGTGAACTTTGAGCATCTCCTGTTTTCAGTGGTTGTTGCTGTTCTGGGTGGGTGACAACAGCAGTGACTGGGAGATGGAAGCTGGTGCCAGGCTGTCATTACACAGCAAGCAGAAATGCTTTTGCTGGAGGCTGCAGTCAGATCCTTTGTCCCACAGCATGGATTTAAAACACTCCTTTTCTTCCCTCTAAAAAATGAAAAATCCCAGTGGGTGAGTGCTGATGCTCTGGGTGGGATGGGATTCATCCACAGGCTCCCCAGGGCTGCCAGAGCTCCAGGAGAGTTTGGACAACACTCTGAGGGACAGGGTGGGATTGTTGGGGTGTCTGTGCAGGGCTAGGAGTTGGCCTGGATGGTCCTTGTGGGTCCCTCCCAGCTCAGGATATTCCATGATTCCGTGGTGTCCCCAAACCCCTCTGCTGCCAGGGCAGATCCAGGCAATGGATCTCTCCTGAGTTTTACCCACAGAATAGGTCAGAGGAGCACACAAGTGCCATGGACCCGTTGTACAGGGATCCTGGGGATGTGGGGACCCTGCAACTGCCCTCAGCGCTGAGAATTTGAGGATCAGGGGCTTGGTATCCCCCTGAATCCCCCTCCCTTTGTTCAGAGAAGTGTCCCATGCACAGAGCTGTGCTTGCTGGGATCACCCCTGAGCTCCTGTGCTCTGTGCTCCTGAGGGTCCAGCAGCACAACCAAACCCAAACACTGCCCTGCAGAAGAGCCCAGCACCAGCACACCCTGCTCTGGGTGTCATTTGCTCACTTGGCATCACCTTCCCAGGTGCTTTAAAGCCCTTTTTTTTGCCCGTTCTGCAGCGCGGCACAACGAGACATCTCAGATTTCCTCAGGTTTGTTTGGGGAGCTTTTATTTGTGGAGCTTCCATTTCAGCTGCTGCAGCTCGTGAGCACCTGTCAGCCCATTGCCAGGGGCTGATGGGTGCCAGCTTGGTTGTGCACAGGGTATTTTTAGCTCCCAGACACCCAAAGGATGGCAAAACTGGCAGCTGAGATGCTTCCAGTGGGATCGAGAGGCAAACTCCCTCAGGGGTGTTTTCTCCCTGGAGAACAGTGCCAGCAAAAAAAAAAATAATAAAAAATCTCCTCCTTGGAGGATTTGTTTGCTAAAAAAAAAATAGTTTAAATAACCTTCAGCTGAAGGTTTGCACTGGAAATCACATCCCCAGGCTGCAGTTGCTGGTGGTGGAGCAGCAGGACCAGCTGGTCTCCAGTGCCAGGAGTCAGGGAGAAAAACCCCCACCTTTAATATCCTGCTTTCCAGCTTTGCCAGCCCCACACTCACACCCATCAACCCCCTTTGCTTCCCACCTCCAACCTGGAGCTGAAGTTTTCAGGAACTCGAGATAAAAAGCAGCTGAAAACTTTGGGTGAAGTTCGTGTTTGTTTTTTTTTTCCCTGCAGAATCAATAAAGGCAGAGAGAGAGAGAGCCCTGTTATTGTACAAAGCCTCACCTAAGCTCAAGTAGTTTTCAGTTCATTTTTGGAACTTCCTGCAGGAAATAATTGAATTCCCTTCAGTCTTCAGCCTGTCCTCAGACAACCTGCTGTGCTGCTGGACACCCAACTGCAGCCAGGGTGGCACTGGGGGTGCTGGAGAGGGGCATTCACACCCCCCCTGCTGCAAAAAGCACCAGAACAGCAGTTTGGTGACACTGCAACAGGAGCAGGGGCTGCCTTAAAATCACTTTTGGGGGTGGGTGAGAGAAAAGGACATGGGGAATGACAAAGGTGGGTGGCTGGGATTGGATCATTGTCAGCATCTGAGCCAACTTGGACAGGGATATGAAGCCTTTGCTGCCTTATTTGGGGCAATTTCTGTCTTTAAGTCCAAGCTCAGCCACGAGGAGCAGGGTGGGAGTCCAGGTTCATCCTCATCCAGGCCAGCAGTGACAGAAGTTGTTGCCACCTGCCAGTGCCTTCTAAGCTGTGTGAAATGAGTTTGGTGGAGCTCAGTGACCCTTTAAATAAGTTCCTGGACAGCACACAAAGAGCCACTGCACTATTTGGCCTTGGACAGCACAGGCTGGTGGCCAGAGGGGACTATCTGGGGGTGTCAGGGTGTGTTGGGTGCTCTGCCCTTGGACCTGCTCCACAGCAGCTGGAAATGGTTCAGTGACCCACCAGTGAGGGAAAAACACAGCCCAAGGAGAGCAACTGAGGGCTGGAGGAGAGAGACTGCAAATAAACCATCATCCCATGAATGAGTGATTATAAAAACATGGAATGGTTTGGGTTGGGAGGGACCTTAAAGCCCATCCAGTGCCACCCCCTGCCATGGGCAGGGACACCTTCCACCAGCCCAGGTTGCTCCAAGCCCCGTCCAACCTGGCCTTGGACACTTCCAGGGATCCAGGGGCAGCCACAGCTTCTCTGGGCAACCTTTGCCAGGGCCTCCCCACCCTCACAGGGAAGGATTCCTTCCCAATATCCCATCTAACCCTTCCATCTGGCAGTTTGAAGCCATTAATCCACCAGTTTAAAGTCACTGATCCTCCCTTGTGCCTGCACAGATATGGACATCCCAGCCCTGGGGGGTTTTGTGTTCCTGATCCCTCCTTGGGGAGCTTGGGGGCAATTCCCCACCTCTCTCTCTGCCTTTATCTCTCCCCATGGCTGCACAGGGTCACATCAAACCTCTCCTTTCTCCACAGATCTCCTGGTTTCTGGGTGTTGTGTGTGAGCACCTGAAAGCTGCAAACGCTGGTTCTTGGTGCTCTTTGCCCTGGGGGGTGTTTGCCCCCTCACCCTCGTGGCTGTCTGGTGGTGCAGGAGCAGAGCAATCCAGGTGATGGTTTGTGGGCACAATATTGCTGAGGAGGACTTGGTTGCATCAGCAGATTTGATCCTGAAGAGGCACTTCCACCCTGTGAGTGTTTTTCCTTAATGGAAGTTGATGAACTGAAATGTCCCTGTTGAATGAACTCTCCTTTACTGCAGAGACTACTGCAAATACAAACCAGGAGAGGCCCCTGATGTGGCTTTGACTTGGTGACTTTTGCAGTGTCCTTGCACTGAGGGAAGTCAGGGAGGTCATTCTTCATGTGCATCACAAAAATCCCCCTGTTTCACGACACATTCTGCCCCCTTTCCATAACTGCTTCCTTCAGAAGTTGTGAGTCTTGTGCCAAGAAACCCTAAGGAAGGGGCAGAACAGATCAGGAGCTGGTGAGGATCAACTGCACCCTTGGCATCAGCTGGGAAATGCTGATTTATTGCTGTGGTTTCCAGGAGTGCAGGGAGGAAAGCACCACACAAAAATAAAATTAAAAGTGAGTGCAGCACTTTTAACAAGAAGCAGCTGCTGCTGAACGACCTCCAGCTTTATTGCCCAGGCAGGTAAATAAAGCAGAACCTCCTGCCATAAAGAGCCCAATTCCCAGCAGCTCTTTGCTGGGAGCAGCTCTGGGTCCACAGGAGGGTGTTTACATTTAAACAACTGTTCAGAGCAGAGGGAAGATTTTGCAAATGCAAGATTGCAGTGCAACTTTACAGCTTTTCCTCTTGCTGATCCCTGCCCACGGCAGAGAGCTGGAACTGGAGGACCTGGAAGGTCCCTTCCTACCCAAACCATTCGGGGATTTTTACTGTCCTAACGAGGAGGAAATGTTAATTTTGAGCAGAGGACAGCAGGTGAGCTGGAGTGGAGTCAGCTCAGGGCTTTGGAAGCTGGTTTTCCTGGGAGCAGCCCAGTGGAGGGATCAGAATGGTTTCCCACTGACAGAAGCTCTTATTTTGAACCCTGTTAACCCACTTGGTTTATCAGGGAGTTGATGCACACTCTTGTGAAGACTTGTCCACCAGCTCCCACCAGGTCCTCTGGAGCTGCACAAGGGAGCAGGAAGGACTTGGAAACACAGTGATGTTGTAACCCATGTGCAAAGTGCTGCAGAGCTGGGGGAGAAGCTGTGGTGTGGAAATGATGTGAGAGGAGCCAGGGAGGGAGTGGAGGTTGTACAGGGCTGGGGATGGACAGGGCAGAGCAGGAGAGGCTGGAGGGGTTTGTCCAGACTGGTTGGGTGACCTGGTGTTTCCCTGCCCCAGTTCCTGGTATCACACTGGGGCAGCTCCCAGAGTCACCCTTGCAGAGCTCAAGGGTGAGGATGGTCCTGCCAAGCTCTCCCGGCTCAGAGCCTGCCCAGAGAGTTCCAGGTTAAACCAGGGGTTTGCTCACCTCACCCACAGCACCTGCTCCCTCCCTTGGGGTGTCCAGTGGGGCTCCTTCTCAGCTCAGGACAAGCTGGTCACCATCAGGAGGAGAGCTCATCGCTGCCCCTTGGCATCCTGGCTCCCTGCAGGCTTCCACCCGGTGCAGGGTGGCAGAGCAGGATGTTTGGAATCCACAAGCAATCCCCAACCCCATTCCCAGCTCCGGGGCTGAGCAGGGAGCAGGTTTCGGGGTGCTGCTCTCAGCCTCACATCCAGCTGCCCCCTCTCACCCTGGGTTTGTGATTCACGAGCACCCCCTGCCCTCCTCCCCCTCCTCCCCGTCGCTTTGTTGCCACCAAACTGTTTCCATGCAGATTTGATTGATGGCAAAGGCAGGCTCGGGATCCTTCTGTTCCTGCTCCTCGCCATCTCCAGCAAGAGAAGAAAGATTGATCCTGTCTGGCTGAGTTATTACCCTGATACCTGAAGGGCCATTAACAGCGGGAGGGGGGTGCTGCTGTCACCCCTGAGCCTCCACATCGCTGCCAGAGCTGCTCCTGCACCACCTTCCTCCAGCAAACGCGGGCTGCTGTGACTCCTGCAGTGACTCCTGCAGCCACACAGCTCCAGCTCGGCTTTGGGATTGAGCTGAGCTTTGGGATTGAGCCAAACTCCAGCTCGGCTTTGGGATTGAGCTGAGCTTTGGGACTGAGCCAAACTCCAGCTCGGCTTTGGGATTGAGCTGAGCCATGAGCTCAGGTCCCCACGTTGCAGTTTTGGTCCTGCCCAGTGTCAGAACATCCTCAGGGATCACACTGCAGCTCCTTCCCACACGGCTGGGGGGAAAGCAAGTGGTGGGGGAAGAGCAGCAGCACACTGAGGGGTGTTCCTCACCCCCAGCTGTTTGTGGCTTAGGGATTGGTGAGACAGAGGGGCTTTCTCTGTGCAATGACTCTGCAATTTTCCCTTCCACGTGGTTATCTGGTCCCCTCACACCCCACAGCTGCAGCTGCATCTCCTTGCATGAGCTCTTGGGGACACCATCCCCTACACCGACAGACTGCATGACACAGATTTGATGAGATAAAACTGAGCTTAAGCTCTGTGCGAGGCTTTGTCCTTGGGGTCACCGGTCTTCTCTTTGGGAAAACCCTGGGTTTCCACCCGGCAAACCCCGGTCCCTCCCGGCCACTCTGCAGCCAGCCCTTGGCAGCGGGCGAGCAGAGTCCCTGAACAGGGAGCAGCAGAGTCCCTGAACAGGGAGCAGCAGGGTCCCTGAACAGGGAGAGCAGGGTCCCTGAACAGGGAGAGC
>NW_020897844.1:757496-763463 GCF_003984885.1 Neopelma chrysocephalum | reverse complement strand
TCCCTGAACAGGGAGAGCAGGGTCCCTGAACAGGGAGAGCAGGGTCCTGAACAGAGAGAGCAGCAGGGTCCCTGAAGAGAGAGCAGCAGGGTCCCTGAAGAGAGAGCAGCAGAGTCCCTGAAGGGAGAGAGCAGCAGGGTCCCTGAACAGAGAGCAGCAGGGTCCCTGAAGAGAGAGAGCAGCAGGGTCCTGAACAGAGAGAGCAGCAGGGTCCTGCCGATCAACCCGGCAGGCAGTAACACCGGGGAGGGTCTGGGTCAGGCAGGGATTTAGCCAAGATTAGCTGTGTTAAAAAATCCTTAATTCAGCCCCGCTGAATTCCCCGCGATCGCCGGAGGCTCCGCGGGGCGGGAACGGGGCTGGCTGAGCTCGGGGCTCGCTCGGCTTCTTGGACACAGTTTGTGGTGGTTTGAGACCCCTAAAAATCCAATTCCCGAGTCCAAGCCCCCCTCCCACATCTCATCCCAGTGTGAGATGTGTTTTCCAGACACAACGCAAGACTCAATATGGGGGGAATTATATTACAATCACTACACAAATAAATGTTATAACACATTACATACACAATCTTAACTATCTTTCCTATGGTAAAGCAATATTTACATGGGATCAAATCTCTTCTCCCTCCAATAAAAGTCCAGAAGGGAAGAAGGAAAAGATCCTTTCCACTCTCAGAGCAGCAGTGTCTCTCTTCTTCCATGCAGCAGCTGTAACTGGGTTGTTGTAGCTGGATCTTTTTCCATTACACACAAGGAAGTCTCCTCTCACCCCTCTCAGCCAAGCAAAGGTCTCTCTCTCCCGTGGACTGCGAATAACCAGGACAAAGGTTCACTTCACCACGTTTGAGAGGCTTTGGAGCAAAGGCAGCTCTTCCCCCTGCTAATGTTTTGGGAAAAGGAGAGCCCAGCCCACAGATGAAGTCCTAAACAGGGCGGACTAACTGTGCCCGGGCAGGGAGGAGGGCACTGGGAAGCCCCGGGGGCACAGATGAGGAGGGCACTGCCAGGGCTGGCAGGGCATCCAACCTCCAGCAGCACCTCCTCGCTGCACAGGCAGAGGCAGGGAGTTTTCAGAAGCATGTTCAGCTGATTTTGGAGCTGGGCAGCAGGAATTGGAGCCCTTCCCAAGAGGCAAATCCCACAGCTTTGAAATCAATTCCCACCGAAGTTCACGGAATATTGGGAAACGAGCCAAGGCAGCTGTTTGGAGCTGAACACCTGCACATGTGACTCTTTAAGTGGAGCTTGTCTGCAGTAAGATATTTTGGTGTAATTATTTAAAAGCAGCCTCTGTCCAGGGGCTGGGGGCTGAGGCCTCATCCCAGGGACCAGGGGAAAGCTCTGTGCCTTCTCCAAAGGATAAAACACCCCAAACACTGTCCCTGTCTCCTGCCCACCACTCCATGGACTTTAAATGCATTATTTTGTGAAGTTACTCATGTCCCACATCAGGGCATGACTGGAGTTCTGTCTTCAAGCAGCAGCTCCTCTGGCCATGGAAAAATCATTATTTAAGTGGGACAGTCCTGGACAACTTAACCTTGGAAGCATCACATGTGCTATGAACTCCTGGGTATTTACTGCTGTGGGATTCCTTGATGGACCTTTGGGAGTGGAGGAAAAGGGGAAGAAGGAATAGAAGAAGTAACAGGAGGAAGAAGAAGAAGAGAAAGACCAAGAGAAATGCTTGGACCTGATGATCTAAAGGGTCTTTCCCAACCTAAGTAATTCTATGATTACACTTGTGGAATCAATTCCAGTTTAATCCAATTTGTGAGCAGCTGGTGGGCTCTTTGTACCCTCAGTGAAAAACAGGCAATAGGGCACAAATTAGGTAGGAGCAGTTATTTTAATTAACATAGAAAGTATAGCCAGGGAAGCACACTCCTGACAGAGAGGAAGATAAGGGTAAATTAAATCTCTTCAACCTGCTGCTGCTGCTCACCTGCTGGAAAAGGAATTGGCACTGCATTAAATGTGTTTGGGGTTGGAGCAGATGAGGATTTTTTTTATGGGTTTATAATTGAACAAAGACTCAAAGGAGAAAAAGAATGTGTAAGTCAGGAAAAAGTTCATGCTTGGGTCTAAATCCAACCTCTGGAAGTGTCCAAGGCCACGTTGGAGGGGGCTTGGAGCAACCTGGGCTAGTGGAAGGTGTCCCTGCCCGTGGCAGGGGTGGGACTGGATGGTCTGTAATGTTCCAACCCAAACCGTCCTGTGATTTTATGACTCTAAATCATTTCCATCCCAGGTAGGAGAGGGGCAGCAGCCTTGGGAAGGGCATTTCTCTGGTCACACTGTGATGGGCAGTGTTCCTGCTCCTTCTCCATCCTGGTTAGCACTGCCTGAAGGGTCTGGCTGAGCATGTTTTAAAGATAAACTTCAGCTGCAAGGAATGGGATGGGCTTTAAGGTCCCTTCCAAACCAAACCATTCTATGTTTTTGTAATCCCTTGTCCACGGGATGAAGGTTTATTTGCAGTCTCTCTCCTCCAGTCCTCAGTATCTGTCCTTTGGAATTGGAAACGAGCAGGGGTAGTAAGTTAATAAATTCAGTAATTACTAGAGGAAGCTAAAGGGAGCAGTAAAATGTCCTCAGGATCCTGCTGTGCATTCTGAGCCTGGCTTTCTGCTCCAGCTCCTATTTATCACCCGCCTAAGAGGTGTTTTAATGCTCTGTCACCCTCACCCATATCTCTCTGCAGGCCAAGAAATCCTCCACCCATACAACATAAATTCCCAAATGGCTTTTCACAGGTTTTGCTTTCAAGCAATGGCAGGGCTCCATTTGCAGATCCCCGCAATTTGTTATATTTAACCTGCTGTTAAAGACCCTGCAGCCTCCCGGGCTTCTCCTGCCTCGGGGAAGGGAAAAGCCAACACAAAGCAGCCCAGCCATAAACCCTGGGCTGGCCCTGGGCAAACACCAGCACTCGCTGCAGCAGCAGCTTTTCTCAGCTGTCAGCAAAGCTGTCACAGTCAAAGGAGGGGATTGTCCCTCTCTGCTCTGCTCTGGTGTGGCCTCACTGCCTGGGGGCAGTTTTGGGTGCCACGATTTAGGAAGGATGTAAAGCTACTACAGAGTGTCTGAAGGGGGGACAGGAAGATGGTGAAGGGTCTGGAGGGACCATAAAGGTCCCATAAAGAGAGGAGACTGAGGTCAGACCTCACTTCCTCCATCTCTGCTCTGTGTGAGCAGGGACAGCACCCAGGGAACGGCTGGAGCCAGGGCATCAAAGGAGATTATTGTATATTGTTGTATTGTACATGAATATTATTGAACTGCTGAAAAAAACCCACTCCTCTGGGCAAAGTAAGAGGTGCAGGTGCTGTTTAAAGTGCCTCTCTTTGGAAGCAGGATGGGCTGTTGAGGGGAGCAGGGGGTATTAGGGACAGACACAGGGAACATCAGCCAAACTCCGAAGTCCACATTCATAAAAGCTCCTCCATAAATACAGACGACAGGTATCGATTTTCCTTTGCAAGCTGAGTGCTTTCCCCCGGCTAATGAAATGCAGCCCCTTCCTTAGACAGAGGTCACAGAGTGGTGCAGCCACCAAGGTTTAACGGGTGGGAAAATAAATGATGCTCCTCCGAGGGAAAACTGTGCTCTGCTCAGGTTGTACCCGCTGGAAAACGTCTCTTCCAGCCTGGAAATATGAGTTGAGACAAAAGCATTTTGTGTTCTGAGCGGTGCTGGCACACACCAGGGTGTGTAGGGCTTCTGGTGGGAATTTGTCAGCCTCCCCTAAAATCCAGAATGTCCTTCAAGCTTGAAATGTTTCTCTGTGATATTTCAAAATTACATGTTGTGGATCCATTCCAGAAGATTGATTTGGGTGGAAATTTACTTCAAAGCCTTCCCTTTTTTTTTAATTTTTTTTTGGACAGCTGCTCTCATCTCTCATCCAGTGAGGAATTCCTAACCCCAAAACAGAATCAGTGCTGGGGAAGGGGGAAAAAAAAAATGCTTTACTTGACTGAGCAACCTGGTCTAATGTAAGGTGTCCCTGCCCATGGCAGGGGGGTGGAACAGGATGGTCTTTGAGGTCCCTTCCACCCGAACCATTCTGTGATTCTGTGATTCTACAACTTCCTCCCTCTCTTCTAAACCCCAGATGCGTTCTTGACTTGTGCAAGTGGGCAGAGCGTGGCTCCCGTGGCCAAATGTGCCAGATCCACGCGGGGCTGCAGCAAAGCCCGGGCAAGCAGCGTCCTGCCTCTCGCGTTCGGGAGCATCGTTCCTGCCCCGAGACAAAACCCGCTGCCTCCGCCCCGGCCGTGCCCCTTCCCGCAGTGCCCGGGTCCCCGGCAGGGATGCTGAGCTGACAAACGCTGCCGCAGCTGCTGCTGTGCCATTAAAATTCCTCTCACGTCCCCCGATCGCCCTCTCCGAGCGCACTGGGAGCCCGGCAGCGCTTTTCCTCCGCAGCCCCGGCTGCTCTGCCCGCGGTGCTGCTGCGGGGAGGCTGCCACGAACGGTGTTTGATGGAGAATCCCCCTCTCCTGTGGGTGATTATCCTCCTCCTGCTCTCGTTTTGCTGTGATACATCTCATATTTATCGCGCCAAGTGCCCTGGGAAGAGCCTTGTCCAGCCCCTTCCTCAACGCATCTTTGCCCCCATCAGATTTAACTAAACACGGCCT
Source organism: Neopelma chrysocephalum (assembly GCF_003984885.1). NCBI lineage: Eukaryota > Metazoa > Chordata > Aves > Passeriformes > Pipridae > Neopelma > Neopelma chrysocephalum. The sequence continues at coordinate 758,818 of NW_020897844.1, read as the reverse complement.
CCAATTGTCTGAAAATGGTACCTCTGAATCCAGCTTTCCCCTCCTTCCCAAACACATCTGATTTTTTCAAACAGGCTCTCCAGCGTTGTGAAAACGTTACCTCTAAACCCAGTTTCCCCCTCCTTCCCAAGCACATTTGACTTTCTCAGACAGGCTCCCCAGTTATCTGAAAATGTTACCTCCAAACCCAGCTTTCCCCTCCTTCCCAAACACTTCTGACTTTCTCAAACAGGCTCTCCAGCGTTCTGAAAATGTTACCTCTAAACCCAGTTTCCCCCTCCTTCCCAAGCACATCTGACTTTCTCAAACGCTCTGTCCCATCACGGGGCAGAGTTGAGGGTGTTTTGCTGCTTTGATGGGCTGATAACGGTGTCTATCCAGACATAAACATCCCCCGAGTGACCCCGCGCGGTGCCACGGGTGGGGAAACGACCTTAAATTCATCCCAAAGCCCGAGAATGTGACTCAGTCGCTCGCGGCTGCGTTTTGAAGCCACGCGTCCTGACACGCGGCTGCTTCCAGCCCCCCCTCCCTTTGCCAAAGCTGCCGGAGTTTATCACACCGCTAAGATGAGAGGCACTAATTCCCCTCCAGCGAGGCGGAGAGGGGCTCAGAGCCCGCGGGGAAGAGCCTGGTGTCCGTCCCGCTTAGCACCGGGCTGTGACACTGCTCGGGGACAGGAGCAGCGCGAATTTTCCGGCTCAGTTTTCCCGTGCCCGGGGCAAGAGCTGCGGAAGCCCCAAGGGAAGGGTGTTAGCGAGTGGATGTGAAGCACAGGGAATGGGAACACGGCGCAAAACCCGGCCTGGCAGCACCCGAGCAGCCCCTGAATGCGGTCAATGCCTCCCCCAGCTCCTGCTTGCTCCCTCCAGGCAGGAATAACCCATTTTCTACATTCCTACGTGTCCTCAGGATGTACCCACTGCCTCTGGTCGCACCCAGGGTGCTGGTGGCCCAGGGCAAGGGTAAGACCCCGATGGACACTGGCAGCACCTTTACCAGGGGTAATCTGGATACAGAGTCACCTCTGCCACCCAAACACACCTCCCTGCCACGCGAGAGGCTTCATTTGCCTCGGGAAGAGTCAGTTGAGGCATGAGGGGGCTATTCCTGCTGAGGGTTGGGAGCAGACATATCCAAGACCACACCGTGGTTCACCTCGGCCCGCCCCGAGAGCCCCGGGGCTGCCAAAGGGATGCTCCCGGGATGAGCAGGATGCTCCCGGGATGAGCAGGATGCTCCCGGGATCAGCAGGATGCTCCCGGGATGAGCAGAATGCTCCCGGGATGAGCAGGATGCTCCCGGGATGAGCAGGATGCTCC
>NW_020897844.1:721043-757486 GCF_003984885.1 Neopelma chrysocephalum | reverse complement strand
CCGGGATGAGCAGGATGCTCCCGGGATGAGCAGGATGCTCCCGGGATCAGCAGGATGCTCCCGGGATCAGCAGGATGCTCCCGGGATCAGCAGGATGCTCCCGGGATCAGCAGGATGCTCCTAGGATGAGCAGGATACTCCTAAGATGAGCAGGGTGCTCCCGGGATGAGCACGATGCTCCCGGGATGAGCAGGATGCTCCCGGGATCAGCAGGGTGCTCCCGGGATGAGCAGGATGCTCCCAGGACCTGCTCCTCCAGAGCCGGCCAGCTCCGCACGGAGCACGGTGTCACTGTAGAGTAATTAGCTCCCGCTCATCCCCGTTAGGTGTGCGATTAGTCTCCCATTAATGCAATTAGGAAGGATGTAATTGGCGCCGAGGCAGCTGCGGCTCAGCTGCTGAGCACCAAACGGCGCCTCTTTGGGGTTTATCTGAGCCGGTTGTCACCTCCCCAAGGGCTGGTTTTTGTGTGCAGCCCTGGCTGGGCACCCACACCCGCTCCCCGCTCGCTTCGGCCGCGATAAAAAGCGATTTTCTACCCTCTGTCCTTTCTTCGAACCCCCCGAGCTGGTTCAGGGAGGTGATAAGGGGTGTCCCGGCTGCTCCCCAGCGCTGCGGGGCGGGGAGAGCTGCGGTTTATCCTTTCAGGGGGTCAAAGGACCGGGTCTGACCTTGGCTGGGTGCAGGTCCTTCCCAAAGCCTTTTACTCTCCCTGTCAGAGGTGCCCGTCCAGCCCGTCTGTGCCAGGGGGGTGAGGGTGGGCAGGGGGAGCAATCCCGGCTATGAGAAATAAAAATATGGGTTTTTATAGGCGTATGACGAAGTTGTAAGACATTCAAGTCCCGGACTGGGACTTTTTCGGCCGGGTAAGGGGAAAATATAAAAATTCCTAAAAATTAAAATAATTCGGGGCCACGTAAGACTTTGGTACACGGGGGTTTCTTTTCTCTCTTTGGGCTAAGAACAAAGGAAGATCCACCACTTTTGACAGAGGATGGCCAGTGGCCAATTAGAAAGAAGGGAAAGCCCCTTTTTCAGAGAAAACAAACCTTTTTAGGCGAAAATGAATATATTGAGCTTATCTGAAAAAGGCGGGATTTTGTAAAACTATAAAATGCGTGACATTTAAACCCAAGGGGTCTTTTCTCCACGAAAACTCGGTGTGAGACCAGACCCAGGGCGCTGAATAAATTCTTTCTTTTTGTTTCATGACTTTTTGCCATTCAAGGGAGAAGTTTTTCTCACCTTCCCAACCACCGGTGTGACACCCTGAGCCTTTTTCTGGAAAACCCACCACCCCACCTCCCTCCTCCGGCCAGCGCTCGATGGCTGAGCAGAGGAAACCGTGGCCCGAGTTCCCTCCCAGCCCTGGCTCCCGCGTTTTTGGCTTTGGGAGAGCTCCTGACAATCCTGATTAACAACCTCTCCATCCATTCACCGGTGATAAGCCCCGGGAGCTCTGGGCCGTTGCAGACGGTTTGAAAGAAGCGATTTTCTCCTCCCGCAGCCCCGGTTAATTCTCTCTTAATTGCTTCTCATTCCGCACAGATTTCCCCTGGATTGCCCTGGCTCCACTGCTTCCTCCTCTCCAGCGGTGCTTGACCCGCGCCTTGTTTTGCCAGGCTGGGATTTGGGATGGTTTGGGTCATGCCAGAGCCTTCCAATCTCTCCAGGCAATTTGGGTGGAACGTGCCCTGAAATGCAGCTTTTATAGGAGAAAATCTCTGAGGACTGGGCTGGTTGTTGCTTGTTGTTACACAGCGTGTGTGTGAGCACTGCTTTTGGAAGAAGAGATGGAAAAGCCTGGGAATTAGACACAGGTGGGGAGTTTTAGTGGCAGGAAAAACACACCTTTTTTACAAAGAACCAACCAAGCAAGCAGAATTTAGTGTTTAAGCAAAATTGTTTACCCAGAGGCGAAAAGAGATGGATGAAGCCTTTGTAAGCTGAATTAAAATATGTAGGTTTGGTCCTTTTTCAGGGTGAGTTTGAAGCCATTCCCTGTGTCCTGTCCATCCATCCCTTGTCCCCAGTCCCTCTCCAGCTCTCCTGGAGCCCCTTTAGGCCCTGGAAGGGGCTCTCAGCTCTCCCTGGATCCTTCTCTTCTCCAGGTGAACCCCCCCAGCTCTCCCAGCCTGGCTTTAGAGCAGAGGAGCTCCAGCCCTTGGAGCATCTCTGTGGCCTCCTCTGGACTCTTCCCAGCAGCTCCACATCCTTCCAGTGCTGGAGGAGCTGGATGCAGCACTCCCTGTGTGGAAAGCTCCATGGAATGAGCCACACCTCGCTGGGGGAAAAAAAGCTACTTTATGTGCTTAGTCAGTCTGTGTCTCTAAGCACATCTGAATCACAGTAATTCATTAAAACACAGCTCCCATCAGCCACCCAAATACTTTTCATCAGAAACCTGAGCATTTCCATTACCATGGCTTTGGGTTAGTGATGGAGCTCCAGTCACACCTCAGTCAAGACTGAACCCTTCCAGCCTGTAATCCAGGGCTTTTCCTGAATGTCTCATTTCCCCTCAAACCATCAAGCACCACAGTCACACTGCTTTTTCCTGGCTTCTGCTGAGCTCCCACTTGAGTTTGCTGCTTGTTTCATTTGCAGGTGATTTGCAGGCAGCACTTTGCCCTGTTTGTGTCCCTGCAGGTCTCTGACTCCTGCTGTGCCAACAATTGTCCCTCTGCAATAGCTGCAAGTGCTTAACCCAGGGCTTCCCTTTCTGTCCCATATTTCACACCCCCACAGGCTTCTCCAGAGCCACCAGTTCCCTGGGATTCTCCAGCCACCCCACTGAAGTCATGCTCCTGCAAGAAGGGCCTCATCCAGCCTCCAAGACCTCACCCAGCACCCCCAGAGCTGCAAGCACAGGACAGAAAACCCTCTTAATTGCAACATCCCTGGATCATCTACTTTTTCAAAGGCCTGTTTCATCCCAAAAAGCTGACTTGGAGATGCTAATAGTCCCTGGCAGCCACAGAAGATCCCTTGGGACCGAGCCAGGAGCTCTGACACCTCATGCTGGGGGCTCAGCCACACTCAGCACACAAACCCCAGAGACTTTGTGCTGGCTGAGCTGTGCCAGCCCTGTCACCCACACCGTGGGCTGGGAAGGGCAGGGGAGGACGTGTCCTTGGGGATTTGCCTCTGTGGAAAATGGGCAGGCAGCAAATGAAGCAGCCAGGGAAGGAGCAGGAGAGGAGCTGGACATCTGCCTCCCAAGCACGTGGCACTGGCAGTGCCCAGCTGGGTGTTGGGCCCCGTGGGGGAAGTTGTGACTCTTCTGCTGCACCCAAAATGAGGGTGTCCTGCTGTGAGGGGCTGGCAGGGCAGCTGGAGCAGGAATCTGGCTGGAAATGGATGCTCCTTGGAGCAGGAATCTGGCTGGAAATGGATGCTCCTTGGAGCAGGAAGCAGTGGTGTCTGAGGGGTGGTTGGCTGGGTCAGGATGGGGTGCTGGGCACATTCCCAGGGGCAGAAGGAGCTGCTGAGGAGGGTCCTGAGCCCCCAGTCACACTGATGGCTCCTGAAACAGGTCTCAGGCCTGGAGGATGCCTGGCAGGGGGGTGCTCAGCCAGCAGAGCCCAACATCTCCCTGTCCAACACGGAGCAAACCCGTGCCTCTGCTTCCCCTGCTGGCAGGAGGCTCAGGGTGGATTTGAGCAGCCTGAAAACACCAGTTTCCCATGGAAACTTTTACCTAACAGGGTTGGGCTGTTTGCAAGGGGCTCTCCTGGGAGCAGGGGGTTGGGGACTGCAACTACTTCCAAAGAAACCTGGGAAACCTGGGCAGCCCTCAGTGCACATCCCCGTGGGAGCATCGCTGAGGGCTCTGGCAGGAGGATGGGTTTGGATGCTGGTGGCCACAATCAGCTTTTGGTTGTGGGATTAACCCACCCCTGCTCCTTGCAGGTGCCAACTCCAGCTCTTGTGTGATTCCCACACCTCTGCTGACTCAGGGCTCCTCGGGGAGCCTTTTTCTCCAGGGCTGGATGGAATCACTTGTGTCTCTGAGCTTTAGTTTTCCTCCAAATCGGAAAAAAAGCCCTTTGAAATTTTCATGAGGGTGGCAGGGAGCTGCCCATGAAAGCCACTTAATGTGACTGCAGTGACAAATGTCAGTGAGAGGTTCGTGCTGGGGGGAGGGCAGCGAGGGAGAGGGCACTGGAATTAAAGGATGAAATATTTATTTGGGAGTTTGGCAGCACTGGAAGGGCAGCACACCACGGGCCAGAGGCACCTTGGGGCAGACAGAGCTGGGAGCCACAAATGGGCTGTAAAATGCCACGAGATTTCCTCTCCCTCCCCACCTCCCACCCCTTCCAGGGTCGTTTCCAGCCTGGGAAGGCACAAAGGGGGTTAAACATCCAGGAATGGCCCAAAGCTGTGGACAATCAGGCAGAAGTGTGGTGTGTGAGCCAAGGTGGAAGATGGGGTCTGGCTTGGCTTTCAGTTCCAGCTCTGACTGAGGGCTGGAGCATCATCCCTGGAACTGGGAGCTCCTGGCTCTGGCAGGGGGGTGTTGGCACAGGGCAGCCTGGCTGGAAGGTGGGATGAAAGCTCAGCTCAGCTCCCTCCACAGGGAATCAGGATCATGAGCTTTCCTCTGCCTCTAGTCAAGCTCTGCATGGGAGATTTTCTTCTCAGGACCCCCAAACTGTGACCCTGGGGGGTGACCAGGGCTGGGGACAACCCCCATGATGGGCTGGGTGTGTTAACCAAATAAAGAAGCTCAATAAAAATCCATCTCTGTGCGCTGGAGAGGCCCCTGGGAGTCCCCTCATCCCACTGGGATGTCCCACAGCACCACCAGGTCCCATCCCTGGGGTCCCACTTTGCTTTTCCCAGCCCTGAGAGGGGCCAGAATAACATCAAGGGTTAACCCACAACGATCTCAAGAGGCTCCAACCTCGTCAAGAGCACAGGATTGGCAGGTCATTAATCTCAGAGTTACTTGATAACTTCAAATACAATCATGTAATCAGCAGGAACCTGTAATTATTATTTATGTGCATGGTGCTTACTAAATTACAGCTCTCTCCAAGGCTCTGTGTGATGAACAAATTAATTCTGCATCGGAAGAGCTTGACCAGAAATCTGTTTGTGTCTGAATTTCACTTGTAAACATTGATGTATGAAATGAAATCCGGGTTTAATTGGCCCTCCCTCCCCCTGAGAAGCACATTAGGTTTTTATTCTGCATTAGCTGAGCTGGGGAGGGGGAAAATTTGGAGGAGTTTCTGCAGCCTTGATGGTGGTACTTGAGTGGGAGACCCGTGTGGGATGGTCCTCACTTCCCTGAGGTGAGATATTGTTGATATTGAGCCACCTCCATGCCCTGGGCATGTGGATTTGGGGTGGAAAGGAGACAAAAAAGCCCCCAGGTGCCTCTGGAGCAGTGGGATGCTGAGCCCACTGCAGGGTGAGGATGCTCCCCTGGAAACTTGGGAAGGGTTGGTCTTTTCCAAAAGATAAACGTGCCCCAAAAGTCCTTGTGAGAGGAATCCAAGTAGTTTTAATCAAACAAGACTGTGAGAACACACACACACTTTTCTCCAGCTACAGAAAGCAAAGTCACATCAGTCAGAGCAAACCACCCAGAGGAGAAGAGAAAAACAGGGATGTGAACACAGATGCTTCTGTTTGGGTTTCTTTCTTTGGTTTTTCAATTTCCAGCTTCTTTTCCCCCCAAATGTGGAGCCTGGCTTTAGAAAAATCCAAATTGAACACATAGTACATAATTTTTTTTGGCACCGTCACTTGTGGGGACGATAAAAAAAAGCTCCCTGGGGCATTTCCCCTTCTTCAGATCCAGCAGATCTTTATTAACCTGCCAGAGCACCCAGCAGAGAAACCAAGATACGAGAGAAGACACAAATCTACTCCTTGTAGGAGCATCTGCAGAACTGGGAGGTGCCAGTTTTCCCACTGCAAAACTCTGGGGGGTCTTTTTCTCACCCATATGTTGGATTAAGGGCAATTTTTGGGATTGTTGGTGATGGATGAACTTGTACTAAGCCTAAAACCCACCCCACGTGCAGGGTATGGCCCTCACGTGGTCACTGGGTCATACTGGGAGCTGTTGCTTCTCCCAGTGCATCCCTGGGGGCAATGGGATATTTCTGTTTTAGCTGCACTGGGGACATGCAGGTGGGAAACCAAAGCAGGAGGGAAACGTGAGGAATTTGCTTCAGGCTCCTGAATTTCACAAATGTTTAAAGAAAGAACCCAGAGGTTTTTTTCCCTATGCTTTCCTTTAAAGAAAAAAAAAACCAACAACAAAAAAGGAAAGGTTTTCCTCCTTTCTGGTGGTGTATCCTGAGGAAACCACAGAGCACTGCGATTTCAAAGCTGCTTAAATCTCCCCAGGGCAGGACACACTTATGCCTGTTCTTTATTGGGGGGAAACTGAGGCACAGAAGTGTGAAGGGGCTCACACCACATCCTGTAGGGCCCCTGTTGGAAAAATCCCTGGGATGCAGAGAGCAGGCTGGTCCCATAATGCCCTCCTGGCATCTGTCCCCCAACCAGGCCTCATATGGGGCAAGGAAAACGTGGCTCCAAGGAGGTCAAGGCAAAGCCCAAACCCCTCCACTTGCATGGGCCTCTCTGCTCAGCTGATTTCAGTGACCACATGGAACAGGGAGGGGGGATCAGGGACAATCTGGAGTCCCCAGCATGGGAAAGGAGGGAAGCAGGGATGGAGGGAGGGAGGGAGGGATGGAGGCTGCTGCTCCTCCAAGGCACTTAACCCCAGCCTGGGGATGGTTTGGTGCCATCCCCTGTGCGAGAGCGAGGAGCAGCTTTGGCACTGGGCCCACCTGGCACGGGGAGAAGCAGGGCAGGGGGAAGGGGAGCAGAGCCACAGAGTGTCCCTGTGGTAGCTGCCTTTGGGGACCTCAGTCATTGCTCCATCACAGGGATCCCCCAGCTCTCACCCCCCGAGCAGGGACACGGGGTCAGCCTGAGGGGCAGGGGCTGGGCAGGGACCTGGGGATCCCTCTGGGCTGCACCACACCACACAGTCACCTCGTTCTCGTGCCTCCCTTCAGCCCAAACCCCTCTGTGGGGCTGTTCAGAGTCCCTGGCACCATCCCTGTGCTCTGTGTGGTTCCCTCCCCTCTCCCACCCCCCATCTTTGGGGTCAAGGTGAGCAGTGACCTGGTCACACCAAGCAGCAGGAACAGGACATCTGGGGACCCAGCACGGGGCAGGGGAAGGGCTCCAGTTATCCCAGTGGAAGAGATGATCCCAGGGCTCAACTGAGAGCCCCCTCAGGGCTCAAGTGACCCCAGTGGTACAAAAACACAGCCACGTAAAGTCACATCTGCCATCAGTCCAGGCTCTCCAACCACCCCCTGCCAACGCAGAGGGCTTTGGCCCCTCCAGAGGGTTTTCCCACACCAGCAGCATCCCAGCATGTGCTCACTGGAAGGGCTGACCCAGCTTCCCAGGGATTAGCCCCATCAGCTGTCCCAGCAATGTCCTGGTGTCCTGTCAGCTCAAAACTCAAGTCGGGCAGCGACAAGGGGCATCGTGCCCGGGCTGGGGCAGGCAGGGAGGCTGCTGCAACCTCTCCAGCTTCCTCTGGCTCCTTCTTCCATCCCAGCAGCTCACAGCAGTGCCAGGGAGATGACCAAGCAGCCTCTCAGCTGTGCTGTCCTGCAGGTCCGGGCAGGAGCTGTGTAGGTCTCCCGTGGCTGCAGCGGGGCCGGGCAGGACCTGCCCCTGTGCTGTGCCCCCTCAGGGCAGAGACATCAGCTCCCCCATCCCGTGCAGGCTCCCGTCTCCTGGCTCACACAGCCGTGGATTGCTTGATGCTGTGGAAGCTGACTCGGGTGGGGGAGGTGGGGATGGACATGGCCCGGGCCACGCGGGCACGGATGGAGTGTTTGTCCTGCCAGCGGTGCCAGCGCTTCCGCACGGCCGAGCGCACCTGGGGCACGGGGAGCAACAAATATGAGAAATAAATAACCTGGGTTTGTTACGACCAAAATGAATTCAGTGGGAAATGGAGGGTGGTGGGATTTTCTGGAGGCTGTGAGGTGAAAAGGCCCCGCCTGGGCCTGACGCCAGGGAAACGTCGCGGTCGGGACAGGGAAAAAAAATATAAAAATGGAAAAATATCCCCTGGCCACGTGGCTGACCTTTGTGTGCAGAGAGACCCCTCTGTACATGGACAGGGGGTCATCAATCAATCAATCAATCAATCAGGAGGGAGGGTGACACCCCCTCCTGGGTTGGAAAAATTACCTTTTCAGGTAAAATACCTGTCACCTGTTGAATGTTTAACAGTTTATGTAACCAAGAGGGCACAAAAAGGGCGTGTTTTTCAAACCACGTGTGCTTTTTCCAGGCCATGTGACTTGGGATTGCACCCAGCGCTGCAATAAAGAATTTCCTGCTGCAGTTTTCCTTGTCCTGCAGGTATTTTTTGCCGTTTCATAAATTGAAAGCAAGGGTTTTTTCCGACAGTCACCACACAACCATCCAGAGCCACCAGCCATCCTCACCCCCAGGCTTCCCACCAAAAATGCTACTGAAACCCTGCTCAGCCCCCCCTGGGGGTCCCAGGAACCCTTGTCACCTACCCAGGGCACCCAACCTTCTTTGGTGTTGGTGAAATGCAGCCCTTGCACCTACCAAGGGAGATGAACCCATTAACTGTACTAATTAACACAGCCTTAAGCTGTGCCAGGGGAGGTTTAGGTTGAACACCAGGAAGGAATTCTTTCCAGAGAGAGTGATCAGCCATTGGAATGGGCTGCCCAGGGGGGTGGTGGAGTCACTGTCCCTGGAGGTGTTTAAGAAGAGACTGGATGTGGCATCAGTGCCATGGGCTGAGTCATTGTCACATGGGTGACAAGGTTGGACTCAATAATCTCAGAGGTCTTGTCCAACCTGGTTGATCCTGTGATTCTGTAACATCAACTATTAAGAGAGATGGTGCCCTCTGAGCTTAAAATGGAAACAAGAGGGAGAAATAAATCTGAGTCGGGGGCTCTGTGGGAGAGGCAGCAGCTCTCACCTGCCTCGGGCTGGGAAAGCTACAGGAGCAGTCAGGGAGGTTTAATGGCTTGTCTGGTTCATGCCAGTGGCATTCCTTGGACATTAATGCCACCCTCCAGCAGCCCAAGTGCTTTGTGTGGCAGGTAAATGGTGAGGAAAGGCCTGGGATGGAGCTGGGAAATGGGGGCTGAGGCTGAGGTTGGGTGAGCACCGAAGTCCCCAGAGGTGAAGGACCATGGTGTGATGTGCCCCTGGGTCACCAGCCAGCCCTGGTCCAGTCCCTTTTCCTCCTGCATCAATTAGATGTGATTTAGTACCAAAAAAAGCTCATCTGGGCCAAACTCTCCTGAGCCAGCAAAGGTGCAGGAGCCTTTGGAGGAGACAGAGGAAAGAACTGCCCAAATAACTGGCTGCAGGATCAGCCTCTGCTCTCAGCTCCTTTGCTTTCTGCTGCCTGTGTTTTAGGTCAGAGCCCAGGAGGTGCCCTCACCCGTGAGCTGGGTACCCACCTGTGTTTATGGGTTCACTCTGGGGATGGAAGACCAGGACTGGTCTGGCTGGGACTGACAAACAGAGGAGGATGGAGCAAAGCTGAGCTGTTTTCCAGTGCAATCCCCAAGGGACTGGGCTGGTTTGAGCACTGAGCACCTGCTGTGGTTTCTCCAGCCAGAAAAGGGCAGTGGAGAGCAGAGACCTGACCTTGAGCTGACATGAAGTGATTGGGAAGGATTCCCCAGGGATGGGGGGACCCTCGGCTCTGCTGCACCAAATCCCACAGGGGCACTCTGAGAGCAGCTGTTCTGGGGGGTGGATTTTCCTCCTCCAAAGGCAGAGGCTGCCAGCTGCCATTGCCATATGGGCACAGTCTGTGGCTGCAGATGTGCCTGGGGCTGGAGGTGAAGCACTGACTGTTCACCTTCAGCTGGGGAACTGGGGACCAGCCCCCTCCAAACCCTGGGCAGTGGCAGAGCCTCAGGCTCAGCTTGTGTCTGCAGAGCCCCCCAAGCACCCCCCAGCCCCCAGTGCTCACCTCACTGTTCAGGAAGCAGTAGAAGACAGAGACAAAGAAGCCCTGGAAGGAGACAAACAGCAGAGTCACCTCCAGCAGGCACCCCCGGGCTGGGAGCTTTGGGGCAACCCTGGGGTCTGGGGGTGTCTGTTTTTGGGAGGGGGCAGAAGCTGGGTGAGGCATCAGCCCCATCCCATGGTGGGGGGACTGGGACGGAAGCCAGGGCTGAGGACCATACCTGGAAGGACTCCAGGAAGGAGTTGAAGTAGATGAAGACAATCCTGGAGATCTCATCCTCCCCTGGGTTGACGAAGAACAGCATGTAGGTGATCCCCAGCAAGGGCAGCAGCACCAGCGTGGCCTTGACTGCTTTCCTGGGGAGAAAACATGGACCTGAGCTGCTGCAGGGCAGCCCTGGGCACGAGGACTCTTCCCATCCCACTCCCAGCACCAGCAGGGACTGGTCTGGCTGGGACTGGCCTGGCTGGGACTGTCAAACCAGGGAAGGACAAAGCAAAGCTGAGCTGTTTTCCAGTGCAATTCCCAAGGGACTTGGGCTGGTTTGAGCACTGGGACCTGCTGTGCTTCTCCATCCAGAAAAAGGGCAGTGGAGAGCAGGGGCCTGACCTTGAGCTGGCGTGAAATGATTGCTTGGCTGATCCAGGGCTCGATTAAAAAGGAATTAAGGAGGGCATAATAATCCATGCCCTTCAACGTGGGTTTATGAAAACCTTATCTCAGGTAATTAATTTGGTATCTTTACTTGATGAGATTACAAGTGTGGCTTGTGAAAAGCCAAAGTGCTGATGCAGGGAGTGTGGGAAGGCCCAGGGCTTGGCATTCCTTTGGATCAAGGGACAAGGACAATGCCAAGCCATCGCTTTTTGCTCAAAGATTCTGTTAATGGACAGATTCCAACAGTAGCTGAGCATGGGAAAGTCATCCCTGGTTGGTCTGGGCTGGGTCTGGGACCTGTGTTACATCCCAGACCTGGAGCAGAGCACAGCCCCTGACACAGATGGGCTGATGACATGGAGGAGCTGGAGGAAACTGAGGACAGGAGCATCTTCAGGCTGGAAAACAATGGGAAAACACATTCTTCTCATGGGAGCAGCCACGGCAGCATGAAATCCATTCATTTTTTTACCAAAAGCCATCATCTCAGGTCAGCAGGAGCACCCTCCAGGGCTGTCCCTTGCTGGGTTAAGCAGGACTGCACAGTTTATAACCTACCAAATTCTCCAAGTTTTCTTGTCCCTCGAAATATTTCTGGGAAATGAACACGTTCTCCTGCCCAAAAGTGAAAAACCTTCCCTGCCAAAATCAGGCAAATACCAGAAAACCAAAAGTCTCTCAAAATTGCTGGCTGAGGCCAAGCAGCCTTTTTCAAGAACCTTTCTCTTTGCTCAGCCCAAGCTGAACCATCCATCCCAGTTCAACACTCCATGAGGAGGAAAGCTGCTGTTTCCTCATAACTGAACCAAAATTTTTCCATTCTCAGCTGAAAAAGCCCCCCCTCCACCCCAAACCTGCTCCTCTTGACCCAGCACCCGCTGAGATCCCCCAGTTCCTGCCCACAAAATGATCCAGAGAGAAGCACTGATGAAGAGCAAGGTGTCTTCTCCTGCTCCAGGCACTTTGCAGAGCTGTTCTGACCACACACACCTCCCAAGCTGCCTGCAAAACATTCCCCAGCAGGGAAGGAAGGGTTAAATCCTCCTGCCTTGTGCTGTGGGAGTGCTGCCTTCTTCTTCACGAGGAGGTGTTGGGGTGGCATCGATTCCTCACTCCTCCCTCAGCCTTTGCTCTGCTGTCAAGCAGCGATTTAATTCTCACCTCCGTGCCAGGATTTGCAGCTCTGAGCCTGGAGACCTCATCAGGTCCCACCAGAACAGGCTTTTTTTTTTTTTTGCAAAGAGACTCAAATCCCCAGGGCTCCCTTCCAAGGCAGATCCAGCCATCCATGTTCTCCATCAGCAGGCTCTCACTGATTTCATGGCCGTGTGCCTCCAAAGAGCATTTGAGGTGCTCTCGGATGTCTCTGCATGCTCCCATCACCCTGATGCCTGGCTGCTGGGGCTGTTCCCATGTCCCCTGATCCTGGGGGGAAGCCAGGTCTTGCTGCAGGGCTGCTCATGCCCTTTCTTACCTGTACTGGATGGTCTCTGAGGTGGTGGAAGCTCGGAGCTTCGTCATGAGGATTCGGACGATGTTGAACAGAAAGATGAAGTTGATCTGGAAGGAGGAGGGTCACTGGTGAGTGTCTGCTGCCCCAACATTCCCTCCCATTTCCTCAGCTGTGCCAGGGGAAATGGGAATGTTTCCTCCTGAACCTGATCTACTGCCTTCCCTGTCCTGTCCCCAGGCATGTGCATTTATTGTTTTTAGAGCACTTCAGCAATAAGATTTAGGAGTTTGCTCAAGGGATCAGGGCAGCAGGGCACTCCAGGAGGCTGGTGAGGCAGGACAAGTGTCAGAGGAAGGGCTGAAGGTGAAAAAGTTGGAGGGAGAGGAGGAATACAAGGCTGGGAGTTGCTGCCACCACAGCCAGGAGCTGCTTGGCCGCTCTCCCTCTGCAGAATCACTAATGAGGGCACGGGAAGGTGGCCCTGGAGCTGAGCACAAATGACATTTATTAGCAGTGGCCTGGCTACCTGACGGGCTGGGAAGTGGGAAGCAGGATCAATTGTTCCAGGAGGCTGGTGATCAGTCCTCCCTTGGGTGGTTTCAGCACTGGGCAAGCAGGGAGGGATGGTTTGGGGACCTTGTGCACGGCTCTCCCCCTGCAAACACAGGTTGGACCCCCAGGTTGTGCCCTGCCACCACTGCTCTGCTTTGTCCCTTCCCAAAAGGACAAAGACCCAGCAAACTCTGCTCCCTGTGAGCCCTGGGTCAAGCATCACTGCTCAGCCAGGAGCAAAGAGGATCTAGGAATGGAGTTGAGGTTCCCAGATCTTGGGAATCTCAGAGCCAGGATCTGGGAATGGAGTTGAGGTTCCCAGGTTTCTGCAAGTGCAAAGCACCCACCTGCACCCAACCAGCGCCAGGGCAGGGATGGAGGGGCTTACTGATGCATGTGGGAGTCTGCTGATGGGACATCCCTGTCAGAGTGAGGTCTCCAGGCACATTTGCAGCCCATCCCAAGCCCAGGTTTTCTCAGGGGCAGTCTGGGTGAGGGCAGTGCTGCTGTGGGGCAGCAGAACCAGCCACAGCAGAGTGAAGCTAAAGGAGGGGGCCAGACCCTGGCCAGGAGCAGCTGCATCCCACCTGCAGGTGGAAGGACTCTGTTCAGCCCAGGAGGTCACTTTGCTCTTACCAGAAGCACCAGGATCATGGGGCCTTGGTAAATGTAGTCAGTGTAGACTCCTGCTCGCTTCCCAAACCAGCACCTGCAAGGCAAGGACAAGGATAAGCAGCATTGGGGACAAGCCTGCCATGGGGGTGACCTGGAACCCAGGAGAAGGAGGAGAACCAGGGCTTGTGGGGGTGGTAAAGGGCCCCATATGGATGTGGGAACTGGTTATTGTAGGATAAGCAGGGACTGACCCCTCCATGAAGGAGGGGATTGTCCCTCTCTGCTCTGGTGTGGCCTCAGCTGGAGTCCCAGGGGCAGTTTTGGGCACCATAATATAAGAAAGGTCTAAAGCTCTTAAAGCAGGGACAGGAAGATGGGGAAGGGTCTGGAGGGGCCACACGAGGAGCAGCTGAGGGCACTTGGTGTGTTCAGCTGGAGAAGAGCAGACTGAGGTCAGACCTCAGCGGGGGCTGCAGCTCCTCCCCAGGGGCAGCTCCAGCTCTGGGTGAGCAGGGACAGGACCCAGGGAAGGGTTGGAGCTGGGACAGGGCAGGGTCAGGTTGGATCTCAGGGAAAGATTCTTCCCCCAGAGGGTGGTTGGCACTGACCAGGCTCCCCAGGGCAGTGGGCACAGCCCCAAGGCTGCCAGAGCTCCAGGAGGGTTTGGACAACGCTCTGAGGGACAGGGTGGGATTGTTGGGATGTCTGTGCAGGGCCAGGGGTTGGACTGGGTGATCCTTGTGTGTCCCTCCCAACTCAGGATATTCTGTGACCTTGCCCAGGTCTGGGTTGGCTCTGCTCCCAGCAAACCGTCCGGGGTCCCTGTTCTGGGAACACCTTGCTGGGGTTGTTAAATCAGTGCTGTGTGAGTAGCACAGGGCTGCTGAAACTGGGGAGCAGAAAACCAGCTGTGGAAAACAGGACAGGCTGCCTTTCATCTCAACGGGCTCCTTTTAACCTCCCAGTCCAAGATATGAACTCTCAGGTGCCTGCTAAGACCTTCATTTGCAGGTGCCTGTGAAAATGGCCCGGGTGGGGGTAGTTCAGATCTCTGTTGGTTCAATCCCAGCTCCATTTGGCAAACCCATTGGAGGAGCTGTGGCTTAATCTTGCCTTTTTTCCCCTTAAAAAGATCTCATTTGCCTTTTGAGAAGAGACAAGCTGCAGAGAGACCAAAGGTGGGATAAAAGAAAGAATGGAAGAATAACATCCTTTTTTCCTCCCTGGCACAAGTGATCTCTGGGGATTTGGGATAGAGAAGGGAATGGGGGATGAAAGCAATCAGGCTCACTTCTCGTTGTCGTAGTAGAGCTTCCCAATGGCCCAGGCCACGATGATGGGGAAGGGGATACCTGCAAGGGAACACTCAGGTGAGTCTCAGGGGGTGTCAGGGTTGACAGCAAGCCTGTCAGCAGCCTGGCATTTATCAACAAAGCAGTGGACATAAACTGGATTACAGTACACCCCTGAAAGGAGGAGAACACAGCATGCAGAGGAATGTGGGCAACTTTCAGACAGGAAGAAGACAGAAGGAAGACAGAAATGGACTTCCTGTACTTTTTACAAGTCAGGATGACTCGACAAAAACTGTGTTTACTAGTTTGCAATCAATCCTGGTGTGTGTATACATGAAAGTTCCAATGGCAGGTTGACATGTGGATGGCCTGATGTATGTGTACCAATAGCAGGGTGACATGTGTGTGGCCTGACCTACGTGTACCAATAGCAGGATGACACATGTATGGCCTGATCTATGAAGGCACCGACAGAAAGTTGACATGTGTGATGTGTGAAAAGTACAAATGTTTGCAACCTGTTACAATAAAGCGATTACAGCCTTCTTGTAATCCTGTCCCTGCTTTGGAAGAAGATTCTGTGTCACATTGGCCATCCCCGACTTTAACAGCAACAAGGGGGGGCAACATCACAAAATCCAGCTGTAACACATTTGTCAGTGCAAATCCCACCCTCCTGCTCCTGGCGGGTATTGGGTGCAAGAACACGAGCAGGGGGTGGAGGGGGCATCCCCCATAAATGATTCCTGGGCAAGGGGGGCCCTGGGACTCACACCAGCCGATGCAGATGAACATCCACTTGCGCAGCTTGTCGGTGGAGTAGGTGAGCACGATGGCCGTGTGCAGGTAACAGCCCTCCCCGAACATCCAGAAGAAGTTGGTGACGTGGAAGTAGTTGTAGGCAGCAGTGACCAGGCGGCACCAGACCTGCCAGGAGGAGATGTGGAGCCTCCAGAGCTCTGGGTTGCAGTGGGGAAACCAGTGCACCCGGCAGAGCAGCTGAAGCCGTGATTCTCACGCGCCTGGGTTGTCCTCCAACCACCACACAGCCCTATCTGCCTCAAACTGACAGAGAGGAGGGTTAGATGGGATTTTAGGGAGAAATTGTTCCCTCTGAGGGTGGTGAGGCCCTGGCACAGGTTGCCCAAAGAAGGTGTGGCTGCCCCTGGATCCCTGGAAATGTCCAAGGCCAGGTTGGAGGGGGCTTGGAACAACCTGGGCTAGTGGAAGGTGTCCCTGCCCAGGGCAGGGGGTTGGATCCTTCCAAGCCAAACCACTCCGTGATTCTCTGATCTCAGGATCTCTCTACAACTACCTGAAACCTCTCTACAACTACCTGAAAGGAGGTTGTAGCCAGGTGGGAGTTGGTCTCTTTTCCCAGGCAACTCTCAGCAAGACAAGAGGGCTCAGGGTCTTCAGCTGTGCCAGGGGAGGTTTAGGTTGGATATTAGAAAGAATTTCTTTCCAGAGAAGGTGATAAGCCATTGGAATGGGCTGCCCAGGGAAGTGGTGGATTCTCCGTCCCTGGAGGTGTTTAAGGTGAGACTGGATGTGGCATCAGTGCCATGGGCTGGGAACCACGGCGGGGTTGGATCAAGGGTTGGACTTGATGATCTCGGAGGTCCCTTCCAACCCAGCTGATTCTATGATTCTATGATTCTATGATCCCCTCACTCCCCACCCCCCCAGCTGCTCAGGGCCGGGCTCAGCCCAGCAGAGCTGCACCCACCACGTTGCTCTCGTGCACCTCCGGGTTCATGGTGAGCTGCACCACGAACCACGTGGCGTTGCGCAGGATGAACGCCGTGATCAGGTTCCAGTGGATGATGTTCCTCAGGCACCGGATGCTCCTGGAGAGGGGTGGAAAGAGGCACCATCAGAGCTTGGGGGCTGGGGGACAGGGCTCTTTGTGGGGCTGAGTGTCCTTGTGGGAGCCCAAGGGCGACCAGCTGGGGCCGTGCCCTGGGTGAGGGGGGCAGGAAGGAGGCCAGGAGGGGGAAGGCACCAAGGAAGGCACCCTCTGCCCCCATGACCAGGGGCTTTCAAAGGAGGAAAACAACCCTGAGATAGGCATGATCCCTGTGGGATTCCATGGCGGGAGTGGCCATGGGGGAGTGTCAGGGTTGACAGCAAGCCTGTCAGCAGCCTGGCATTTATCGACGAAGCAGTGGACATAAATTGGATTACAGTACACCCGTGAAAGGAGGAGAACACAGCATGCAGAGGAATGTGGGCAACTTTCAGACAGGAAGAAGATGGAAGACAGAAATGAACTTCCTGTACTTTCTGCAAGTCATCATGACTCAACAGAAGCTGTGTCAGCCAATCCTGATTTATTTATACATCAAGACACCAATAGTAGATTGACATGAATATGGCCTGATGTATGTGTACAGAAAAATACCAATAATAAAGCTGACAAGTATGACCTGATCTATGTGTACCAATAGCAGGATGACATGTGTATAGCCTGATATATGTTTATACGAAGGCACCAATAGAAAATTGACATCTGTGATGTGTGAAAAGTATAAATGTTTGCAACCTGTTACAATAAAGTGATTACAGCCTTCTTGTAATCCTGTCCCTGCTTTGGAAGAAGATTCTCTGGTGCATTGGCCATCCCAGACATTAACAGTGACAAGGAGGGGAAAGGCACCAAGGAAGGCACCCTCTGCCTCCATAACCAGGGGCTTTCAAAGGAGGAGAACGACCCTGAGATAGGCAGGATCCCTGTGGGATTCCATGGCAGGAGTGGCCATGGGGGAGGATACGGCAAAACACAGGGGCTGGGTCCATCCCTGCCTGAAGTGACCTCTCTGGGCTCACTGTCCACTGGTTATTGTAGGATAAGCAGGGACTGACCCCTTCATGAAGGAGGGGATTGTCCCTCTCTGCTCTGGTCTGGCCTCACCTGGAGTGCCAGGGGCAATTCTGGGCATCACAATACAAGAAAGGTCTAAAGCTCTTAAAGTAGGGACAGGAAGATGGGGAAGGGTCTGGAGGGGCCACACGAGGAGCAGCTGAGGGCACTTGATGTGTTCAGCTGGAGAAGAGCAGACTGAGGTCAGAGCTCACCGGGGGCTGCAGCTCCTCCCAAGGAGGGGCAGCTCCATCTCTGGGTGAGATGTCCCAGCAGGGACACGTTTGTGTCACTCACCTCAGGCGCATGAAGAGGACAAAGGCCACCAGGAGGGCCCCCAGGGAGACACAGTGGCCCAGGTAGTTGATGATGACGGCGATGTGGTAGTGCAGCTTGCTCTTCTTCTGGGGAGGGGACACGGGGAGGGGGTCAGAGCAGCCACAGCAGCCCCACAACCCCCCCCCTCCTCCACCACGTCACCCGCGGGAGCTGCACTGCGAATTTTGGGCCCTTTTTCAGAAATCAAAGGGAGCCCACCCTGGGGCAAGCAGGGATGGAAGGGGCTGGGGGTAATGTGGGCAGGGGAGGCACCAGCCTGGTTTCACATCCTGACCCTTGCTCAGAGCTGGGCCATCCCCAGCCCATCCTCTGGGGAAACCCTGCTGGAATGGAGCTGAGCCCGCTGCAATCTGATGTCTCAGTTCATCCCCCTCTGCCCTGGGGGCAGCTGAGAGGCTGGGATGAATTCGGGCAGAGGGAAGGTGTGAGTGGTAATTAAATTAATTGATCACTCCTGCTGTTAGGCCCTCATCCAACCTGTGAATTAGCAATTAACTGAGTGAGAAAACCATTCCTGGCAAGAGATATCAGCATCTTAAATACCAGAGGTGGTATCAGCTGCAAATGAACAACCCTTATCTCTTCCCCTCTGCTCTGAGGGGTGGCTCGACCTACTCAGGGGCTTGTAATTCTTGATCCCTGATTTTTATACCTTCCAGCTTCCTAAATATCTCCTTTATTTCATTGCCAGCAGGGCAGGATGGGGTTTGCCCTTAGTGCTGTGTCAGGAGGGTGATGGGGCTGAAGAACCTGTATCCAGATGCCTGGAGACCTCACGCTGCCAGTTCCCTGGGATTTTTAATGGGGATGGAAACAGGGAATACAAATCCAAGTGAAGGAGAGAGTCACCATTGCCACACGCAGCCTCAAATCTGGGCTGGTGCTGCACGCCCAGCCCAGAGCTCCCACTGGGCATTCCTGACCTGGATCTGCCTCCTTTCCAAACTCATCCCCAGGGAGGGCCTCCCCAGGTCCTACCTCTTCACTGAGGATCTCCTGGCACTGGGAGTAGTTGACCCGGGCTGCCCAGCTCCCGTTGGCGAGGCACTCCCTGTAGCCATTGTCTGGAAGAGAGGGATGCCTTAAAGGAGGAGGAATAAACCTCTGGACTATTTTGAGTATTAAGAGGCAAAAAGCACCCCTTTATTACCAAGAGTGCACAAGAATATTTTGCACACACACCCTGAGCTGCACAGGCTTCACAACCTTATACCATCATCTAATTCCAATATTTGGATCCTAATTACAATATTCAGATCCTAATTACAATATTTGGACATTACCTCACCTGTTACACCCACTTCCAAAACTGTCCCTCCCATAGCACCGCCCTCACCACGTCTCCAAAATTTGGATTAGGGTCTTCTTGACCCCCAGCAAGGACAGTGAGTGGCAAAGGCTGAGCAGAGAGGAATTCCAGGAATTTCAGGACGAGCCTGGAGCAGCCTGTGCTGGTGTGAGCAGCGGGGTGATGGCAGAACTGGGGTGATGCTGGGCTTCCCTCAATAGCAGAGACCCTGAGCCTCATCAGGGGGATGGGATGGGACAGGGATGGGAGAGGTTGGGAGGCAGGAACAGTGCAGAGACACTCCTGCAATGGCAGCAGAGGCACCACAAAGCAGGAGCCCCGTGCATGTCATCCTGCACTGCTGCAACAGCAGGGGGGATGGAAAAATTAATGTTTTCTGTGGGAAACAAGATTTTTTTTCATCAAAAGCAGCACTTGAGTGGGCAGAAACTCCACCCTGTGCTAGGAATGGCTTTGGGCACTTTTTATGTGCCTTCACTTCGTCCCAGCACGTCGCTGGAAGTGACAGTGCAGCCACCTGTGCCAGGAGGGGCTGAGCTGCAAAGCCCCCCAGTCCCTGCTCAGCTGGGAGCTGCAGACCCCCTGTGCCACCTCCAGTGGCTGGGCAGGCTCACTCCTCTACCCTTGTGCCCAGGATGGGGACAGCAGCCCTCTCCTCCATCCAGGAGGACCTGCTTGGGAAGCTGCTGCCACAAAACCACCCTCCCCGAAATCCGGGATTCTTTGGTCGAAAAAGAGCTCTGTGCCCAGAGATGCAGTGTCACCCACATCCCCCAGCCCTCCCCTGCCACGTCCCCAGGGGTGCTGCCCCTCTTACTGGTGGTGTTGTACCGCACCCCGTAGAAGAACTCGGGGCAGGGCCGGGCCACCAGCTGTCCCACGGCGCTGCGGGGCCAGCACGTGCCGATCAGATCCACGGAGGCATTGCACTGGGGACCTGTGGGGACAAGGCCACGGGGTTACTGGGGGCCTGGGGGCCACCACGGGCCACCTCCAGGGGCAGGATTTGTCTGGAGAGCTGGGGCTGCAGAGCTGGATGAGCCCAGGAGCTCAGCCCCCAGGAGACCCTCGCGGCCGACACCAAACGGGGTCTGTGCCAAGGCTCCTGCCCATGGCTGTGACCCTGGTCTTGTCTAAATATCCATATTAAGCCCAGTTCTGGCCCAAGCCCTGGCTTCACATCATCTGGAGGTTCCCTGGCTCTGGTCTTCCAGCCCTGCTCCTTCCTCCCCCCATCCAGCCCCACAACAGGCAACGAGCCAGAGTTTTCCTTCCCCGGTGGTGACTCCAGCCTGGTTCTGCTGGGATGCTCCTCAGAGCCCCTCCAACCCTCCCACACCTCCTGGCTCCAAACCCTCCTTCCCAGCCATTCCCGTTGGTCTCTTCCAGCCTTTCCTAGGAAAAAGACTCCAAATGTGCTGCTTCTATTTCAGATTTCAAGAAGGACTTGTGTGCTTTTCCCAGCTCCACGAGTGTGCTAACGTAGGCATTAGGTAGGCCAGATTGCAGGCTTTTTTATGTATAATTTGTATATATTTAGAACAACATGTCCTGAAGCTAAATATGTCCCTGCTCCATCTCCCAGCGAGGTAGGAAGCACAGTGGCTGGAATATCCATATAATATGATCCCAGACAAGCAGCAGATGGATGGGCAGGAGACACTGGAAGGGGCAGAGTTCAGTCCAAACCACTCCTGGATAGAAGAGATGTTTGTGCTGCTGGCACAGAGACAGGAATTGCCATTTCCTAAGACAAAACCACCCCAATTCACAGCTCCTTGGGTGCAAGAACACGGCGTTTCCTCTCCCCCAGAATTCATGGTTGCTGTTTGAATGCCTTTCCCAAAAAGTCCTATGGATGGAGCTGGCTGAAGAGTGACCAAAAACCAAAAAAACCCTGTGTTATTAATACGATGGAGGTTTTTATGGAGGAATATTGTTATTTTTGGACGTTCTCGGAGCGAGTTTTCAGCACTTCCAGTGTTTTCCTCGAACATCTTAGCAAGGGAAAACAACTTCCCAGCATGTGAGACAGGGAAGCATCAGCGTGGTGAGTGTTACCTTCTGCCTCCCAGAGCTTGTAGGGAGAAATTAATTTTAACAATGACCTTTGCTTTTAGCTTTGCTAATGTGTAGGGTTGCTGTGGCAACCTTGCCTTTAAATTAACTGTTTTAAGCCTCTATTTCATAGGAAACAAGGTGCCCTTAATCACGTGTGAGCATCTCTGCCTTTTGCATCCATTTGCATTTATTGAGCTCCTTCGTTGTTTTGACCCAAATTTGACAGAGAAATGGAGGGTCACAGAGAAACGAAGGCCCTGTTTAAAATTTTATGATTACATTCAGCCATGTGAGGAAAAAACAAGCAGTAATTGCTTCGACTGAGGACAAAGTTAATTTGCAAGTGCTGTCCCTGGGAGCCACCCAGGTGAGGAGCTGCGTGAGGGTCTGGAATGGGAAAAGCTTCACTTGGAATAACCCGGCCCGGGAAAGTGGGGATTGCACAGTGCTGATGCCCAGAGCAGCTCATGCAGCCACCAGACCCTCCCATCCTGGGGCTGGTGAGGCTGAGCACAATAAAACTCCGTTTTTTTCCACATCCCCTCGTGCCTCAGCTTCCCTCTTGCATCCCCAGGGGTTGTGCTGGGGCACAGACAGGGACTGCTCAGGGAGGAGAGCCAGGAATGAAAAGTCAGCAGGGCCAGGGAGCAGCGAGGATGATGTTCTCCATCAGCAGGACGATGTTCTCCATCAGCAGCGCCGTGAATAACCAAACCCAGGATAAACCCCTGGAGATGATGTGGCCAGACAGAGGTGGCGTCACTCGGTGACACATCTGCTCGAGTCTGGGTTTAATATCTCCGAGGTGCTTTGATTTAATGCCGTGTGGCACTGGCAGAGTGTGACAGACACCCACCCACCAGGTGACAAACCCGGGGGTGTCCCACCGGTCCCACCATGGGGAAGGTGGAGCAGCATCACCAGGAGCCCAACCCCCTCCTCATCCCACGGCTCAGGGCTGTGTTGTGGGGTGACATTTGGGTCAGGGGGTGCAGTCAGGTGCTCACCAGGCTGTGGGGTGCTCCGGGGACCTCACCTTGTGCTCAGCAGGCTTTGACCCTGCATTGGTTTCTGGGTCTGTCCCACCAGTTTTTAATCCAGTGGGTGGCTGGAACACTTTTCCCAGGCTCACGCTGAGAGATGCTTGATGAAGAAAAGCTGCAGAAAGCAGAGGCTGCTCTTCCTGCTCTTCCAGCACGTGGGGAAGGGAAAAAACCCCCTCCTGCTGGGGAAGGGTTAAGTAAAACAGCAAAGGCAAAGAGCGCTGTGAGGGCTGCGAGATCCCCTCTGCTCCAGCTGCTCCCAGTGGCACTTGGCTCCCAGCACTCGGAGCACTGTTTAGCATGGAAATTACATGTATCAGTGCTAAATGCTTCCCTGTCTGCTCGGCAGCCCATCCCTGTTTGCAGGGGGATTATCCTCCCCGATCCCCGGGCGGCTGCTCCCGCGTTCTCGGCTCTGTTGGCTGCACAGGTTTGGGCTTGGCAGATTTGCAGCAGGAAGGGTCAAATGAATTTCCTACCTGCGCTAAATCCCCCTGATTTGGCTTCTTCCCGCACAAAACCATGGAATTTTGGGTAGGAGGGAGCTGGTCCTGCTTTGAATTTCCCTGCTTTTTGGGGAATGTGGTACAGGGGAAGTCACTCCCATCCCTTCTCACCCCACTGCCTTTGGAAAAACTGCAAGCAGTATAAAGCATTTACTTTCTTCTGCAGAAAAAAAAGTGCCCGTCCAGGGACTCACACTGAGACAACTACATCACAATAACTGTCTCAGGATAACTGTAGCAATATCCCATCTGTTTATATAAAACATCCTTCTCCAGCCTCCTCCCAACACTCGCAGAGGTCCCCCGAGATGGCTGCGAGCTAAAGCCACACACCCGAGTGAATCCTGACAGGGCAAAGCTCTCCAGCCCCGGCTTCACCTGCCAAAAGATTCTGAGAGAATGTAAAGAGGATGGGGCTTGTTTATCCTGGGCCAGCACCACCAGACGAGTGGCCACAGTGCTCCTGAGCCGGTGCCAGGAGGTCTGAAGGGTTATTGTACCACCAGGGCACGGCTGGGGTGGCGCGAAGAGGAGGAAAGCAGAGGTTGTGCTGATAAAACCGTGCTGGTGAACACACCCTCGTCTCCCCTGGGCAAAGCTGTGCCCCAGTGAGGCTGTGCCCCATCCCAGTCTGCTGCTGGGCACAGACACTGCTGTGACTGGTCTGAGGGTGACGCCTCCCTCCCCCTCTGCAACGCAAAGGAGCCGGCAGAGAGGATGGAAATCTGAATCACAGGAGTGACGGGGTTATTTATCTGAGATGTCTCCAGGGGCTGAGAAGCAGCTGAACGTTGTTAACTCCCATCACTACCTGTCCCGAGCTCTTATTCAACTGCAGTTCTCTCTGTCCATCCCTGATGTCCCCTGTGGCTGCCCTGCTGCTGCTGCCTCAGCCTCTGCCTCCCTGGGAGTGTCCCCTGTGTGTGTCAGCTGCAGCATTTGCATTTGGCAATCAGGGCTTCGTCTCCACATCTAATCAAGATACACTCACTGCAGGCACAAAGAGCTGCTCGTCCCTCCCAGGCAGCTCCACCACCCTGGGGGAGCAGAAAGAGCCGTTTCATAGATTCATAGAATCATAGAATCAGCTGGGTTGGAAGGGACCTCTGAGATCATCAAGTCCAACCCTTGGTCCAACCCCGCTGTGGTTCCCAGCCCATGGCACTGATGCCACATCCAGTCTCACCTTAAACACCTCCAGGGATGGAGAATCCACCACTTCCCTGGGCAGCCCATTCCAATGGCTGATCACCCTCTCTGGAAAGAAATTCTTTCTAATATCCAACCTAAACCTCCCCTGGCGCAGCTGAAGACCGAGCCCTCTTGTCTTGCTGAGAGTTGCCTGGGAAAAGCAACTCCTGGGAAAAACCCCTCCTGTCAGGGAGTTGTAGAGAGTGAGGAGGTCTCCCCTGAGCCTCCTCTTCTCCAGGCTGAACAGCCCCAGCTCCCTCAGCCTCTCCTCATAGGACTTGTGCTCGAGTCCCTTCACCAGTCTTGTTGCTCTTCTCTGGACCTGCTCCAGCACCTCAATACTTTTCCTGAGCTGAGGGCCCAGAACTGGACACAGCACTCCAGGGGTGGCCTCACCAGTGCTGAGTCCAGGGGAAGAGTCACTTCCTTGGACCTGTTGGCCACACTGTCTTTCACACCTTATTGCCCCAAAATAAGGGCCTTTGGGGGGGATGTTTTATTTCAAGGTGCTGCTGTGCCAGGGAGGGGTGGCTCCTTCCCTCCCATGGGGCCACTCAGGTGTTAAATGCTGCACAACGCCTTGAGGCATCAGGGAAACGGCACCGGGGACAATTTATGTTAACATGGGGTAGGATTGGGTTGGTGGAGCTGCTTGCTCTCCCTCTGAGGCAGGGCTGGGGCCTCAGGATGGCTGGGAGCAACTCTGGTTGCCTCAAAATACACCCCTGCTCACACTCTGCTCCCAGCACCACTTTTGGTGGCGTTGGGTGCCTCTATTTACCTTTGTCAGCCTCCAGTCCTTAAAAAAATCCCCAGCAATCCTCCCAAGCGTTTCAAGTCCCACACTTCTCCATGAAAAATAATTACCCAGGCTAATTAAATGTTATGATAGCAAAGTGTCTTTGTAATGAATTTTTGGCTTGTTGCTATTTACCATCACTGACTGTCCCCTCGAGTCTTTGCTGCTGCTCTGGAGGAGAATAAATAGGAGTCACCAAGCCTGGCTTGTTGTCACTTAAGGCTGATCCATGAACAGCTTTACAGCATGTAAATTTACTGAATGTAAAATGGAGAGGGTTGGGTTTGGGGTGTATCATGTTCTCCTGAGATGACCCCCGCAGTGGTGGGATCTGTGTTATAACCAAGGGTGGCAGCGAGTGGTTCATTGCCTGGTTTTGGCTGGGATTTGCTGGTGGGTGAGAAAAGCAGCAGAGTCCCTCCCTGGCAGAGTTTTCCTGACAGAGCCTTCTAGTTTGGCTACAACTGCACAGAGCAGCTGGCAAGGACTTCTCTGCACCCCCTGCAAGGTGCAGTTGAACTGCTGTGGCTGCTGCTCTGTGCCAGGGCACTGTTTCCTACCAGAAAACCTCATCATCTTCCCTCCTCCACTACAATAAAATCTATGAATATGAGGGAGTTGCTGTTGACATCCCCCTTTCCCAGATGATGGAACAGCATGGCTTTATCAGTGCCAGTACACACTTAAACCACGATGGTTTTCCATATAAGGTGATTTCCATTTTTTGGTTCCCAAACCAAGTATCATGTCTCTCCTTCATTGCTGCCTCTTTAGCCCCTGCTCAGCCCCTTTATTAATATTTCTGCCTTGGTGGGAGAGATGCCAACGAGGCTTGAAGGGAAAAGAGGCGCTGATGCTGTTAATTTGACCTTTATGAATTTAAATTCCAGTCTCAGCCCAGGGGAGTCAGGGAGTGAATGGAAGAGCAGTGGCACGAGAGCTGCTGGAGCAGCGTCAGCGCTTTGGGGAGCTGAGCTGGAGTGGGTGGAAAAGCTCTTGGTCAAACTGTCACCCACTGGGAAAGGTGTTACCAAACCTGTCTGATAAAGTGCCTGTGAAGGAAATGTTCTCATCACTCGCTGCTCCTCAGCCACAGGGTTTTGCTGTATCTGGACCAATTAAATTTGCTTTATTCAAAGCAAAGCTACGCTCTATTTCCCCCTGGAAAAAAACTCCAGTTCAAAAAAAAAACCAAAAAAACCCAACCCAGACATTTCTTTTCAGTTCTGCCTCGCTGTGGTGTCATTTCCCTTTGCTTTAGGTGAACTTGCAGTGGCAGGAAACGTTTCTTTGCTGAGAGGGAATTGTCTGCACTCCCCTCTCTCTCCTCAGGGATTGAGGATAACAATTTATTGTGGTAACAAGCTTAAAGGAGTGGATCACACAGACAGGACCAGACAGGGATATTGGCAATTGGGTGGCAAGTCCTTGGGCTGATCCCAGGCTTGAGAGCCACGAGCAGCAAAGCAGCTGCACAAGAGCTCCGAGCTCGCTCTGCTCGAGTGCTTCCCACTGAGCTGCTCTGGAAAAGCCTCGGTATTCATCAGGAAGAGGCTTTCCCATCTGCTCAGATTTCCCCTCCCTTCCCCAGAGAAGGCATCCTGCAGCTGGCAGGGGGATGCTTTGCCCCTGGGTGGATGAAAGGAGCTCGGCCCTCCCCGGTGGGTTTTGCGGCAGAGCGAGGAGCAGCCGCGCACAGAGCCCGGGGAGCTGAAACCATCAGAGAGGGAAATCCAGGGAATGTGTGGGCTGGGAGCCCTTGGGACAGCACCCATCCACCCCAGACAAGGGCTGCTGATCCTCACTGTGGCCCTTTTCAAGCCTGAGCTGGGAATTTCTTGGCTTCCAGATGCCTGGGGGTGCAGCAGATCCTGCTTTCCGAATGCCCCACTCTGGCCTCGAGTCCAGCCTGATGTTCCTGCTTCACTGCTGCTGCGGGATGCAGCTTTCTGAGGGAGTGTCCAGCTGGGTGTGGGTGCCCTGGCCAGGATCAGAGGCTCACCAAGAGGTATTTTTGATGGATACCTAAAATATCCAGCTGGACCATCACACCTGTGCAGGCAGTGCAGGGGGACTCGGAGGGGACTTGGAGAAGGTGGGCAAATCCATGGTGATAAGGGGGCAGGCCAGGGGAGCTCCATGGGGCTCAGCTGCTCCACTTCCTGGGATGAGGGTTTGCTTGCACTGCCTGAAACTGGTGAGCATCACCCCAGTCTGCCCTCACCCCACTGCTGTGGCAGAGACCTTTCCAGCTCAGTTCATGTGTCTCAGGGAGCGCTGGCACCCTGGTGACATCACTGGCCGGGCACACATCCTCCTCAAAACCTGGGAGATCAAGCAAGGAAGGGACTGGTGGCCTGGGGGAGGGGGAGAGCCCACGCTGGGCTGTTTTCCAGAGGGGGGATGCTGCACACAGGCACAAGGCATTGCTCCTCTGTGCATCCAATAGATCCCCCACCGAGCCCTGCACTGGGGGAGCCTCGGGCTCGTGTTCTCAGCATGTGCCATTTCCCAAGGGCTGTGCAGGCATTCACAAATTAAGTCTCACGGCCTCGCTGCAATTCTCATTAGCATCATCCCAGCAGCTCTCCATGTTAAACAGCCTCCAAACAAAGTTCCCAGCTCTGTAAACATCCCTCGGCGGGAATCGCTGCCTCCACCAGGCTGGGCTTAAATGGACCCCAAGGAGCGGGGCTGGCGCTGAGCTCCGCTTACCACGCAGACAGAAGACAATTAGTTTATCTCTGCCTCTTGTTCTAAGCCCCCTCCTGCAGCTGGAAGTGTCCCTCACGTGTGCCAGCCCCGTCCCAAATTAAGGAGTCGCTCAGGGACGGCAGGTCGGGTGCGCGGAGCCGACGGAATTTTGCAGATTTGAAACGTGACAAGTTGTCCCCTGTGCCAGAGTGATGGGCACCAAGGGGCACTAAAATCCTGCCTGGAATCACGCTGAGAAATCCCCACTGAGCAAAGCCCAGTCCTTGCAGAAAGCAGCTCTCGCTGCTTGGGGCTGGGGGTGATTTTTGCAGGGCGTATCCATCAGCAAATCACGGCAGAAATTCTCCCCCCCTCTCTGCCCTCTCCCCTGGGCTCGGGAGGTTCCAGCAGCGGGTGGAAAAGGCCACGAGGATTCTCTGGGACCTGCCTGCTGCCCTGGGTCAGCATTTATCACAGCCTAACACAGCCAAGCACAGCACTTCAAGCAGCGGAGTGATGAAACCTTCGGGGAGCAAAGCACATGAGTGATGACCAAGTTTCCTGAGCAGACACCCGGGCACTGCTATTCTTTCCCCAGGCTTTCTGCCTCCACCTCTTGGGATTTGGGATGCTCCTTGCAGGGCTCTGTGGTGGCCTGGGCTTGGCCAGGCACTGAATCAGCTGGTGCCAAGGTGTGGTTTGTTAGGAAGGAGTCTGTAATGCTGCTGTTAACAGGAGCTGGGTGGTGGGTACCCGTCCATCAGGGGTGGGTGCCCCTGGCCATCCCTCACCCTGGTGGCCCTGGGCTTCATTCAGTCATGAGAAAACAAACCCTGCAGCATCCCTGAGCTGGGGAGGACTTTTCTCCTTGTCCCTGTGAGCTCCTCTCTCTCTCACACCTCTCCTCCCCCGAAACCTGTCACTGCACCAGACCTGTCACTGCTGAGGTGACATCCAAGTCACGTCCCGAATACAGGCTAAAAGCCACTTTTGGCACAAGCCCTGACCTGCTTGGATGCAAACCCATGAACAACATTGAGGAGGAGTGAGCTGCTCATGACCCTGCTGCTGCCACCCAGCTTGGCTGAGCCATGGCCATGTCCCCAGAAGCTCCTGGTGGCTGGTGACCTCCCAAAGTGCTCAGTGGCACATGTCTAGGAGTGCTGGGGGTGGAGGGTGGCACTCGGTGGCCACACTGTGCTGGTGACACGATCTCCACAGAAGGTCACAACCTCCAGCCACAACCCCTGGGCAGGGGGATGGCAGAGGAGGGTGGACATAGGGGACAAAGGTGTCCCTGGGCATGGAAGGAAATGGGCACTGAGGGAGCAGGGGCTGGACAGATGAGCCCAGCCCTATAGACACTTATTTCCCGTGTTTTTAGCTCTCCTGAGCCCTGCATCTCCCACCTGCCTCAAGTGTCACCCCGAAAGGAGTGACACGGGGCTGTGACAGCCTCAGCACATCCCACCTCCCCAAAAAGGGTCCAGGCAGCTGCAGATCTGCCCAGAGACACCCCAGAGACACCACTGGGGGGGCTGGGGGGACTGGGGCTGGGGGACACTCACCGCTGTGGTTGGTGGCAGGCGCCAGGCTCTCGCAGTACTGCTCCTGGATGGAGGCTGCAACCCGGCTGTCCCAGAGGAGACACACCTGGATGGGGAGAGAGCAGACCCCAGGCAGGGTTAGATGGGCAGTATGCTGCTTCCCTAGCCCCACATCCCTCCTCGGGTCGGATCTGAGCCTGGCTTGCTGGGTGTCACCCCCACAGTGGACACATATCCAAGTGCAGGATGGATTCCCAGGGCTTATCTGCTTTGTCTCCCCTCCTGCCCTACACACCCCTCCTCAGCAAACCCTCCTGCACAGCCCCTGCTGAGTGGTGGTGGAGCTTGTGCTGCTATTTAGCATTTTAATCAACACTGTTGGGTTTTGCATCCCTGAATCCCGGGAGCAGGCAGGGGGAACACGACGAGCCCGACGCCGCGCTCGGATTTGCAATCCCTTATTGAAATCCCAGCCTTGTAAGCTGTCAGTGGGAAGATGTTCATACATGTCCTTAAGGAGATCAGATCCACAGACAACCAGGGCTGGTAAAGCCTTTTTTTTTCCCAGGAGAATTGTCAGCAGACACCAAAATCCCATTGTGTCGGGAAGCACGGATCGGGATCTGTCTCTGCTGCTCTGCTAAGAGTGAAAACCATCGACTCTGTGCACGGGGAGCTATTTTGGAAAAACAACTATTGAATTATCGTGCCTTTGCAGGAGTTTGGGGAAATTAAAGCAAGAAAGGGAATTGCAGGGATGCAGGGATTGCGAGGGTGGCACAGGGATGGTGCTGTGAGTCCCAGATGGGGGAAGGAGGGGACCTGGTGTTTGGAAGAACACAGATTTCTACCTGACCAGCTGCCCACTTTCTCCTCTGGCTCAGAGACAGGTTTGTCCCCTCTGCTCAGGGGATGGGGCTGATGGATGAGGCTGAACTCCATTTCTTTCATCTTTCCTGCAAGGACTGAGCAAACCCCCTGGAGAAAACCCATGACTGAGAGGCAGAGCTGTGCCCCAAAACACACCACACACAGATCCCTTGGGAAAAACCCCGAGCCTGGAGGCAGGAAGGGCTGCACCAACTCTGCTTGCAGGCGAGCTCCCATCTCCTTGGGGTGGGGGGTTGGATGTCATCCCGTATGGAACCAATACCATGAACAACAACCTTCACCTTCCCCACCAGCCAGGCTGGTCCCTAGTGCCTGATCCCCCTTCCCAAGGGCCATTTAACTCCCAAACTGCTCTGAGCAGGGAGAAGACACCCCTCCTCTTGCCCTTCAGCCTTAAAAACACTGTCTGCTCTGGCTGGCACATCCAGCCTTCCCCAGGCCTTATGGAAGCATTAGCAGGATTTATTCAGACACGCAGACAAGCTCAGCACCCACTTACTCTTTTCCAAACAATTGTTTAACTGCCTTGGGAAGCTGGTTTTGACAGCAAGAGAGATGTCAGGTAGAACTGAAGCTGAGAATAGCTCCCTTGTTGTGGCTGCTCCAAAAGGCACAGAGGATCCAGGAGTTAAATCTCACCCTGGGAGCTGCATGGAGCTCGTGGGGGGCTGGTCCTGCAGGAGCCCAGCACCTCCTGTGTGTCCTTTCTGAAAGCTGAGACCACCCAAACTCCAGAAGTGGAGTAAACAAGGTGTAGGGGGTCTGCTCCCCTCTGTTCCCCCCTGCCTGGATGCCCACAGCTCGTGCCCGACTGACCCGGTGGGTCTTTGTGCGGGTAGCTGGGACAAAAGGGTTCATCCCAAAAGGGGCTGGGATGGTTTGTCTACCTGAGCAGGCTCTCAAGTGTTAATTGGATGTGTTCCTCCTAATCACAGCCTGCTCCAGCCTGGCAGTGCCCGTTCTCCTTCCAGACACAGGGAGAGGTCTTGGCACGGAGCAGCACATGGCCCAGGCTGCAGCTCGAGCGGGGTGTGGATGGAGCGCAGTCGCTGGCTCCTTGCAGCCTTTGCAAACGAGCTCAAACAGCTACAGAAGGCAGAAAGAAAGGGAAAAAAACATTCCCCAAAACCAGAACAAACGCTAAGAGTTTTTTTTGCCAGGCTCTGAGTCTTGTCTCGCTGCAATGTGGCCACAGCCCTCGACAGAGGCAGAGGTTTTGTCCCGCTCGTGACAGCCCGTGGAGGGGGACGAGCTGGGGGAAGCAGCAGCTGCAGGGGGATCTGCCCCAACCAAACCCACCCTGAGCTGGCACCAGACGGGCGGGGTCTCGCCTGTTCTGCTCTTTGTGGGTTCCTGCAACCCCTCCCCAGGCTTTGCAGCGAGAACAGGTCAAAGCTCTGTCCTTGAGGAGCTGCTCCTGCCAGGCCATCACTGCCGTAAGATGCCACCTGGCTCCCAGCAGGGCCCGGCCTGGCTGAGCCAAGCTCACCTCACCAGCCCCGGCACAGCACTGGGTCCTGCTCGGGCCAGAGAGGGGCCGTGTCCCTGTGCCCTGCCAGCTCCCCCAAACCCTGCTCTGCAGTGGGGAGAGCTCCCCCACCCCTCTCAGGCTGCCAAAATCCCGGAGAGCTCCAGCTGAGCGCTCGGCTGCCCGGGAAGGAAGGCAATCTGCTCATCCAGGAGCTCTGCACAGAGGTCCCAGTCAGCCCTGGGAGCTGCTCCCACGGGGATGGGGGTTCTGCTGGGAGCTGCACTGGCCCCACGAGGGCCTTACACACTGGCAGCAGCTTCTCCTCCATCAGGAGCCACCAATGTCTCTGCTGTTGGTGGCTCAGCACCCACCCAGCTCCCCTCCAGGCTCTGCTGACGTCCCCGTTTCACACGCAGCAGACGCTGAGGGTGCTGGTTTAACCTCAAACCTCGTGGAGCACCAGCTCCTGCCTTTCAGCCCCACATTTTGTGCAGCAGGACCAGCCAGTCCTCCCTGCACAGCTCAGACACCAAACCCTGACACTGCTGCCGTGTTTGCTGCATCCCACCCACGGCAAACACCCATGTCCCACCACCCACCACACCCAGGCTGGCCCAGGAGGGACACTGAGGCACTGAGGAACATCTGCCTCGGGTCTCTCAGCCTGTGGGGCAGGTCACTCTGATCTGGAGGCACCAGCCACATCCTGGGGCAACCAGGGCTCCAAAAAAACACTGTATATCTTGAGTTGTTCCCCGTGCCTGTGAGGGGCATGAGGGTGGCAGGTCCCCTGGGCCAGGAGATGCAGCACAGTGAGCTGAGACAGGGTCAGCACTGTGAGGGTTGAGCAGCACAGTCACACACACACACACACGGTCTCTGTGACCTGCCACTGACCTAGCAGCAACATCCAATTAATAACAATTAGGAATTAATAGCCCCCTGCAGTGCTTTCCCTCTCCAAAGTGATCCACGGATATTAATTAATACATCCACATCCATTAATTAATACGTCCACATCCGAGTCCGGCGTCACCCCCCGGCACTGTGGTACCCAGAGCCAGGCCTGTCCCCGCCCCCCCCATGTCCTGCTGCCTCAGACAGGATGGGATGTGCATGGCAGGGAGGGCTGGCAGCTCTGAGCAGTGAGAGGGATGGCTCTGAGCCTAATTAGCAATCCAGGATGGGGCTCGGGCTTCCCACTGCCGGCGGCGCTGGGATCGGAGAGCCCGGCGATCCCTGGGATGGAGCAGCACGAGCTGTGCACGGAGCTGGGGACATCACTGGGGCTGAGGGGGTGCAAACCAGCCACCCTGGAGCTGTCCTTGCTGTAGGGACCATTGTGACCCGTCAGTCCTGCTCCCCTGGGCCCGCTGCCCTCGGCAGTGCTCGGTGTGGAACGGAAAGACTTCCCGGGACACTCCAGGAAAGGGCTGAGCAGCCACTGCCCTGGGCCTTTGGGAGGTTCCCCGGGGCACTGGGCTGGGATGGAGCCTGCCCTGGGCTCTGAGCCTGCAGGAGAAGATGCCAGACTTTGGGTGTTAAACACAGGGAGTGCTAAAAGAGCTGGATGCCAACCTGGGGTGGCAGAGCAGCACCAGTGGAGGGGGAAGGGAGGGGGCAGAGCAGGTCCTGCCAACGCCACGGCCATGGCTGGAGGTGGCTTTGAGCAGCCTCACTGAAGGGGCTGCCCCTCAAACCTGCTTGGAGGTGTTCAGGGTGTCTCCAGCCCTGCCTGTCCCCTGCCTTCACTCTGCAAAGGATCCCTTTGCCTTTGTCTCCTCTGACTTCCAGGCACCATTGGAGAGCTTCTTAACTGCTCCACCTTGAGGGCTTTCCCTGGGATAAGTCCCATCCTCAGTCCAAGCCACGAGTGAAACCCCTGGGGAGCATCTGGCCCATGAAAGACCCCCTTTAGAGCCCTGTCCCAGAGCTGGCAGTGACCTGCTCTGTCCCCCACCATGATCTCAGGGTTCCTCTGATCCTCCTGCCCAAAGCCCCATCCCAAACCCTGCCAGCATCGAGGCAAAGCTCAGGCAGAGAATGAGGCTCAAAGCAAGAGCCACGGGGAGATATTCCACAGTTGATGATACTCAGGGGAAGAGCAGCAGTGAGAATGCCTCCATCTGGCACTAAAATCCCTGAGTTTATTAATTTATCTATATTAGAGGGCCTGTCCCCGTGGTGTGTAGACAAGAGGCTTTGGTGAGAGTATTTATTCTGCCTGGGAGTCTCTCTCTGAGTGTGCTGGATGCAGATCCTAACAAAAGAATATCAATCAGGGCTAAATGAATGCCCTGTAAAACCTGATTTATGAGCAATTAAAGGTTTTCCTGGATTAAGCTCTGGTCTCCCTCTCTTGCCATAAATAATTCTGACTTCATTTATCTGTCAAGAGAGACATGGAGATTTTTGGGGACAGGTGGAAAAATGACTGATGGCATGTGGGTATTGGAAGCTAATGGCACAAACAAGCTGGGGAAGGGGACACAATCCAGGGGGCTCCTATGGGATCTCGATTTTCCAGAGTTGGAGTGATGGACACAAGCATGAGAAAGGGCTGTTTTTCTAAGGTATTTGTATTAAACTCTCCTGCAGATTGTACATGTGGGACTCCTGTGCGTTCACAGTGTTTTCAGTTTGGGATTGGAGACTTTTTTTCCCCAGCTGCCTCCCAAAACCCACCTCCAACCTTCACCCATCACCCTTTTAGGGTCGTACCCTGGGGGGGAACATCCACAATTTCATTCACCCATCATTTTCTTCCCGTTTATTTGCATTCACAGCTCGGGAAAACCTGGCCACACCAAAGCTGCATCTGCCACTGCCTTTCCAGGGTGGGTAGTGCAGGATTTCAGGGAAGATTTTGGGGGGAAGAGGGACTGGGATCTGCAAAACTCCAACCCCCTTTGCCCTCTGCCATCAGAGTGGAGGTGATTGCTGCTGGGTGGGTGCCTGTGGATAAAGCAGGACACCCTGCAGAGAAGGAGGGTCTCTCCATCAGCTCAGAATACAGTCAGGGAGAAGGAAAAACAACAGATGGGCCCCTGGGTATGTTATTGCATCTTCAGCAAGAGCCACCCGCTCGTGAGTGACAGCTCCCAGCGTTGGGCAGCAGCTCCTGGGCTCTGCTTGGAGAGGGAACCCTGGGATTTGGGGGTTGATTTGTGCTTTCTTTGGGTTCAAAAACCCTTCTCCCAGATAAAACCACGGGTTCAGCCTCTCCCAGTGCTGCAGACTCAGATCTCAGCTCGAGCTTGTCGCTCGCAACAAACTTCTGAGCCAGCCCTGAGCAGGGTTCTGGGGGAGCAGAGCTGGATTTCAGGGCAGGGTTGGGCTGGTGGTGCAGGATATTCTCATCCTATTCCTATATATTCCTCCTCTGGTGACAGAGCAGCTATTCTGGGAACAGGCTATGCCTTTTCCATTCACTTCTTCGCTGGAGATGCGAAACCACAGGGATGATTTCATCCCCACTGAATCAACTCCAGCCTGGAAGGAGAGCAGGACTGGGAGAGATCCCCGGGATCAGCATGTCCTGCCACTGCAGCTCCACGTCTTATGCAAGGATTGGAGCAGGGAAGGGATCAGGGCTGGTTTTTGGGCTTCTTGCTGCTGGAGCTGATCAAGGGAGAGGGGAAAACCATCCCACCCCCAGCACCAAACTCTGCTTTTGCACGAAATGCTTCTGCAGGTTTTTTCAGCCCCAGAAATGTCATCAGCTCCTGGCAGAGCTGCAGGTGAACTGGTTTATTTTAATCACTTTCTGAGTTTGTTTAAATGACTTGCAGGGTGCCAGGGAGCGTTTTGCAGCACGTTTGGCTGCCTGTCTCCTGCTCTGACTGTCTGAGCCTCCCCCCCCAAGGGATGCCCACCCAGCAAAGCAAGGTGGGCAATTCGATGCTAAACTGGAGCTGCTGGGCAGGTGAACTGGGAACACCCAAACTGTGCCAAGCAGGATGCAAAATCTGTCCAGGCAGGGGAGATTTGTCCCTGCTGAGCTCTGCTGAGCTGGAATGCTGCAGGTCTCTGCACTCCCAGGCTGGAGGCTGCTGCAGGTACACCTGCCTGCAGGGCTGTGCTCACTGAAGGCTGGAGTTCCAAGCTCCTTTAGCCCCCGTTGTCCCCAGGAGAGGGCTGGGTTTGTTCTGGAATAGGGTCTGAATTTTGAAGCCTTGCATTTAAAGGAAAAAATAGACAGCTGGTCTTGCAAAGGGGGGTTTTGGAGATTGGGTGTTGCTTTTTGGAGCCAGCTGGGAGAGGCTTCTCTTCGCTTGGGCTGGTTTTTGGGACCCCCTCCCAGTCCCAGCCCCAGCACAGGGATGTCTCAAACTCGGGAAGCTTTTCGAGGATTTGATGCTCCATCTTCTCAAGGAGCCCATCCCTGGGGAATACCTCGGGATGCCCAGGGAATCCCCTGAGCCTGAGGAGGTTTGGCAGAGGTTGGGAGCTGTGTCTCAGCACCTTTGGGCAATTTTAGGACCCTTTTTTGCTCACCCAGAGGCTGTGAGGAGCTGTCAGGCTCTCTTGGCTCTCCCCAGGAGAACCTGCCCCTGCTGCAGGTCTGTGCTCTCCCCACAGATTATCCAAGAAGGACCAGGGGGAGAAGAGATTCTGCCCTGTCTCACCTTCATTTCTCACATCAGAGCCAAACAAAACCTGAACAAAGCCAAACAAACCAACCCAGGGAATATAAGCACAAAAGAGCTCCCATAAATCAGGCTTAGGGGGTTGCAGTGACAGGAGGGAGCAGCTGCTTGGAAGAGGAGCTTTTAAAAGCAGCACCAACTTGGCAGGGATGTCTCCTGGTGCTCATC
Organism: Neopelma chrysocephalum; assembly: GCF_003984885.1. NCBI lineage: Eukaryota > Metazoa > Chordata > Aves > Passeriformes > Pipridae > Neopelma > Neopelma chrysocephalum. The sequence continues at coordinate 721,347 of NW_020897844.1, read as the reverse complement.
AGCTCCTCTCATCACTGGGGTGAGAACTTTCCTGTCCCAGAGGGGCAGTTAATGCTCCCTCTGCTCGTGCTGCCAGGGATGCCCAGTGGGCTGCACAGCCCGAGGGGTGGGAGCCACAGAGGGCTGACCCTCTGCTTTTCCTGCCTTTCTAACTCTGCAGCCACAGCTGGGCCACTCACACATCATTCTGCAGCCAGCCAGGCAGGTTTTCTCTTTTAACCCCCTTTAACACAGAGGTTTAGTCAAAAACCTGATCATTTTTGCTGCCTCCGTAGGTTCGTTCAAATAATATCCAAGATTTCAC